>NC_060126.1:299277272-299592009 GCF_021461395.2 Schistocerca americana | reverse complement strand
CTCTCTTGCCAGGTGTTTTGAGAAATTGACGATTTGGGGATTTTGTGAGGCGAACCCACTGTTCGAATCTAGTGTTTGCAGCTGCTGTTGGTACAGCCGTCTGTGGCAATACCATATGTGAACGTTGTACATGTATGTGAGTAAATGATAGGCTACGAAATGGTTCGAGATGATATAAATGGGGCAAGGTTTGCAGTTCTTTTAGATAAATGGTAATCATGTGTTCAGTAGGATGTATAAGGGCAGAACAAGGAAATATTTCTGAGGTGGACGATTGACTGTGGCATTGAGTAATGGAATATCAAATGCAGAGTGCATAATGAAGCTAGAAGAATGTTTCTTTCAGACTAAGTGTATATATTTTACGCTAGGTTTAAGTGGCGGCTACATTATTGAAATAGTAGCTACGGTATAACGCTATCCAAGTTAAAATGCGTAATTGTGCGTACAAAACACACGAGCCATAATAACCTTGGACCCATGTTTGTGGTTATTGGGATGTTGTTGTAATGATGGAAACTGGTTTCCACATACTGATTCATTGACCTGTTGTTGATGTTACAGATTACATGAGAATGCATTCGGTGCTTTTCGGTATCATTTGAAGAAGTGCGAAAGGCTTAAGTCGATTTGTCCAGGTGTAAGAACATATTCTGTTTATTCACAAAAACTTTGACGCCCGTCGGAACGATAGTGTTAACCTTTAAGCTGTTAATGTTTCCCCGAAGATGATTATGTACTGCGCTCCACTATTTCACTGTCCTGGGATGGAACAAGCAAATGGCGGAAGCCGTGGCCATGAGGATGACCTGTCAGGTGCGAGCGTAATTAGTTTCGGTGTTTTACCACTCAGTAGATATGTGTTTGCTCCAGAAATTGAGTTTAAACTTCATTCCTGTAATAGTGCTGCAATAGCATTTTCACTTATTTCAGTGAATCGTTCGATTAAATTTTACAGTTCAGTATAATATTCCAGGGAGAGCATACTATGCATCCTACTTCAAGAGTAATCACATTTGTAACCCCAGTTAATATTATTACTGCTTTACTATCCGTTCCACAGCCTCTATGATTGTAAAGGTAAGCTGTAAGTATGATTTTTCATGATCAGAGCTGTACGCAATGCTTCAAAACGAAATTTCTATAATTTACGTGTTTAACCTTGTCTTAGAGAGCGCACTACCTGTAGCGGAATGGAGTGCATTTTATAGCTCTTCATATGAATGACTTAGCGGTATTCTTGTGAATACTATACCAGAAAATGAACACTGTCAGTTATATCTTAATCTAATGTCTTCGGTCACGTGTGTACTAGTCACCTCTTCTACAGACAGTTGGTTAAATGTTTCACTAATCAAGTAACACAAACAAATTATTTTAATATCTCTTGATTAAAAGTAACGACATTCAAAATGTTGAAATGGTATGAACACCTAAGGGGCCAAAATGCTGAGGTCCTCGGTCCCTAGACTTACGCACTACTTAAACTAACTTATGCTAAGAACAACACAAACACCCATGCCCGAGGGAGGACTCGAACCTCTGGCGGGAGGGGCCGCGTAATCCCTTGACATGGCGCCCTAAACGGCGCGGCCACTCCGCGAGCCAATACCAACATTCTAAGCAGGTTGTTTCACTGTACGGAACAATTGTGGAGGGTGCCTTAAACCAAACCACATACCAAAACTCCTGTTTTGTGTAGACTCTTTTGTAGTCAGTTGTTATTGCGAGACATTTTGAAACTATGCACAATACTTGACGTTCAACATAGGGATAAGGAATGTAGATGTCCATGTGCAGCTAAATGGCGTCGTTTTCCTCAAGACGTAAGTGTGAATGGACTACGGATACGTGAATAGTCCTTGCAAAGTACTCCTCCACTAACACCTTTTCATTGTTTTCGTTCATATTAGCAGGAACTAAAATTAATTATTAGGCATTAATTACGAGGCATTAAAATAAACGCGAGGCAGATACTCATTTTCTGCGATAGTGAAGCTGGTCTGCAAGTGTAGTGAAGCCTACATTGGTGGAACAGAGAAAGCAGAACGAAAAATCTATAGCTACGAGAATGGCGGGCCGCCAGATAGCTACGCGATTAATTCTTTTTTTCTCTGCTTTTCTACCCGGAGCGTGGCGAGTGCGTTCAAATTTCGGTCGTTCCGCAGATCCCTCCGGCGAGGCGGTTATTGCCGGTATTGGAATTGGAACGGTGCCTAAATAGCACGCTAGAAGAAGTTAATGGCGGAACCTTTAAATAAACAGGAGAGTATTTACTAAATGGAGATATTGTTTGTGCCGGGTTCATTTACCGTCAAGAGTCCTCGATTCGCTACGGCTAATGAAGGATCAGCCACAAACTGTTGAAATCCATCTTATTCGGGGCGAGGAGATTTTGGGCGGAGAAGGAATTCACTCATGCGCAAAATTGGCCATAAATGCTAACTGGAAATTAGTGTTGAACATGAAGCCAAAAGCAGTTCTAATCATTCCTAGGAAAATAGCTCCATATAGCATCGGTATTGGCCAACAACAAATTATCGCACAACGTGTTGTGGAAGAGGCATAATCCACCGATATCTTTCAACAATGTTTCCATCGGTTACGTTCAATGACTTTCGTCATTCCTATAATTCTAACGTTATATTCCTTGATGTGTTGATGGCTTCAGAGTCATTCACGTCCTAACGATCAGGGGTTTTGGAAAGCCACGAAACACGCTACGAATGTGTGTACTAAATGGTGTCCTATTAACACTGTGACACATCACATAATAACGAAAATCTGAGGATGGTTCTCTCCTTACGGATGTACTAGCACCCAGTACAAACTAGATGCCACGAGTAGACGGAGGAGACAATCAAAGCTTTCAATCGCTGCCGACCGATGGCGATAGCGGTGACGTTGTGTTTCCAAATACAATTTGTAGATGGAGGAGTTGACGTCGAGACTGAATTTCGAATAATAAAAATGTTTGTGTGTTTAAGGAATAGTTCCGCAGCTGCACTTAACTGTCAAGTATCGGAAGATTATGATACAAATGTTACATCACGACAACATGGTAATAAAAGAATATATTGTCTCTTGTAGGCTGTATTATAATTTATTAAAATTTGCTGTTAGCTAATTTCGGCCACAAGAGATTATTTTCTATGTCCTGATTTACATATCGTGTTCACAACGTTCTTTTATATCACAAACTTAAAACCGGAAGTCTTACTCCATCATAACACACTCGAAGAACTGCTGCTTGACAACTCTTTTAAGTTGTCAGCCTGCAGCACTTGGAGTATGTAACAATGGAGTAATACTTCTGACTTTATGTGTGTGGTATAAAAGAATGTGATGAGCACCATATGCAACACATGACGCAGCAAAGTGCTTGATAATGACTCAAGGCCGAAATTAGCTAATTGTACGATTTTAATAAAGCACATTAGGCTAGGCGCTAATTGAGAAGCGTATAGCACGTGTGACGTGACTCGACACTACAGCGCGACACGCACGTGCCACACGGGTCGCGCGGGTCCAGCGCATATTGCGACGCGTACACATACTTCGCACGCGCCGACTGGCGACGCTCTGCGCTGACTGAACCGAAGCGCGCGCAACCTCTTATCTTTCTCAAACGATTTTACAGAAACTATTCTCTGAAAATATACGATTTTTGCCTTACTTGTAGTGTTATATGTCAGCTTCGTGCCCATCACCTCGCTAATGACCATTCTTATTGTGATGTACACATTTTAGTAAGACACTACGCAAAACTCAAAAAGTTTGCAACGAAAATTAGGGGTCGCTATGATATTGCGTTTGGTGCGTATTACACCATATGTTGCTGCGTATGAAATTTAGCTAACATGCTGAATTTTTGTTTAGACTTGGGAGGAGATCTCTATCTGCCTCCGATCTCGAGAAAATGGATCCTATGTAGCGCGCTCACTTCCAATCTCACGCCCGCGAGAATGAAATACTCACAACATCTCTCGTATCTCCTAAACCACTCGAGACATCGAAACGAAAGTTTGGCGAATGATAGCACACAAGGAGGAGAGTGTTTTGCCAATTATTAAACACACGGAACTTTCTTATCTATGGCGATATATCACTACTTATACTTCTTTTTTTATTTATTTCACTCCAGTGACTGTAATATTTTAAGAGTTATCGACAGCTAGCGAAACAAGAGCTTCCTAGTATGAAAATAAATATGAAATTTCTTTTTTTATGTTACTGCAAACCGATACTATGAGGTTTTTCGTAAGCTATTGAGCTCTGTAATTGCCAATTACTTGTTTAATGATGCCCTACGTTTCGGAATTCTGTCTTAATAGCTGCCGTGAGATGAGTTTGGCTAATTACGTTGTGACAAAGGAAGTACAATTAAACCAGTCACCAAGAGAAATGTGGCCTTTACTCATAAATGGTGATGCTTCTTCGAATGAGTAGAGGTTAACAACTCACACAAAAAGAGATTGGCAGTTCTGTTGGAATTTTGGTGGAATCCCCGTAACCCATGGTATTTTTAACACTGAGCGACGGGAATGGAAACTTACCAAAGGATTTTATTCCTTCTCTTGATCTGAGCAGTATTAAAATAATGACGAGCGTTCCTTCAGGCGGAATGATAGGCTCATGCCAGATACTATTTACTCACCTAGGGCTTGCCAAACTGACAATGCGTGATCGCGAAAAAATAGTTGTTATTGAGAAAAATAAACAATTGCTCTGTCGCATGACACAATGGTCAGTGTACTGTCAGCAACGGAGGATAATGCGCGCGACAGGAATGCATGAGCTAGCTATGTGTGCCTTGTGAGTTGGAGTTCGAAAAACATTGTCATGAAAGTAGATCTGCCTTTGTCAGCAGCACATTTCAACAAATAAAATATATCTAATCATAACACTCTTTTAGGATATTCCTACTTTTGTAACAATACCGACCATTTTCTTCATTTGTGTAGCCTGTTGTTGTATAATTAGTTTATTAATGCTGATAATGTCCAAATGGCTCTGAGCACTACGGAACTTAACATCTATGGTCATCAGTCCCCTAGAGCTTAGAACTATTTATACCTAACTAACCTAAGGACATCACACAACACCCAGTCATCACGAGGCAGAGAAAATCCCTGACCCCGCCGGGAATCGAACCCGGGAACGATAACGTCCATGCAAAATTTGAAATGCTTTTTCTCATCACGGCGAACCAATTAAAACATTGTTATTTATGACTGCTTTTCGACTGTTTCTAGCTTGCAGTGGAAATATGTTGTTCACATGCATGTAGTACAGTGTGTCGTATTACATTATTACATGTCAGAATAATCACAGTGAAACTTCTATACTTCAGATCTTGGACGCTTTTAACCGCAAGAACAAAGGGATCACACCTGTGGAGATTATCCCTTTCAACATTTTTGTAACAGATCGTACAGATACGCTAGCTTACTAGGCAGCGAGAATATAACCTTGCTTTACTTTCCTGCCTTGGTTCTTAATCACATGATTTTATAATATTCCTTGCTTCCTTATCACTACCCTCTGTCCCTTCTTGCGATCTGAAAACATCACGGAGGCATATGGTGCAATTCCAGCGGCCAATGGCTCATCAGTTACTGAAGTAAACAAAACTATGCACATATAAATAATAGAAAAATATAACGTGCTAACGAAGAAAGCTGGAGCGTTTAAATGGCGAAAAACGAAACACTACCCAAAGGCAATAAAATTCAGTACACAGTAAGGCAAAATTTATCGTATGGGCAATATTACCACTGCTGATATGCGCCGTTCCGATGTTAGCATATCGCTGAGCTACTTTTCCGCACCCCTCCTCAAATTTCCCACGATGCTAGCGAGGCAAGCGCGACGCGCCGCGAGAAACTGTGCCTCAACCACAACGCCGCGCGACCTGGCGTAGGCGCGTGTCGCGTCCCAGTCGCGTCGCGTCGCAATTTGCGAGGTCACATTTGAACCTTTGATGTTACAAAAACGCGCGCTGCGCTGCGTCGCGCCACACGCGCTATACGCGTCTCAATTTGCGCCTAGGCATACAGCCTACAACGGACAACGTATTCTTGTATTAAACACTTAGATGCTGTGGATTGCAACAGAAACAAAATCTCCAACAAAACATGTTATTTTTGTGCCCAAAGCCTTGTAAATGAGGAACGAATCTGGGAGACGAGCAATGATGAAGTCGGACGCTCAGCTGAACCTCTGATGCCACGCGTGGAGGGTCGTAGGGTTAACTCAAGCCGATCACGGCAATCATCAGAGGCGAACTGCACGTGCGCTCAATATCTCTTTTGGTCGTTTCATGGTCGTTGTGTAAAAGACACCAGTCAATTGGAATATAGTTTCGGAATATGTATCGCGGAAATTGTCAGATGACAACAAGGCTAAGCGAATGTCTCTCTAGCACTTAATGTGATATCGGGCGGAAGCTGCATCGAGACGTCACTGGGAACGATATGTGATTGCGTCACGAGATATCTGTGACGAAATAGCGTTTTGTCCTCTCATATCCCCTTACCCTCTGCTCTCCTCAACACATACATAAAATTTTCACCCGCGAAGAAATTTATGGCCACAGTCTCATAGGGCATGTAGAACGTGCTGCTCGCTGATGTCCTCACCCATGGAGTCACCGCCAACGCTGCCAATTCTTGTGCCGCAGCAGAAATGTTGCAGAGAGCGATTCAGGGGAAATGACGGAGAAAACATTCGAGACATTTATGTTACAGTAGCGTGACAATGCCTGGCCGCATATGGAGAGTGTGTGCCGAGCGAGTTTGGTTTGGCGCTTCCGATGGACTGTGTGAAGCAAACTCCATAAGTCCCAGACCTCGTAACAAGCGATTTATATCTTTTAGATTTCTTTAAGATGCATCTGACCATTCGAAACTTAAGAACAGATTTTGCCCTCAGCCCACATGTCTTTTATGTTGGTTTCAACAGACTGGTTTACCACCAAACAAATCGTCTGCCAACCATAGTGGGTATGTGTACAAGTAGTACGTAGCAGTGTCTTAGTAACTATCTCTTAGGTTTCCTGAATGAGGTACATATTATTGTGAGTATCTGTCAACAGTCGGAATCACCACCTTTTGCCGCATCGACAGTTGCGAGATGTGCAGGAAGAGAGTCGACGAGTTTCTGGTACTGACAGAGATGTGGAGCCAAGCCAACTGCAATTACCGTGGGCGGTGGCGCTAGGTTTCTAGGTTGAGCATCTATGTCGCGAACACCGTGATCGAGGAGGTCCGCCAGGTTCTCGATTCGGTTTCATTTCGGAGAATCTGGTGGTCAGAGGAGAACGCTAAACTCGTTATGGTGTTTTTGGAAATACGGGCGTAAGCTGCATTGTCCTGCCGGTAGATGACGAGGAAAATAAAACTGCATGTAGTGGTGGACATGGTTCCCAGGAATAGATTTGAGTTTGTGCTGATCGACTGTGGCTTCCAGAATAACAAGATCACATACGAAATGTCACGGAAATATTCCCCAAACCATAACGCTCCCTCCTCTTCGCTGGACCCTTCCGATGGTTATTTCAGGAGGTCCAGGTGCTCATCGCACTGCGAACTGTCGTATTCGACTTCGAAATGTGTGGGAATCACCACCTCAATGGAACTAAACCAAGCAAATTAAACATTTCTGCCCAATGAGCATACTGATTTCCACTTATTCAGTTTCTAATTGAATAACTTAAGTTTCTTGTTTACTACTTACGTCAATAACTTGCTTATACAGGGTGTTATAAAAAGATATGGCCAAACGTTCAGGAAACATTCCTCACACACAACGAAAGAAAATATGTTATGTTGACATGTGTCCGGAAACGCTTACTTTCCATGTTAGAGGTCATTTTATTACTTCTCTTCAAATCACATTAATCATGGAATGGAAACACACAGCAACAGAACGTACCAGCGTGACTTCAAATACTTTGCTACAGGAAATGTTCAAAATGTCCTCCGTTAGTGAGGATACATGCATCCACCCTCCGTCGCATGGAATCTCTGATGCGCTGATGCAGCCCTGGAGAATGGCGTATTGTATCACAGCCGTCCACAATACGAGCACGAAGAGTCTCTACATTTGGTACCGGGGTTGCGTAGACAAGAGCTTTCAAATGCCCCCATAAATGAAAGTCAAGAGCGTTGAGGTCAGAAGAGCGTGGAGACCTTGGAATTGGTCCGCCTCTACCAATCCATCCGTCACCGAAACTGTTGTTGAGAAGCGTACGAACACTTCGACTGAAATGTGCAGGAGCTCCATCGTGCATGAACCACATCTTGTGTCGTACTTGTAAAGGCACATGTTGTAGCAGCACAGGTAGAACATCCCGTACGAAATCATGATAACGTGCTCCATTGAGCAGTACATACAGACGAAACTAAAATGAGCTCTAACACGGAAATTAAGCGTTTCCGTACACATGTCCACATAACATCTTTTCTTTATTTGTGTGTGAGGAATGTTTCCTGAAAGTTTAGCCGTACCTTTCTGTAAAACCCTGTATACTACTGTTTGAGCTACAGGTACCCTGTAATTAAAGTTAACTGGACAACTCCTCACTACGTCTTGCCTGGTTTCCTGTATATTCTTATTCAGTTGATTAGTTTTAGCTTTAAATTGTTTTGTTAATAGATTACTTTCAAAGATTACACACCTTCTCAATTCATTAATTAGCTATACTAAATCAGATTTTAATTCTTCATAATCAACGTTTAACTTGTCAAAATCAAATGCAAGTTCGTTATCATTAACATGTAACTACTCAAATATAACTGTATCAGAATCCAGTTTAAAAGAATTAGAGCCTAGTTTAACAGTTAGAATCTAATTTACATACTAATTCACTATGATTAGCATTCGTTTCTGAATTCATGTTTTTCTTTATCGGACTTCAGCTTCCCGAACATGTCATGGATAACACTGAGTGAACAAGTCCTCTTTTCATTATTGCTTCTACTGCCTTCCTCTGATTTATTTTCCATAGATGCCCTGTCACTCACAGATTTATCATTGTCACTTCCTACTGTTCCTGATCTTGTTTCAGATCTTTCAGTTTCACCATGTATATCAACAAAAACCTCCTTATACTCCTCCAAACCTTCCATATATCATAGTATTTATTACTCAAAAACGTATCTAAAAACTCACTTTAATATGTCAGCTATAGCGTTGTAGTGAAACCGCCTTGTATATCGGCCGCCGACCGGGCCGTTGGCGCTGCCGACGAAGACCTGCTATGTTAAAACTGCAGCTGCACCCCTTTGTTGTTCTGCAGCCAGACGCGCTGCCCGATGACCTCTCGGGTGCACGTTTGTGAACGAACGGTCGCTAGCTGTGAACGACGTGTGTCAGCGCCTCACCCAATGAGATTAAGAGGCAGAAAAGCCCTCCCATCTGGTGGGTTCTGGACTCGCCAGGCAAATACAAAACCTTTCGCACTGCCACTATAACGTGAGCGAGCAGTGGGCTCACCATCTGCTCTGAGCATGCAGCAGTCTACGATGTCAAACCTCGGACCTGAACGGAAAGTACAGCACAGTCCACCGATCTCGTCAAGTGCCGCAGCAGATTCCGTGAGCAGCAGGGGTTGGAGTCTCGATGCCGCCGCTGACTATACCACTCACCCGATAAACTCGAAATCACTTTCTATTTGAATGATTTCCAGTAAGTTGCTGCAGAATTGATAGTACGGGGTTACTACTGTTTGTGGGTGGAATAAATGCGAACGAACCTGTGCGCTCAAAGAATAATTCAGTTCCAACTGTGGCGAAACATCCGTCAACAGTGGTCTGATACTAAAATCCTTCAATATGCACCACCGATATGAGCTTTGGCCGGCTCGAGTTGATGCCGTTTGATCTTTGGCAGTTTGTCGCAATCCAGTGGCGCCTTATTTCTCCCTGAGTTACTACCATAACGAGTTGCTGACTTGCCTCCATCAGTGGCAGCAGCAGTGCTTATCGATACTAGTACTGCTGTACCATCTTTGCTGTGACAGCTATATTTCCGTGTGGTGGTGTGTGTGGCAGTCTTTCAGTTGGGACAGAGAAGTGAGGGAGCGTCCGCGGCGTGGGGTCAAGCTGGGACCGCTGGCGGCATGCTCGAGCTGACGGATTGTGAGACGTTAGCTGTGAGAGCTACGAAGTTCGTTACCCACCGAACCTGGACACTGAAGTTCAGTGATCAGTTAACCTGTTATGAAACCTCAGCTGCTGTGACATCTCTCCATTTTCGATTGCTGCTTCCTGGGCCGTTCTGGCTATCAGCAGCGTATGGTGTGTTGGAGTCAGCGAAATTTTGCAGCCGTCCTCTTGTGTGACCTTTAACTATTAAATTGGTCGGTCCTTCAGCCGTCCCAGGGTCGGATTCCCATCCGATTATTTAACCTTACTCTTGGTTGCCGGTCTCACCTCACCTTACATTAGAACTACCTCCTGAGGCCGACCTTTCGAACACTGTTGAGCACCACAGTTCTGCTGGTTTTAGATTGTGATTTTCATTTTAGTCTGATGTACTGTGCGAGGCCTTCTGTTGTCTATTAATTTAGATTGTTTTAATTTTAAGATAAGGCCTTCAGCTGACTTAAATTAATGTTTCAAGATTGATTAGTTCAATAACTAATATATTGAAAGTTTTTTCTATCTGAAATTCATGTTATCCAGGCCCTAAGTCCTGAGTTGTTCAGTGTTCTGTGTGTGTCCTTCAGCCGAGTATTTAGGTGAAATATTTTTTTTTTGTAAGGCATTCAGCCGTGTGTATTCTTTAAAGCATTTTTTATAGCTTGTGTTGAGCCGTTCTTGTTTTTGGTGTGATTTTGGGCTTTCAGCCCAGGAGGTATCCCAAGTTTTCTAAACTAGGCCAACAGCCATATTTTTTTTAATTTGATCCTTATAAGGCAAGGTGTAATTAAGTGGTTCTTAGGTAAACATAAATTTGTGTGTTTTGTGCATCTAACAGTAACTGATAACGAGCTCCTCCACAACCATAACCTGATCCGCTCTGTCCTGTGATACCCGATTTCAACTGGCAGCAGAGCGTGGTTACGTTTATGGTATTGCGATTCCAGTTGCTGTTAGTTTGAATTTTATTCCTGTTAGTTTTGCACCATGTTGTTTTGGTTGTTGATTGTTTAAGGTGACGTAATTTAATGGCGGTCAGGCGGTGTCCGGGGATCGGCCTGTTGAGGAAGGACCACCTTGTTTATGAGTTGGCGATAAGGTGCCAGCCTATTGAGGGCAGTGTTCAGGACTTAATAGTCCGCTTGCGTGCTACCGTTCTTCACCCGGTTGAAGTCACGCTAGAGGTAGTGGGTGAGACAGAAGCAGCCTTTGAATTTTTGTTTAAGGCTGTTAGAGGCCTTGAGGACATCATTTGTGCTTTGGAATGCACTCAACCGAGTGGCAGTCAATTGGACAGGGTGCGGGCACAGTTAGTGCATTTAACCTATCAGATAGCGCATTTAGGCATGATAGGTTTGGAGGATCACCATAAGAAATTAACCGTCGAATTGAGGTATTTGGTTAATGCATTGCAGTTTAAGCTTTCATGTTTAGAATTGGATGGGAAGAGGACTGAAGACCGGGACTTCCTACATCAAGGGGGAACCGGGAGCCAGCCCAGGGGTGGTGCTGTTATATCCCCTGCGAAGTTACATGCAGCGTTTGCCTAACTGCCTAATCCTCTGGCGTATTTCTTTCGAAATATTACTGAATTAGCTGTTGATCGAGTTGAGAAGATCGAAAACTAATTATGGTTGTTGGTTCGTCCTGAAAAACATGCTACTGCCTTTAGCATTCCGCACCAAGTAGTTTTGTTATTATTGTATCCGTTAGCGAGAGGTGAGTTGCGGAACCATCTATCCCAAGCCACTGCAAAGGGGTTTCCTTACAGCAAATGAGGGAGCTTCTCATTAACCAAAAATTGACCACTGGAGTTCGGAAACAGCTTGGGTGTCGTTACATTTGGTAGATTCGGCAGGATAAAGAGGAGTTACATCAGTATGTCGACAGAGTTCAGATGTCCTGCTCAGACTTGTTGATGGATTTGAAACAACGGGAGTTGGTGTCTATTTTTCTTAGGCGAGTGCGAGTGGCGGATAGGTCGCACTTCAATTTTCGTGATCGTGCTTAAACCTGGGAAGAGCTCCGTGCCGCTGTTGTAGCGATATCTTCGTTGCCGCTTGCGAACGATGTATGTCGTGAAGTTAAGAGCCAGGCAATGGGCGTTGTCAAGGGAAATTCCGAATTGCCTACATCGGCTGAGGCCATTGCAAGGGAACCCCGGCGTTACTCCAGGCGCGGTAGCGCGGCTCATTTGGTGCACCGTTTCGTTCAACCTCGCGGGCCCAGAGCCAATAAATGACGCCAGGCTGGGCAGTGACCTCGGGATTTAGCATTTAAACCTTGGCGTACCAGTGTTGTCGCTTCCTCAACACCGTCCTTGCCTTACATTTGTTCTCGAGTAGGTGGGGAACCGATCTGTGCTCATTTGGATTGAGGTAGCTCCCTTTCACTATTGAGCTTCGAATGGTTCCTTGAATTAGGTCAACTTAAGAAACTTCGGTCGGTCCCTTCTCCAGTGCAGAGTGAAACGTCCCCTTTAGAAAAAATTTATACAAGTGACTGTGCTTAAACTGACGCACAATATTTTGTTAGCGCAACGCAATCTGACTTTCAAAATTCCCTACAAAAGAATGGCCCTGACTAACAGTAAACTATACCTTTCACAAATCACTTACCTCACAAAAATCTTCGCTACTCAAGCTACTGCAATACAGCGAGCGCCACTACTGCCAGCTAAATAAAAGATTGGCTCAATGGCTCTGAGCACTATGGGACTTAACATCTATGGTCATCAGTCCCCCATAACTTAGAACTACTTAAACCTAACTAACCTAAGGACAGCACACAACACCCAGCCATCACGAGGCAGAGAAAATCCCTGACCCCGCCGGGAATCGAACCCGGGAACCCGCGTGTGGGAAGCGAGAACGCTACCGCACGACCACGAGATGCGGGCAAATAAAAGATTCAAACTACTGAAGGCACTGACTACTGATAGGCATAGTTAGCAAATGAAAGATATTAATAGAGAACAAACAATGTATTTACCTTGATATCATCATATATAAATATAGCAGTTCATGACAAATTTCAAAACTCCGCCATCTCTCTCCCCACATCCACCACTGCTGGCGGCTCACCTCCAACTGCGCAACGCTACGCGCTGTTCACAGCCAGCTGCCTAACACTACAATGGCGAGTATTACAACAATGCAAAGCAGCCACAGACTGCACACAGCACAGCCAGTGATTTTCATACAGAGGTGGCGTTACCAATAAAAAAACCTAAACAGCCTACTTACATAGCCCCCATGCTCCCCACAAAAAATTTTACAAATTGGATTGGGCAGTGGCCAATACAGATTTGCAAAAATTTTTCATAATTACAATAACAAAAAAATCAAATGCACACACTTATTGATACAATGTTGGTCAAAAGCTCAAATTTTCTCACAGTCCATAAAGACAGTCCTGATCGTTCATTACGGTAAAATAGTAGTGTTTTTCTCAAAGTCTGAGCAGTAGAAGAAAATGCACACGGAAGTAGTGGATTTCCATGCAGTCTTGAAGAAGTAGTGTCGTCCTTCCAACGGAAAGACAGTGCTGACTCTTGACATGCATACAGGTAATGGGCCACAACAGAGCAAACCCACAGCAGATTCAGTCGAAATTTTGAAGAGTATTGGTAGGTAGGTCATCACAGAGCAGACCCACTGTAGTCCTGGTAGAGATTACGGTATTGGTGGGTCATCAAAGATGCAGACCCACTGTAGTCCTCGTAGAGATGGCCAGCAGCCATCTGTTGTGACTGTGCAGGTGCACAATCACCATTGAAGAGTCTTGCGGATAATATAGCAAGTCCATAACCACCACTTGTGCACTCACAAAGTTTTTGGAATTGTCCTTAGAACCAGCAATGCTGTTATCCAGTCCCTTGCTGAATTAGTAACACACGTGCAAACACTAACAGTCCCCACTTCTCACATATTGTCCATATACTATGACCAACAGACACGTGTGCAGTGAAATGGTACTTACAAGTTAATAATATCATGAACTGGTGACAATTACAATTTTATAACATAAGAATACAATTACAAAGGTACAAAATACATCATTAAAAACATAATAATACAGATAACATTTGTAGTAATACAGGCTTTACAAAAGAATCGAAATAACATATACATCAGTGGAATTATGACATGAGTACATACATAAAAGATCAGAATAACTTTCGGAACATCAACTTCACACAAGAGCATTAACACAAAACAGAATAAATAATGTCTAAACATCTTTACAAAGTAAATAACATATTATTAATGCCAATTGTATTTGAGGATAACAGTATTCCTCATCATAGTGAATGTACCTTAGTATTAGAAGAGAAAAAAGTTCTATGAAACAGTAGACAGAGACAGGAAGAAAACAAATACACAAGGGTACACAAACACATAGGGAGATAACACAATGGGAAGGACAGGGTTTGTTTTACTGCAGTATTTTGCATGGAGATCTCCCTTGGTTCATCATTATTCCCAAAAAGTTCTATCTAAGCCTGCTTTCTGTATTCTGTTCATATTTCTTTCAAAATAATTATTTCTGATTGCACAATACTCATTTGGGCCCAAATCTTTTTCATATAACTTCGCAATGCATTCTTTACCTATTCTCCATAGTCAGTTTCTAATATAGTCTACCCCCTCTTAAGCTAACTTAAATCTACTGAGCTCAGATGCTAAACTAAGGGACGAGGCAATGCGGCAGCACATAAAACAATTAATATAAACAGCAATAAAAAAAATGGAAAATCGCAAAGCAAGCTACAGTAAATCTAAATTACCAAGCAATTCAACATTACAACTAATATGAGCCAATGTGCAGCAACAAGAAAAATAAATGAGTAGTAAAACTGGCTTAGCAGAGTAACACAAAGTCAAATTCAGTAACACTATGCCTGGCAAACAGCAGCTTATATCTAAACATGACATAGCTCAAGCAGAAAAAATAGTACACTAAAGATAACAATGCAGATAAGGGAAATGTATAATCACATCTTAATGTCTAAGTAATTAAAGTGGTGCACCACAACAACTTATTGTAAAAGATATATTACCATGTACTTGAAAAGAATATTATGTATGCAGTTACTGTTACTAGTCCCTTCTTATTGTTCTTTCCTTTCCAAGTGCTCCTTTTTTGAAGAATGTGGATCACAAAATTATTATATAATAGATCTGTTGACAGAAAGTGTTCACATTAGCAAATGCATTTAATTTTATTTTATGAAACCAATGCTGCAACATAGCTGGAAACCAGATATTAAACAAAATGAGCAATCTCTTAACTACAAAGACAATAGATGTAAAATGTTTCTAATCATTTCATTAGGCATTTTAGTAAATATCATAAATTACGAGCTCCACAGTATACTTTCAACAAGCAAATGTCAATAGCGAGGACAATGGCCTCCCCTTTCTTTTACTCTACCTGTGCTTCTGATGAGGCACTCACTAATGACTTGTTCTCCCGGCGTCTGACACAGCTGCGTGCCCACGACGCATTATGTGCAGGTGGTCACTTAACTTTCTTACGGAAATATTTACGACAGCAGTTTCCGCTACTGTGACAGTCTCATATACAAAATTTCACGGGTCAAGAATTTGCATTGCAAATGTGTAGAAACAAAACCCTATAAATATAAGTGTCCAAATAAAATATTCGTCAGCATTGTGATACAGTCACGCATTTACGCACATTTCATAACTCTTAAAGTACGCTTCTTGGTTTCCAACATACTTCTTATTCCTCATATACGGTAGCATCATCTTATTGATCATAAACATATCTCAACAGCATAGTACACATCGTCGTCGTAATAATAACATCATAACACCTCAGTCAAATCTCAAAATCGTTGTAGCTTGTTCAAAGGGGACGTTTCAAAGGGTCGCCATATGAAACGTCCCCTTTAGAAAAAATTTATACAAGTGACTGTGCTTAAACTGTCACACAATATTTTGTTAGCGCAACGCAATCTGACTTTCAAAATTCCCTACAAAAGAATGGCCCTGACTAACAGTAAACTATACCTTTCACAAATCACTTACCTCACAAAAATCTTCGCTACTCAAGCTACTGCAATACAGAGAGCGCCACTACTGCCAGCTAAATAAAAGATTCAAACTACTGAAGGCACTAACTACTGATAGGGATAGTTAGCAAATGAAAGATATTAATAGAGAACAAACAATGTATTTACCTTGATATCATCATATATAAATATAGCAGTTCATGACAAATTTCAAAACTCCGCCATCTCTCTCCCCACATCCACCACTGCTGGCGGCTCACCTCCAACTGCGCAACGCTACACGCTGTTCACAGCCAGCTGCCTAACACTACAATGGCGAGTATTACAACAATGCAAAGCAGCCACAGACTGCACACAGCACAGCCAGTGATTTACATACAGAGGTGGCGTTACCAATAAAAAAACCTAAACAGCATACTTACAAGAGATTTAGGGTGGCCAATGACCAGGTGTTGCATCTGCATGGTTGGGTCTGAGGGAGTATATCGGTTGGCGATTTCTTCTGGTCCTTGTCATTAGCCTTGCTCAAGCAGCTGCTGGTCGATTACATTTTGGGGTGTGATTTCATCAATAAAACTGGGTTAGTCACGGATTATTCGGGGCACAACTTCTTCTTTAAATTCGCTCCTGTGGAGAAGTCTGGTTTCTGCGACTGTGCTAAACGTACTGTACATCCAAATTCCGGCATTACGGCTGTTGAGGCTGTGTCTAATGAGTTAGAGCTCGCCCATCTGCCCCACATCAGGCTTCTCAGTTACAGGATTTGCTATAAAGGTTCACTGAGCTTCTTTGTGATAGGTTGGGCGTTACTAATGTTCTTAATTACCATAACCGTGTATCTGACGATATTCCTGTTAGGCAGTCCCCGTATCGCCTCTTACCCCCTGAGTTCAAGATACTGAGAGCTATAACATCCAAAATGCTTGAGGAAGGGGTTATTAGGCCTTCTACATCTGCCTATGCTTCCCCCATATTAATTGTCCCTGAGCATCAGGGGCGGGATTTTAGGCCTGTTGTTGACTACCAGTGCTTGAACTTAGAAGGTTGTCCTCGAGTCTGTTCCTCTCCCTGATCTTAATAACTCCTTTACTTGGTTTTCCGGTACTAATTGGTTTATTGTTCTTGGTTTGAACCAAGCCTATTATCAGATTCCCTTAGCTGAAGAATGTAAACATGTTACTGCATTTTGTGCTGATTGGAATCTGTTTGAGTTTAACACGGTCCCCTTTGGTTTGGGTACTAGTGCAGCCGTTATTACTGCTGGATAATATCCTTGTGGGCTTGAAATTAGTCTGTGTGTATAATATTTAGACGACTTAGTCATTTATAGCCGTTCGTTTCAGGGCTATTTGGATCATTTTCAGCAAGTACTATGTTCGATGTGATTAATGTTGGGCAATCTCGGTGGCCAAATCATTCCCTCAAGTTGTTCAGATAGTTCTTCAAACCAATCGCGAACATTTTTGGCCCGGTTAAATGGCGCATTGTCATCCACCAAAATTTTATCGCTATGTAGGAACATGAAGTTCACGAATGGTTGCAAATAGTCTCCAAGTTACTGGACATAACCATTTCAAGCCAGTGATCCACGTAAACACAGCCACAAACAGCTTCAACTGTACGTTGTTGACAACTTGGTTCTATGGCTTCATGGGGTCTGTGCTGTACTCGTACTTTACCATCAGCTCTTACCAAATAAAATCCGGACTCATCTGACCAGGCCATGGTTTACCGATTGTCTAGGCTCCAACCGATATGGTCACGAGCCCAAGAGAGAGGCGATGTAATTCTCTTAGCAAAGACACTCGCGTCGGTCGTCTGCTGACATAACCCATTAACGCCAAATTTGCCCCAGTGTGTGAACGGGTCGGTGCGTCGAATGCTCCACGTTGATTTCTGGGGTTATTTCACTCAGTGTGGCTTGCCTCTTAGCATTGACAACTCTACGCAAACGTATCTGCACTCGGTCGTTATGAGAAGGCCTCCGGGCACTGTTTTGTCTGTGGTGAGAGGCAAGGCCTGAAATTGGTATTTTCAGTGGACTCTTCACTCTGTGAATTTTAGGATATTAAATGGCCTAACGGTTTCCGAAATGAAAGGCCACATCCCTCTAGCTCTAACACCACTCCGCGCTTAAAGTGTGTTAATTATAGTCATGCTCTCGTAATCAAGCGTGAAACCTATTCACGTGAATCACCCGAGTTCAAATGACAGCTCCGCCAATGAACTGCCCTTTCATACCTTGTGTACGTGATAATACCACCATCTGTAATTGCGCGTATTGCTATCACGTGACTTTATTACCTCAGTGCATTTAGACCTGCACATTCAGCTTAGTGGGGACGGGGTTCGATTTGACATCCGTCGTATATGCGTAATTAGCAACCCTGTAATTCACACCTCCTCCCGCCATCCTCGTCAGTACCAACTGAAGTTTTGAAATCTGTGGTACACCAAACTAGTGAGCCCATCTTCCAAAGAAATATAATTAGAGAACTTGAAACACATCGCCGTAAGCAGTGCTTACAGTTCTGCCATAGCAGACAAAGTGTGCAAAGAAACAAAATAAGCAGTTGAACGTAGAGGTCTACACGCCTCGTCATTTTCGAGATCCAAATTTCAGAGGCTTTAGTTCATGGGGAATCCCTCCTAAGCTTTATGGAAACCAGGATGTAAGGGTTGTCTTCACTATCACTAATAAAGTTCAGTACATTCATTAAGTATGCGGGGTCTGGTGTGTACAAATTGGTTCAAGTGGCTCTGAGCACTATAGGACTCAACATCTGAGGTCATCAGTCCCCTAGAACTTAGAACTACTTAAACCCAACTAACCTAAGGACATCACACACATCCACGCCCGAGGCAGGATTCGAACCTGCGACCGTAGCGGTCACGACGTTCCAAACTGAAGTGCCTAGAACCACACAGCCACACCGACCGGCGGTGTGTATAGATTGGAGTGCAGTTACTGCGAAACGGCACATATAGGCCAGACTGTCGGAATGTCAACTGAGCGCCAGTCTCTCACATCGGAAAGTTTGAGAATATTGAAACTTGCTGAGAAGATGGAACGGCTAAATCTGCTCGATCAGTTAGATATTACGAAACATCTGTATGTCGATAAACATAATTTGCTGAACGATAAACCGATTAGCCAATTTGAAGTGCCTTAAGGTTCAATGCTACCGATTTTTACAATGGTGACGCAATGATAATTTCTGGTTTCTGTTTTAGGTCACTCCAACAACAAGATTACTTTAATATTGCCCATTTGGTATGAGAGATGTTATGAGGGAAGTGGGACTGTTACGGGGTTTTTAGAGGATTTATTTTATTGTATGTGACACGTTGCCTTTTTAGCATATTCACATATTTTAAATTTCCTTATTCTTAGTGTCTAAAGACAGAGCTTTTCTTTTCGAATTGATGTTTGGATTTCTTGCTCATTGATTGCATGCGCTGTGTACACACTTAAAATTTTGCCAGCTTGCTACCCATTACTAAAACTAAACATCCGACCAAGCCTTGAAGGCTCAACGGTACCGAATGGCTGCCGTTACATCCTCAGTCCACAGGCGTCACTGGATCCTGAAATGGAGGGGCACGTGGTCAGCACACGATTCTTGCGGCCGCTGGTAGTTTTCGTGACCGGAGCCGCTACTTCATCGTCAAGTAGCTCCTCAATTGGCCAATTCACCCCGCTTGCCAATATCTCTAGGCAGGCCGCACGGTCACCCATCCAATTGTTAGCCAACCCCTACAACGCTCAACTTCGGTGATACGACTGGAACCGGTGTTACCACTCAGGCAAGGTCGTTGGCTGCTGCCCATTACTGAGTTGTAAGAAACTTTTGATTCTCTATGTACCATGCTACTACCACTTTGCCTTTTCCTTTTACTTATACATGGGCATCGTAATAGATACTTGGTTTTACACAATTTGTATGACTTCTTATGTTTTTCATAAATGCATTTTAGTCTCTTTGTTTTACATAGATTTATAGCCATTTATGCGCGCCATTTGGTTATCTTTTGACACACCAGCGCGGTGTGTGCTTACTAGTCTGTCACAGACACTTATGTGAGCCCTAAACGTACGTACTGCACCGTGCGTACTTTCGGAACCGTGGTACTTGGCTGTGCTGCTAAAGCTGGTGTGCTTACGGTACCATACCGTTTTTTGAAATTAATTTCAAGCTTTCCCGTCTCCATCGTTCACTGGGTCGCTTCCTGACGTAATCTCTTTTTGAAATTAGATAGTTGTCTCATTCTGTACTGTTCTATGATGGATGGGTTTTATGTCAAGTCAGTTTTGCATTATGTTTTAATATATGTTTTAGTTTATTTATTCACCTCGTTGTACAAGACGGGACCATGCTTCTCCCTGTATTTGTCCTTAACAGATTGTTTTCTTGTTTTGTAGGCAATGTGATACCGCAATAGCGCGAAAGTCATTATTGAAATGAAATAATTTTGCACCCCGTGGTATTTTTCAATTTGATTGGTGAAAGAAGATGTACGTTGTAAAATACATCGAATTCCAACATATTCCCAGACTTTACTGCAGTTTTCTGTTTTATTGGGGTAGGAAATATTGTTCTAAAGGTAGTTATAGCATGTTAAAGAAAAAACGCTTCGAGAATTGAGAAAGATCTATGTTAGAAACATATTTATTGGATAATTTCCTCGAAATTCGATAAAACAAAAAATAATACTTTTCAGTAACTACTGTCTGCCACAGGCAACTCTGCATCAATTCTCCTTGAGATCTACAAGGCGCACTCAGCTACAGGAAGCTGTAAAATAAATTTTATGGTTATACTGGGACGCGATACTTTACAGGCACCACGATGCCTTTTTGTGTCAAAGTGAGTGGCCTACGTTTACAAACTTGTAGTCTTGATGGCTCACTCTTAAAATCTGAAGAGTCTTTCTTAGTTTCGATGAAATGAAGTTCTAAAACAGTATTTACGCTCCATTTTATTCTGTAGAAGCACTGTCGTTCTGTTACATGCTAGTGAAACGCATCGCAGATTTGTGTGAAAAAATCAATAATAATTAAATACAGTGAACTAAAAGAATAATAACTTGATTGAATGATATGTCCATTTGATATTATTAATAATGAGCTTAAACTGTGAGTGTAAAAAGCCATGGGCTTTTGTTGGGAATCACGAATGAAAGTTTCGGTAACGAAGGCCGCAACACTAACACGTGGGTCTTCTCCGTACGTCACAATTCCGTTTACCAGTTGCAAAATATTTTCCCAGCCATAAGGGGCACAGCACATAAAACTATCCATGTGTGGCGAAGAAAATCAATATAAAGTTCAGCTGATTGTAGCTATTATAATGATAGCTAATTATTCGTAGTCGTTTTACTTTCATTCTCCATTAACAATCAGTAGGACATTCGGTGCCTTCAGGTGATCTTCATTCTTTCACTATATGGAGAACTGAAGATTAAATGGAAATTTAGGACGGCTGACAATTCCGGTGTCATTGGTTCATTTGTAATCACAGCCTCATTCTTATCTTTTGTCTTCAGACGTCGCTGTATGTCCATCTATCGGTAAATATTCCTGCCGATCAGAAATTTTGATCGCTGACCATGAACGGTCGATACAGGCCCGACGTTTTAGAAATAATGATGCAGCACTCACTTTCTTTCGGCTACCGCTTGAAACAAGATCAACGCGCCAAGTAAATTGAAAATATATTATGGAAATATATCTCATTCTGTATCAGCAGACCCTGAAAGCTCTATTTTGTAAAGAAAGTATTTAACTGTATGTTTCACAGGCTGTCACCCTACCTCATCTTAAGGTTTCTCATATTAATCAGAACAATTACTAAATTTGAATGTTGTGTGTTCCACAAAAATTCAAGACAGCTGTAGAAGTTAGTAAAACTTATTTCCTCTGAGCTGCCTACGCCAGTTTATTCAATTTGCTTGTTCACAGCGATCCTTAGTGCACGACATTTACAGGCACACGACATACACAGATAACAGCCACTACAGGTATCTTCCCACTTACATCCCATTCCTTCATTCATCCATCATGATCTGTAGATTTCATCAAGAAGTACAAACATCAATAATGCGGAACGAGTCTATGTTCATAATATGAAAAGAGAAGAAACTATAAAAAAACACAATCTATACATCATATCAACAATGAAACATCTTTCCACTGTTTGATTTTATTTGTATTTGCGCTTGGTAAGTTGGCACGAAAAGCTTATTTTGTAAAAGAAAGCGCTTCTGTTTCTGCAGTTACATTAAACAGTAAATAGCTGCTTGTTATCTCCTACTTGTAGTATAATATCAAATCAATACATTGATAATTTTCATCTTCAAATTTCGTCTTTCATCTTCATCTGCAACAACTAAGACCTGCTTACAACAAACTACTACGCAGGTCTATAATGAACACTGTTATTTACTATGCAACTAAGAGCAGTTTTCAATTAGTGAATGTAGATAATTAGAAAATTAGTAGACGAAGACGCTACTGAAGAGTGCTTTCAGGGTTTTTTTAACTGCATGGTGTTACAACTGTTTTGATTTTGATAGAAGATTTCTTCCTGAAATATTGAGGACCATGGTAGGTAACTACCATCTGAACCATGGGTAACGAGGCGAAAACTGCCTGGAATTATCTATGAGAATAAAAGTATTACATCCGATTTTTTCATTCTGTTCTCAATATCGGTTGAGGTATTACACGTCATGTGTATTACGTGTCGATTTTATCACTTCGCTGGAGCAAGTTGGAACCCTTTCACGCTAGACGGTTCTGAACCGCAAAGTATTTAATGGCGATGTGTCGCGCTAAAGAAACTGATATACGTATACGTATTCAAATACAGAGATATGTAAACAGGCAGAATATGGCGCTGCGGTCGGCAAGGAACTACCGACGACTGAAGAGAATCGTTCAACGTGACAGAATTCAACCCTTCAGCAAATGGCTGCTGATTTCAATGATGGGTCATCAACAAGCGTCAGCGTGCGATCCATTCAACGAAATATCATCGATATGGACTTTTGGAGCCGAAGGAACACTCGTATACCCTTGATGACTGCACAACAGGTACCTGTACGCTCGCCTGGATAGCTGACACCGACATTGGACAGTTGATGACTGGATTCATGTTGCCTGGTCGGCCGACTCTCGTTTCAATTTGTGTCAAGTGAATGGACATGTACGGGTATGGAGACAACATCATGAATCCATGGACCCGGCATGTCAGTATGCAAATGTTGAAGCTCTGTAATGGTGTGGCTCGTGTGCAATGGGAGTGACATGGGACCTCTGACACTTCCAGATCCAACTCATACAGGTGCTACGTAAGCATCCAGTCTAATCATCTGCATCAATTCATGTCCATTGTGCCTTCAGACAGACTTGAGCAATTCCAGCAGCACAATGCGATACCCCGTAAGTCCAAATTGCTACAGAGTGGCTCCACGTACACTCTTCTGACTTTTAGAACACTTCCGCTGGTCACCATCATCCCCACACATGAATATTATTGAGGATATCTCGGATGCCTTGCAACGTGCTGTTCGGAAGAAATCTCCATGCCCTCGCACTCTTACGCATTTATGGACAGTCCTCCAGCATTCATGGTGTCAATTCCCTCCGGCACTACTTCAGACATTAGTCGAGTCCATGCAAGGTCGTGTTGCGGCACTTCTGCGTCCTCGTGGGTGCCCTACACGATATTAGGCAGCTGTACCAGTTTCTTTGGCTTTTCATGGTATGACGGTGAGTGAGAAATAGCGTGCTGTAATCGAGTTATAGATCCGAGGAGCTTATCCACGCATGGAGCATCCTCTTCTTCGCCATGACAGTGCCAATCACAGACGAGCGCTGCGACATCTGCAGCAATCCGACGCCTTGAGGTCACCGTCTTCCATCATCCTGTATAGAATGTTTACATGGCCCATGCGATATTCCCAGTTAAATGTTATGCAAGACGTTGTTACACACCAACATAATGAAGTTTTTATGCTTACATGCACCAGTACTAAGGATGAGAAGAACATTTCTAGAGGAAATCCTGGAAGAGTGAAGATTGTGTTTTCGACACTGGTGAATTACTGCACATACCAGAATAATTATACTGTTTTTAGCTAGGAAACCTGAAGTAAAAGTCAGCTTTAAGTTTTGGAACGTGATAATGAAAATGCTAATTTCTGAATGATATTACTCAGGTAGTGGGATATGGAGAAACCAACGGCAGTTTAGCCAGTGAGCTGCCAACTTCTCCACGAGTGAATAACGTGAATGAGTCGTTCATCCTCTTTGGCTACGTAACAGTTCCTCAATGGCTGATCTGCTAACCAAAAGCATTGTCAAGACGACTACACAAAGCCGCATAAATATCCGAATAAATGAATGAAATCTTCTCGGTTTTCAAGCTGCGCCATTTCGAAAAAAATTCTCGTACTTTCTGTAGCTATCTCCTCCAGCCATGTCAAAAATAAAATCCGCTAACTGTCGGGGTTGACACGATTTTCCGCTTGTACAGCCACGACTGCAGCCTCTTGCACCATTCAGAGAGGGCACAAACGACGCTTGCGCAGAGGGTGAGTTGGACAGCCTATGGCAGCTCCTGCCCGCCGCTGGATCAAGTGCTGTCTAGTGGCGTAAGAGGCTGGAGTCAACTCGCCTCCACTCAATCGTCAAGCATCCGTCTTTGCTTCCTGTCGATATCGAAAGCCTGCCTCCACGCCCTAATAAATGTATGTCCTTGCTCTCTTGAAACTGATGCTGTTTATTCTCAATGAATGGCATCAGTTTTAACAGAGCACACGTATTTATTCAGAATAAACAGCAACAATTTTAAAAGACACCAGGCACATACTTAGTTGGGCGGAGAGGTGTTAGCACTGTCAGCCCTTACAGCTGCTGCGCTACGAGTATTTAGACAGCTGCTTTTCCACTGTGGAGATTTTTTAATTTGTTTTTAATTTTATTTCCACTGTACACCTGAACCTGCATCTTAATGACGAAGTTCGAACACGTATAACGAATATTACAGCAATGGACGATTATCCTGTAGGGATTTGTTATTTCCATCAGTCACACTCTAAATTACGACGGACCACCTCAGGAGGTTGTGTGTTTTCTATCAGCTACCTGGAACAGCCACTAGTGAAAAGGTAAAACTTTCATACGCAGATCGATCAGAAAAAGAGACTATTCTAAGGTAACGTACACGACGATAACACGGTTGAAAACCGAGAAGATTTTATTCAGACATGCCACCGAAAAAGACTAGAGGACATACGTAAATAAATAGTGGCTTCAATTGCGGAGGAATGGGTGGGTCTTGCAACAGGAAGACAAATACACTCCGCAAACAGCGCTTTAGCAGTCAAGCTAACTTTTTCGTAGTAAAAATATCACTACCTTTTGACATCCACCCTACTCACCTGATTTGCAACAACGCGAAGATTTTTCAATCAATAAATATGAATCTACATTAATATTGCAAGAGCAGAGTAGGGAAACGTGAAAACGACGGAAGGTCTGTTTAGCGTTTGTGTATCTTTGTGGAGAACACCATACACATTTTATTTTGGGGGTGGAAAGAATGAATGCGAATTCAAATGGAACCCTCTTTGAAGACGACTGCAGAAAACTGAAAACATCTGATAAGTACTAAACTTCCCTTTAACAGTCTCGTTTCTTTTTCAAAATCTCTTAATTTATGACACAAATACTCAGGCAAAAGAAATACTAGTGTCATTCTACAACAAGCATCTCTATATTCACTCCACATAAATAATAATGCAGAAAAGTCTAATAATATACAGCGGGTAGTGGAAATACTGACTGTGTCACTTCACCTAACCATGTTTCGTTTGTTGCGACTAAACATCCATTCTACAAAGCTCCAGTAGCAGCTAGTATTATGCACTAGTCGGAACATGGGAATTGACAATTCATTCATCTTTAAACTGTAACACATGACGTAACGTGTGACTGGAATTTTGTAGGAGGTCCAAACGGTATATCGTCATAGGGGTATGTAGCACCTTCCTGAAAGCTCTCATCGTATTACTGAGATCGTATTATGATACCAACGATGTTACTCAAAGAAGAATTATAAGTGTCACTGTATTAGTGGGGTCTTCCCATTTCCTTGTAGTTTATATTGAGAATGTTTGGTTCTGAATACGGCAGTAGCAAATTTTTTAATGAGTTCGACTTGTAACTCAAATACAGGATTAGTGAAGTACTGTTCAACGAATTCCGCGACAAATGACACTGATTCGTTTGTTGAGTGTTCGCCATTTGGCGTCTGGAACTTATTTTCAGTCACATGTTCTACACTTACATAAAATTGCTCTGACCAGAAATTGTATTCACTACCCGGGCTAAGAACTTTAGGATAAACTTCATGACAAATCATGATTTCGATGCTCTTTCGCTTCACTGTATTCAGATGCTCAGATGACGTGCTCTGAGAGTTCCCGTCGAACAACATTGAGATGGAGATATGCAGGGCGTTCCAAAGATCCTTTCAGATAACTACCGGAGTTAGTACTGGTCAGAACGGGAAAAACACCAAATAAAGACATATCCGGTGCTGTACTTAATTATAAACCATAGGATATCTACTTCCTGTGGCCTACTAGATGACATTAGTTAGCGTCCGTGAGGTTTCATGTTACTGACGTCACGATAGATCAACGCACTGAAATACAACATCAACAGAAATTAATCTTGATTTCCTGAGTGTTGTAAATAGACTGCGTAATTTAAATAAAATTATGCACCTGTAAATACACCTAAAATTATTTTGCCTCTCGAAGAACTACATGACATAACGTGCAGCGTATACTGAAAATTATTTACGGCCCTTAAGCGAGTCTTACTAACTCCTCGACAAAAAATTTAATCGAGTGGGTGTGTCATTCCTACGTTGCTAAATAAGATTTTCGAGAGACTCTGCGAATAAGAAGTTGAATTTATTACGTGTACGTATTCATCACGCTCCTATCCATTTTACCTCAATGAGTTAAAGAGAACAGAAAACTGACTTCAGACATACTTTAACGTATTTTACGCTGATTGTTGTTCACTCACGTGATTCAGAAAGGAGACGAAAATAGGTAATAGAAAAACGTCATCACATTGCTTTTTCATGTACCACATACTTCAAGAAGGAAAATTAACCTAAATTTAATGTAGCGACTCCAGGCGGGCCCTGGCGTAATTCTATAACAAAATACAGCTTTGACTCGTGTAACTGTATAACAGAAAAAAGTGACGTCGAAGGTTTAACATACCGACACATTATGTTCATCTCGGAGACGAGGTCGTTACCAACGAAGCACAGGTTCTGATAGGGTGAGGATGCGTAGGCCAATTTGGTTACTTCATTTCCAAAGACATCATTCCGGCAGTTGACTTAGGCGAATTAGGGAAATCACAGATAATCTATTGCTGAATGGTTGTGTGAAGATATGAACCCTGCTGTTACCGTGTACCTTCTACTTTGCTCTGTGCACAAATGTACCAAACATCACCACAGCTAGGAGCTAACGTAGAGTATTTCAAAATAAACAATTTGTCTATCGCCTAACGCGCTCGTTGTGTGTTTCATCCATAAAACGAAATTCATTCTCATTCAAAGAAAGGAATTTTTGTACTATGTGTGGTGGAATTAAGTCCAGCCTGCTTACTCACCGTCTGTCCCCGACCGAAGCATTTTCTGGGAGCAAATGTTCACTGTATCAAAAAATCCTTACGACATTTGCGACTGTCAAAAGTCGTCTAGAGCAATTGTGGCATCGTTTTGTTGACAACTGGACAAATCAACCCTGTGTACAAATATAAACTTACGAGTGTTCTAAAAATTCGTTGAAATTCTCACTGTCATGAGGCCGAACAGCGAAAGTATCATCGCTGTTTGGTCTCATGGCACTGACAATCTGAACGACTTTTTTAGAACACCTGAATTCCGTCCATCCAAATACCGATTCACGATGAAGGTAGAGAAGCACGGCTGTCTTCCCTTCCATGTTGTGTTGGTCAGGAGGAAGGTGGATGGTACATTGGGATATGCCTTTTATAGGAAGCCTACTCACTCTGACTTGTGTCCGCTGGCTGATAGTCGTCTCCATCCTGTTTAACGTGAAGGGGTAAATCGTAACTTGGTTCGCAGGGCTTACGTCATCTCGCATCCTGAGGGATTTTTAGTTGAGTAGCCCATCTCGAATTCACCTTTCGTCAAATGGTTATCCTAAAAGACATATCAGACGTGCTTTGCGCTATCGACCAACTGTGAGTGATGATAATACCGAGGTGGCACGAAAATATATGGACTTTTGTCATATGCAGGGAAGATATCGGTGGAATTTATCGTAGTCTGCGGAAACATGATGCGAAGTGTGTTTATCGACCACCATCTAAGAGCCGTGTCTTTTCAGGTTCCGTAAATTATGATCTCGGCTTGCGTAAGGCACTGTCTACCGTATTCCTTGCAACTGTGGCCTATCATATATTGGTCAGACTATCAATACTGTGGAGGACACCAGTGTAGTGAGTATACCAGGTGTAGAAGTATGAGACCGGAAATTGGTTACAATAATTACACGTCTGCTGTCTGAATCTGATAAACAATATGTTGTTGTTGTTGTGGTCTGCAGTCCTGAGAATGGTTTGATGCAGCTCTCCATGCTACTCTATCCCGTGCAAGCTTCTTCATCTCACAGTACCTAACGCAACCTACTTCCTTCTGAATCTGCTTAGTGTATTCATCTCTTGGGCTCCCCCTACGATTTTCATCCTCCGCGCTGGCCCCCAATACTAAATAGGTGATCCCTTGATGCCTCAGAACATCTCCTCCCAACCGATCCGTTCTTCTAGTCAAGTTGTGTCAGAAACTCCTCTCCAATTCTATTCCATACCTCCTGATTAGTTATGTGATTTACACATCTAATCTTCAGCATTCTTCTGTAGCACCACATTTCGAAAGTGTCTATTCTTGTCTAAACTATTTATCGTCCATGTTTCACTTCCATACGTGGCTACACTCCTTACAAATACCTTCAGAAACGACTTTCTGACACTTAAATCTATACTAGATGTTAGCAAATTTCTCTTCTTCAGAAACGCTTTCCATGCCATTGCCAGTCTACATTTTATATCCTCTCTACTTCGACCATCATTTGTTATTTTGCTCCCCAAATAGCAAAACTCCTTTACTTCTTTAAGTGTCTAATTTCCGAATCTAATTCCCTCAGCATCACTCTACTTAAATCGAATACATTCCATTATCCTCGTTTTGATTTTGTTGAGGTTCATCTAATATCCTCTTTTCAAGACACTGTCCATTACGTTAAACTCCTCTTCCAAGTCCTTTGCTGTCTCTGACAGAATTACAATGTCATCGGCGAACCTCAAAGTTTATATTTCTTCTCCATGGATTAATACCTACTCTGAATTTTTCTTTTGTTTCCTTTACTGCTTGCTCAATACACAGATTGAGTAACATCGGGGAGAGGCTACAACCCTGTCTCACTTCCTTCCTAACCACTGCTTCCCTTTCATGTCCCTCGGCTCTTATAACAGCCATCTGGTTTCTGTACATATTGTAAATAGCCTTTCGCTCCCTGTATTTTTCCTCTGCCACCTTCAGAATTTGAAAGAGAATATTCCAGTCAACATTGTCAAAAGATTTCTCTAAGTCTACAAATGATAGAAACGAAGGTTTTCCTTTTCTTAATCTATTTTCTAAGATAAGTGGTAGGGTCCGTATAGCCTCACGTGTTGCAATATTTCTATGGAATCCAAACTGATCTCCCCCGAGGTCGTCTTCTACCAGTTATTCCATTCGTCTATAAGGAATTCGCGTTATTATTTTGCAGCTGTGACTCATTAAACGGATAGTTCTCTAATTTTTACAAATTTCAGCACTTGCTCTCTTTGAGATTGCAATTATTATATTCTTCTTGAAGTCTGAGGGTATTTCGTCTGTCTGATACATCTTACTCACCAGATGGTAGAGTTTTGTCAGGACTGGCTGTCCCAAGGCTGTCAGTAATTCTAATGGAATGTTGTCTACTCCTGGGGCCTTGTTTCGACACAGATATTTCATTGCTCTGTCAAACTCTTCACGCAATATCATATCTCCCATTTCAGCTTCATCTACATTCTCTTCCAGTTCCATTATATTGTCCTCAAGTACGTCGCCCTTGTATAGACCCTCTATATACTCCTTCCACCTTTCTGCTTTCCCTTCTTTGCTTAGAACTGGTTTTCCAGGTGAGCTCTTGATATTCATACAAGTGGCTCTCTTTTCCCCATAGGTCTCTTTAATTGTCCTGTAGGCAGTATCAATCTACATTTGTCCTCTAGCCATCCCTAGTTAGCAACTTTGGACTTACTGTCGATTTAATTTTTGAGACGCTTGTATTCATTTTTGCTTGTTTCATTTACTTCATTTTATATTTCTTCGTTTCATCAATGAAATTCAATATTTCTTCTGTTACCCGAGGATTTTTGCTAGCCCTCGCGTTTTTACCTACTTGATCCTCTGCAGCCATCACTACTTTGTCCCTCAAAGCTACCCATTCTTCTTCTACTGTATTTCTTTCCCTATTCCTGTCAATTGTTCCCTTATGCTCTCCCTGAAAAGCTGTACAACCTCTGGTTTAGTCAGTTTATCCAGTTCCTATCTCCTTAAAATCAAACCTTTTTGAAGTTTCTTCAGTTTATTCTACAGTTCTTAACCATTTGATTGTGGTCAGAGTCAACATTTGCCCCTGTAAATGTCTTACAATTTAAAACCTGTTTCCTAATTCTTTGTCTTACCATTATATAATCTATCTGATACCTTGTAGTATCTCCCGGAATCTTCCCTGTGTACAACCTTCCTATATGATGCTTGAACCAAGTGTTAGCTATGATTAAGTTATACTCTGTGCAAAATTCTACCAGGCGGCTTCATCTTTCATTTCTTACCCCGAATCCATATTCACCTACTATATTTCCTCCTCTCCATTTCGCTACAATCGAATTCCAGTCACCAATGACTATTAAATTTTCGTCTCCCTTCACTACCTGAATAATTTTTTTTATCTCATCATACATTTCATCAATTTCTTCGTCATCTGCAGAGCTAGTTCGCATATAAACTTGTATTGCTGTAGTAGGCGTACGCTTCGTGTCTGTGGTGGCCACAATAATGCGTTCACTATGCTGTTTGTAGTAGCTTACCCGCACTCCTGTTTTTTATTCATTATTAAACCTACTCCTGCATACCTCTCTTAGATTTTGTATTTATATCCCTGTATTCACCTGACCAAAAGTCTTGTTCCTCCTGCCACCGGACTTCACTAATTCCCACTATATCTAATGTTAACCTATCCATTTGCCTTTTTAAAGTTTCTAACCTACCTTCCCGATTAGGGGATCTGACATTCCACGCTCCGATCAGTAGAACGCCAGTTTTCTTTCTCCTGATACCGACGTCCACTTGAGTAGTCCCCGCCCGGAGATCCGAATGGGGGACTATTTTACCTCTGGATTATTTTCTCCAAGAGGACGCCATCATCATTTAACCATACAGTAAAGCTGCATGCCCTCGGGAAAAATTACGGCCGTAGTTTCCCCTTGCTTTGAGCCGTTCGTAGTACCAGCACAGCAAGGCCGTTTTGGTTAGTGTTACAAGGCCAGATCAGTCAACCATCCAGACTGTTGCCCCTGCAACTACTCAAAAGGCTGCTGCCCCTCTTCGGGATCCACACGTTTGTCTAGCCTCTCAACAGATACACCTCCGTTGTGGTTGCACCTACGGTACGGCTGTCTGTATCGCTGAGGCTGGCAAGCCTCCTCGCCAACGGCGAGGTCCATGGTTAATGGGGGGAAACAATCTTCTATTCAAAATATTCTCCATTGGTATTTATACATTTCTCCGACATCTCCGGCAGTCTATGAATGCCACGCCATAAAAACAGTTCTTCATTTGAAGCTTACCAGTCAGCGTGCCCTACTTTTTCCCAACTGACGCCTCGATCGTTCCACTGGCCCGTTTTGCTGTGTGTGATGCAGTTATCATTGAGCACTATGAAATTGCGTTGCCTTTTTCCATATCGCAGTATTTTTTCACGTAATGCTCGATTTAAATCCAAAATCTGCTGCTGGCAGCGATCAGTGTTAACGGTTTCACCAAGTTTCAGAGGCTCATAATAAATGCACCTTTCTGATCCCAGAAGCACAGAGCAATGTCTACTTTCAAAGCGATTTTGTCGTGCATTGGATGGCCCTGGTTTGCCTGGATTCACCCATGATTTACGACGCTTACATTATCGAAGTATATCCATTTTTTATCACCTGTCGCTATTCGATGGAGAAACGACTTTCTTTCGCATCTGGTGAGCAGCATTTCACATGTGGTCTTTCAATTTGCTTCCTGTCTTTTATTTAGTTCACGCGGAATCCATTTACATATTTTCTGCTTCTTTCCCATGGCTTTCAACCGTAGAGAAATGGCTTCCGGCGTCAAATTCAATTGTTCCGCAAGTTCCTGTTGAGTTTATCAACTTCATCCAATAAGGCTTGCAATTCGTTGTCTTCGAACTTCCTCGGTGGTTTTCTGTAATCGTCGCTTCTCACGTCAAAATCACCACTTTTGAATTGTTTGAACCACTCGAAACACTGTGTTTTCCCAATAGCATATTCGCCGAAAACTTCGACAATCATTCGATGTGATTCTGCAACAGTTTTCTTCAAATGATAACAGAAAACAAATGCTGTCTGCAAATCTCAATTCGTAGGCACAAAACTCGACAGGTTTACAGGTTAGGAACAGATGCCAATGCACGGAATTTGGATTACTGTGTGTTGACATTCGCCTTCAGCTGTTACAGGAATCAGATGGTGCTACAGACGCGGTCTCACGGGCCCTACATTGATGACTAGCACTATCTATAGGGAAATTATTCTAGCTGGTAAACGGCGCACACGCTTACAACAGCCGTGCAAATCCACCACTACTGGACATTGTCTTTGCACTAGTCATCCTGTGGAATATAACAACACGGAGATTCTTGCATGCACTTCCAGTTGTTGGGATAGTGTTGTTAAGGAAGCTGTTGGAATTAAAGTAACAAGTAACCCTATAAGTAGAGATGGTGTTTTTTGTTCTGCATTTACATGGAATCCTGCTCTCTGACTTGTCAAAAAAGAGGGGGCAGAGTTTATGCTACCCCACCCCTTGATTGTTAATTTCACTATTTATATTTTCTGACGTCGGTCATAAAAGGTTTGGGATGACGGTAATGTTTACAGTGTGTGTATTATATTTACGGAGCTTATCTGAAAAGTGAGATGTTAAAGTCGCTTGCTCAGCGCTTACCTGCCGTAGTTTTGCCATGATAATGGTACGTTGTGGTGCTTCGAAGGATCGGCTGTTGCAGTCGACGTCACCCGGCTTCATTCCCATAAATTTTTTGAACACTGAACACTCTCTGAGAAACTAAGGTCTCGATTCAAACGTTGTGGTTATTCCAATAAATGGCGGCCAATTTCACTGAAACTTTGCGTTTATGGGGATTATTCTGACTTTTCATGCTTATCCGACCTACTGACTCGATGATATCGCAACACTATTGTACCACATAGCTGAATATCTAACAGAGTTATTCTTGTCAGTCGTCACACACTGTGCTGATAAATCGTAAAAAAATGCTTCCCACGGTCATTTCCAGACACGCGACGTATCTACTCCGTACTTCCTCGCTGATAGATGGAATAAGGCGCCAGTTGTGTTCATATTAATGAAGCACATTGCTCCCGAAGTGAGAACAGATCACCTGCTGCCAAAATACTTTAAATAATTCAAGCGTGGACATGATGTGAGGAATCTACTGTCTAACGATGAAACTTTCCCCTAGAAAATTAAGAATGACTGTGCTGGAAAAACTCTTAAGTTATTTGATACAGAAACAGTTGAGTAAAACTCAACGTACTCAGACAGGTTTCTCTTTACTTATTTTGGTCATCACTAAACTGACACACAATGTTTTTAGCGCAACGCAATCTGACTTTCAATAATCCCTACAAAAGAATGACCCTGACTAACAATAACCTATACCTTTCATGAATCACTTACCTCACAAAAATCTTCGTCACTCGAACTACTGCAATACAGCGAGCGCCGACACTGCAGCAAAACAAAAGATTCTAACTACTGAAGGCACTAACTACTGATAGGCATAGTTAGCAAATGAAAGATTTTGATAGAGAACAAACAATGTATTTACCTTACTATTGTTCAAAAGTCACATATATATCTATCAATTCATAACATCCATCTTTACAAATTTACTTTTTCTGGCGGACACACATCCAGATCGTCTGCTTATAGTATCCTCTCAAAACTCTGGCCTCCCTCTCTCCACTTCCACCACTGCTGGCGGCTCACCTCCAACAGCACATCGCTATGCACTTTTCACATCCAACTGCCCAACATTACACAAGCAAATAATCCAACAATGAGTCCAACCAGCGACAGACTGCACACAGCGCCGTCAGCGATTCTCATACAAAGCACTACGTGACATTACCAACCTAAACAGCCTACCTACATAGAAACAGCCTACTTACAACTAACTGAAGTAAAATTTCTCAGCGACGGGAAAAACTTTAGAGTGGATCCCTAATATCGGAAGCTCTATAGATTTACAAAGCGATACATGAAAAATAAAGCCGGCCGCGGTGGCCGACCGGTTCTAGGCGCTTCAGTTCGGAACCGCGGGATTGCTAGGGTCGCAAGTTCGAATCTTGCCTCGGGTATTGATGTGTGTGATGTATTTAAGTTAGTTAGGTTTAAGTGGTTCTAGGTTCTAGGGGTCTGATGACCTCAGATGTTAAGCCCCATAGTACTCAGAGCCATTTGAAACATTTTTTTTTGAAAAATAAGGAATTTAGTTCAGTGATGAGTTGTATGGTATGAGTTGTATGGTTAAGTCAAATCGCAGGTCAGTTGGTTTGGTTTTAAAATGGGTCTTATGCAGCCATGTTAACTGAACGCAGTGATGTACTTGAGAACGGAATCCCGGTTGGAATGGTGAAACCGAATCATAAAGCTTTTAAGATACGAACATGTGTCTAATTTACCATACAAAAACTCAATTTACCTATTTTATTCTGAATTTTCTTACAATAGATGGTTGAAACTTAACGGATCTAATAGGTACAGAATATGAGTAACTGAAGAAAATACTGTGTAATATTTTGAGCAGTAGATCAAAAAAGAAAAGTCTTCAATGCAGTGCTTACAGTCATATCTACCGGAAAGGAGGTGACGGTGTACTCGCATCGACTCGTCATCGACTTATGGTATTCACATTCCGATAGGGCTACACCATTTTCGGCTAGTCCACAATACACCACAATACAGCAGTCCAATATCAGAAGCCGCACTATACTATACACAAACCACATTGAAAAAAGGTGTTAAAAAGCTATAGTTCAAGAAACCATTTCTCATCGTACCAAATAATACATCATTCATAACTCGCGTAAAACTGGTCACATGTCATGTTTTACAACGAATTCTTTTTCAGCGTCTTGTGCCTTAGTCTTTAGATTCGGTAACATTCGAGCATAGACTGTACGCAAATGCATAATTGTCTGGATAAATTACCTTCTTGGGTCGAAGAACAGATAAATGACACTATTTTAAAACAATTTTGATAAGACTGTAGCCGTTCCACCTGGTGTACTCCCAATGTGAGTACGGATGGTGTATCGTTTTGATCACGTAGCGGGAAATAGGAAAGGCTTCCCTCTGTGGTGGAAGTAGGTCATCGACTATGTTCTAGGGTAGACCTGGATGTACGTGAAACAGGTAATAGAGTTCGTGAGCTGAATGCAGTACGTCTTCTTCACAAGGCGGATTCAGCACTAGCAGCGGAGAAGTCGTCGGCCGTCGAAGCGCCGCATTTCAGAGAACAGAATGGCTCTGAGCACTATTGGACTTAACATCTATGGTCATCAGTCCCCTAGAACTTAGAACTACTTAAACCTAACCTAGCTAAAGACATCACACATCACCCAGCCATCACGAGGCAGAGAAATCAGAGAACAGACTAGAGATATTTCTGGATCACTGCGATTCGAGATAATTCATATTCGTTATGAGTGTAGCAACAGCGTTGGAATCAGGCGTTCCAATCTAGGGGGGATCTTCTGTTCTAGTATTCGTCCTGAATATGTATCACAATTTATTACGGAGGGTAAGTGTGGTACGCGAACCGCAATTCATTCCTCCACGAATGCAGTACTTCAACAACAAATCGAACTCTTCCAGGGAGAATCAATGCTTCACGTATTATGAGTGTACGTCATTCAAAACCTTCTCTGCGAATCCATAGCTCTAGCTACACTGAAGCGCCAAAGAAACTGGTGTAGGAATGCGTATCCAAAATCAGAGATATGTAAACCGGCAGTATACGGCGCTGCGTTGGAAATCGCCGAAATAAAACAAGGAGTTTTTGGAGCAATTGTTAAAACGGTTACTGCTTCTACAATGACAGGTTATCAAAATTTAAGTGAGCTTGAAAATGGTGTAATAGTCGGTGCACGAGCGCTAGGAAACAGCATCTCCGGGGTACCGAAGAAGACCTTTCCCGTACGACCATTTCACGAGTGTACCGTGAATATAAGGAATCCGGTAAAACATGAAATTTACGACATCGCTGTGGCCAGATGAAGATCCTGGAAGAAAGTGACCAACGACGACTGAAGAGAATCATTCAACGTGACAGAAGTGCACCCTTGCCACAAATTGCTACAGATTTCAATTCTGGGTCATCAACAAGTGTCAGCGTGCGAACTAGTCAACGAAACATCATTGACTCTTGCACTCTTGATAACTGCTCGACACGAATCTTTACTCGTCGCCTGAGCCCGCAATGTACCAACAGTGGACTGTTGATGTCTAGAAACACGTTTCCTGGTCGGACGAGTCTCTTTTCAAAGCATATCGAGTGAATGGATGTGTACGGTTATGGAGAGAGCCTCATAAATCCATGGACCTTGAATCTCGGTAGGGGACTGTTCAAACTGGTGAAGGCTCTGTAACGCTGTGTGGCGTGTTAGCTGGAGTAATATGGGGCCCCTGATCTGTCCAGATACGATTCTCACAGGTGACACGTACATAAGCATCCTGTCTGGTCACCTGCATCCATTCATGTGCATTGTGAATTCCAACGGACTTGGGAAATTACAGCAGTACAATACGACAACCCACACGTTCAGAATCGCTGCAGCATGGCTGCAGGAACACAGTTCTGAGTTTATACACTACCGCTGGGCACTAAACTCCCCAGACATGAACATTATTGAGTATGTCTAGGATAGGATCTCCACGCACTCATACTTTTACAGACTTATTGACAGACCTGCAGGACACAGGTGTAAGTTCCCTCCCACTACTTCACAAATTAGTCGTGTGCATGGCATGTCCTGTTGTGGCAGTTCTGCGTGCGCGCGGCGGCTCTGTAAGATATTAGGCAGGCGTACCAGTTTCTTTCGTTCTTTGGTGTAGTAACTCAATGGGAATACTGGGTTGCTGCCTAAGTTCGTTGCATGCACCTACTTAAAATGGTGACAGTACTACATTATTCCTCCTCTCCAAATCCGTTTTCCCATCAGCCAGCAATAGTTACTACATTGACGTGTAAAACATACGGACATAAGTAACTTTCGCGTGATGTGTCGCTGTCAAGTGATAGAGCTCGATAAAACTTGGACTATAAATAGAGAGTCCTGCTAAGACATATTATTCAAAATCAATTATTACACTGAAATCACCGCGAGTTGGGATGGTAACCTGGAAATTACAAAAGGCGGGACGTGATTTTAAATAGGGTTCGTAATCACAACGGACGGCCTGTGTTCGTTACGCGTAATGTTTTCGACTCTTTGATAATATTTCTCCTGCACATGCACAGCTATCCTTGCTGCGTTCAGGCAAAGTGTAGAGATTTCAATAGCCTCTGTCTTCTGTGCTGTCTCTCATACCTTTGTTCGACTCAAAGGTCTTATCTGAATAACGCAGGAGAAACACACGTCCCCATCAGAGCACAATCCTTTCCGTCCGAATCCATGCTTCAGCCACATTCTCGAAGTCCTTCTCAGTAGCGAGAACTCTTCTTTCGAATATCCTCCGGCATTATATTAGAGAAACGAATAACATCTCCAGCTTCAGAAGACGCGCGGGGTAGCCGCGCGGTCTCAGGATTCTTGTCACGATCCGCGCGGCATCTCCCGTCGGAAGTTCCAGACCTCCCTCGGGCATGAGTGTGTGTGTTGTACTTAGCGTAAACTTAGGAACCGATGACTTAAGCAGTTTCGTCCTATAATTCCTTACCACAAATTTCCTACTTCCGGCTTCGAAAGACAGTTTATAAAATATCTACCAAAGCAAAAATAATGATCACCAATGTCCATGTACACACAACTTAACCCTTGTACACCGTTCTTTGTAACCAGATCATACTACACTCTCAGTTTTCTTAGCTGATGTAGTATCCTTAAATTTCCTTTTCCCAAAACTCGCTGCATCAGAATATATCTACCTTGTACTCCAATAATTCTTCTTATAACTGCCGCTATTATTATTGTTACTATTATTATAATTATCGCTGTTATTGGCAACAGTTGCAGTAGTACAAGTACTTCCACAATTAACTCTACTACTTTATAAACAGTATTACTTACTTACATTGCCAGCTCAGATATTAAGAGCATTTTAAAACTATTTGTTATATAAAATTTGTTACTTCTCAGGAAACTGTGATGTAGAAAAGTACGGTATATGTGAGCCGCGGCTGGCTCATTCTACGCGCTGGATTAAACCCTCATTGCAACTCTGTCTTTAGTCTCGTGCGGTTATCGCGGTTATGCCGTTATCCTCTCCTTCCACTGGTGGCAGCAGCGGTCTGTATCGATATTCGCACCCTGGACTATCTTTGACCTGGCGCTTATAGTTTCCGGCTGAGCGGTGTGCAAGGAGTCGGTCGGTTGACGTGAAGCAGTGAGGAATTCTCGGCGGGGCGTTGTTTGGTCGGTGTCCGCTGGTGGTCTCTACGCGGTGTAGGAGAGTGTTCAAATGGTTCAAATGACTCTGAGGACTATGGGACTTAACTTCTGAGGTCATCAGTCCCCTAGAACTTAGAACTACTTAAACCTAACTAACCTAAGGACATCACACACATCCATGCCCGAGGCAGGATTCGAACCTGCGACCGTAGCGGTAGTGCGGTTCCAGACTGTAGCGCCTAGAGCCGCTCGGCCACCTCGGCCGGCTAGGAGAGTGTGGCACTGTTCCCATTGCTACGAGGTCAGTGGCTCACCGACCCTGGACACTAAACTTGAGTTTTGATTAAACCTAACAGCTACTCAAGACTCTTCACATTGTGTCGTTTGGAATTCGTTGTCGGCTGTTGGGATATTCCCCAGAGTCACAAAGTGGTTTCCAAGTTGGAAAATTCTAGCCACCATCTGGTGGAGTTTCACAGCATTTGGTTATTTGAATTGAAGTGCACCAGCGGAATCTTCTGCCTTGTGACCGTTAACGTTCCAGTTACCTGCCCTGGTCGTTGACGTGCATGTCAGGCAGTGTAGTTTCCTCATCGTGTAGTTGCTGTCCAGCACGGTGTGTAGTTTGACAGCTTCGTGTATGATTGGTTCTGGGCGCCAATATCTTCTACGTTGTTCCGTTGAACTGCCTGTTGTGCCGTGGTCGGGTGAAGTTAAAGTTATCTTGTCGGGGGGGTCCGCTGACTGTCGGTCGGTTGGGTTGTCGTCAGATGGTGAATGGTTGGCTCGACTGTCTGTCTCACCTAAGCGAGCGTTAGTGTTTGAATTACAGGCCGACCCTCGAACATGTGGGCGCCCTTGTGTGTACTGCCCTATTTTTTAAAATTTGTTCTTGTTGTTGGTACTTATATGGCTTATAGCCGGTTTTGTGTTTTAAATTAGAGTTATTTTACTCTTAAGGCCTTCAGCCTAGTTTAAGGTACTGTTTCACGTAAGCCCTTTGGCATTTCCAAAAAGTTTAGAATTTTTAAGTCTTCGGACTTCAACCGATTTGAATTTAACATATTTACTTCAAACTATTTAATTTTTAATTCTTCGGCCTTCAGCCTGTTTGAGTTTCAGTTGTTTGTTCTTAAGACCTTCAGCCTAAGTTAAAGAACTGTTTCACGTAAGGTCCTTGGTATTTTAAATAAATTTAAGTGTTCGGCCTTCAGCCGATTTGAATTTAACTTGTTTGCTTCAGCTGTTTTAAGATACGGCTTGCCTTTTAAATTTCTGATTATGCTCGCGTTTTAAGTTATTGGCCTTCAGCCTTTTTAAATTAAAGTAGCTTTCAGCCGGTATTCATGTTCTAAATATTAAAGCAGGGTGTTTAAAAGGTTTTATCAAATAATAAAGTTGTATGTTCAAGTGCAAATGACAGCCCCTTATTTTGGCCCCTTTCCACCATTTATTCTATCTGCCTTGTCCTGCGGGTTAAGCAGATCAGGATAAATAGTCAGATAAAAAGATGTGTGGAGACGTAAATGATTTTCATAAGGTTATTTGTTATTCCTTCGCTGTTGAAACGATACCTTATTCTAAGAGTTTAATCCTTTTTTGCATTACAAATCCCTTTATTTAGAATGTTGTGTTTGTAAAAAGGCTACAGCTCTGGTGATTTTAAGAAGTAATTTGCTGTTCCAGTTGTAGGAAAATGAAATTCTACTGAGGAGTAGGAGCCCCCGTCTGAAGCGTTCTTGAATTTGAGTATGAAAGAAGAGTGAGGAAAATCACATCCAGACTGCCTTTGTTGAACGTATTTGAAGTACTACTTCATTCAGCCTGATAATCAGCTGTTGTGATAAACCGATAAGGGATTACTTGACTTTTGTATACCGATGTGTAGTTTCGCGTATTCGATATATGTGAACTATATCGTTTGTGAGTGAAACCCATCAGAGTCATTAAGCGGGGCTCTGGACGTCAGTGTACACTTTCCGTAAGCTAACTCTTGAAATTTGACTTCGATTCGGGAAAATAGTGAAAGGAAATCAGCGGAGACCTTTCCAGTGCACTAATCTTGGCATTCTCCTCAATAATAAAGGAGAACGACGAGAAACCTAAACCCGAATGAACAGCGGGGGTTTGAATCCCTATTTCTGTGTCTCAGCAGTATGCCAATTCACTCACCCATTGTCCATTCCCATGTACCATTATCACTTCGGATGGAAAATTTTGCTTGTGCGTCAACAGAAAATAATAAATAAGATGTTCAGCGCTGCTAAAACAACGACACTACAAAATGTTTCGTCCGTGATATATCTTTTGTGGGGTAAAGGGTGCGTCAAGTACGATGACGTCCTTCCCAAGTATTTAGATGCAGTGATAAGAGATGCGACTCACATGCCATAAGGCGACAATGAAAGAAATAGAAGGGAGATCACTTCTAGTGATGGAGAAAAACGATAATGCAAGCTTGGTGGCTGCTGTAATTATGAAATACGGAATTCAAAGTTCTGTCAAAATCGTAACCTCAGACGTCCACTCTTTCCTTGTATAGCTAGGAAGCTTAACGTGAACCATTTCAATTACGAAAACGAATTTAAAATTTTGACTGATGATTTTCTAGCGTGCACTCCGTCGGTTTGTTAAATGATACAATTAACAAGCTGCCATGTCGTTAGAAGAAAGTAATACAAAACAGAAAAATGTATTATTAACAAAATAGGCAATTGTGGTAAGTCAATAATTTTTCACTTCATACAAACAACATCACTCTGGAAAGCCTGTCGAACTTTCCGTCTCTTCGACGTTTAGATTACTACTGTCTTTGATATCAACTAATGATTAGGCAATTTATGCAAGATAATCTGTACAAAACCATTAAAGACATGAAGGCAGGGAAGCTGCCTGAAAAAAGAGATTCTGTGCAAATAGGCTACAGACAAGGTAAGAGTGACACAAAAGAGACATGTAAAATTAGTTCGGAATGTCTGCGAAGGCACGAAGATTCTCAAATCTGTAGAAATATGGGGTAACAACCTCAGATTTAAGAGCCTCTTCTCTGTAACGTACAAGATGTTCATGAAAATTGTCACTGTCCATATACAGGAGTCACAGTATTGTAACTGAGCAAAGAATTTCCTCGGTTAGGAAGTGGGTGTAGGGAAATTGACAAACTAAAAAATGGTTCAAATGGCTCTGAGCACTATGGGACTTAGCATCTGTGGTCATCAGTCCCCTAGAACTTAGTACTTAAACCTAGCTAACCTAAGGACAACACACGCATCCATGCCCGAGGCAGGACTCGAACCTGCGACCGTAGCGGTCTCGCGGTTCCAGACTGCAGCGCCTTTAACCGCACGGCCACTTCGGCCGGCTGACAAACTGACACAGCACAGCAATCTTTTCTGCTTGCCAATAGATATGAGAAGACCAAGACGACGAACTAATGACAGATTATAAAAATGTGGTGGAGCTTGGACGTTCAGAATTTTTTTAGCAGTCTGTAGCATCTCTTTACGCAACTGTAGTGTCCTAACAGATGGTGATCATAATGATGTTAATGATGATGATTTCTGAGCATAATGATGATGGTGGTAATGGTGGTGGTGGTGAATAGATACTTATCTCACTGGAGGAACTGTTACCTACGGTTTGTTTCAGACTCTTGCGTTTTGTTATCTAAGTATCTCAAGTGGAGGGATGAAAATTCTTATGCGGATGTTCCCATCTGCTTTGCATATGGATTTTCTACTCTGTGTTGAGGGGTGTCGGGATGGTAGAGCCCGGGACTCCAGATGGCTGAGCTGACGCCGGGGCCCACCGCGCCGCTTTTCGACAGGAGGCCGAGCCAGTTCAAAACGGTCAAGGGGCAGTGCAGTGTGATACAGCGGTATCTGGAAGCATTTCTTTACTCATGTGGTTTACAGTGCTTCGCTGGGTGCAGCGGAGCGTCGGTGTGTCGCCCGCGCGAGAGTCCAGCCGGCTCAGCAGCTCCTGGTTTGCCGACACCGCTTCTGCCGTGTGCAAGGCCTCTCAGCTGGAACTGGTCCCCTCCGCCCCGTTTGGCCTGCTCTGTCCGAGCATGGGACGAAGGTCACCAGTCACCGGTGGCCCTCGGCCGCTTCTGCTCCCAGGTCAGGACCGGACTCTAACCCGCGCCCTCCTGGATGCTGTGCCACAACTTGCTGCCAGTGGCGCTTGTTGGTTGGCTACTCCTTCCGCCTCCCGGTACGCCAGGTGGGAAGCGAACGTGCCCCATCCTGGAACCGCCTCCTTCAGGCAGACCATGCAGTCTCCAAGTACCCGGCTGCCATTCCGTCGCGCCCCTGTGTTGCGTCCCTGAAGGCGGAATACAGCCAGAAAAAGTACATAGATATAAAGTAAGATTCACATAGAATATTTACAACATTTCTGCCAGACTGGCCCCTATAAGCATGGACCAGCGCAGGTCCCTCCCGACACTCGACTGGCCTAGCACACCTCGCCCCAAGGTAAAAGTGCCTCACTATTTAAACTCCGTTTCCTCTCGCATCTGACATAGCGTCAGAGAGAGAGACGGAAACTGTGGCAGAGATAAAATCTCAAACGTCATCCAACTACAAGTCTCGACTTGGCTCTGGCCTAGTTCCTCGCCTCATATCGCCATAACTTCAAGCAACGCTGCGGTTTGCTGCCTCGTTGTTGCTTCACACAAAGTAATTCGTGAGTGCAATAGCGCCATCACAGCACCGCCAGGCCTACTAGCTGTCAACTGTATCAACACTCTGCCAGTGGCCCCAGATTCCATCGTCCAACCGCGCGTTCATTGACTTTTAATAAAATTTCCTCTTTGCTACGACTAAGACTAGTACTGGCGCATCATCTGCATTGTTTCATTAGTGGTAAAAAGAAAACGTTTTGCAAACGTGTCAGGTTCTCTTATCAAATAAAATCATAATATATAGCATTTACTATTAGTCTACCAAATCCTAGGATGAATGACAATGTCGATGGCTGCTGGGAAAATGATGAGCATTGGAGCGGAATATTCTTAGTGTGCTCTTTCTTCATATGTTTCTGCGATGAGCTTATATCCTCTGTTTCTGATAACCACATACAATAGCTTTCTTGACGTTAGAACATGTAAACGGCCTTTTCCATCGGCGTTACCTCTCATTATAATCAGATTGATAGGAAAAATTTACCAGAAAATCAAGACTGAACGACGATAACCGTTTGATCTGGACACACGTGTTGTGACTACTTTACACTTCTAAGTTCATACAGTGAGGGACAAGGAATAATCTGCGAGCTGACACTACTGTGATCTCTGGGTACTGTTAAAGTCCTAATATCTTTCTCTGGAATGTAATCAAGTGCCAAGTCAGATGCGATTCTAGGCAACGAGTATGACACCTTAGAAATTCACAAGGATTACCTACCCTCCAATAATCTGATTTTCACGCCATCAGGCAGTCGAAGTCTCATCCAATCGCAAAATCACGCTAATATTTCCAGGGAAGAAACGCATGGTTTTGAGCTCTGAGGCTTGTCTTAATCTCTTTCTCATCTTGTTAGTTGATTAAGGTCGTTTTGTGACGATTGTAACTCAAAATTAAGGTGTAGCCAGCTTTTCACAATTCAGTCAAGGGTATTAAGTATTCCATGCGAATCGCCTTGTAGGTAGCTCGATTGACGCCTAGGTAGTCTAATTAGACCTTTACCCGTGTCAGGTCTGACGGATGGTTTCCATTTTAATATGGACCAACTAACTACCGCAAGTTCGTCTTCATGGGTCTTGTAAGGTGTTAAAAAAAGTCCTGAATGCAGACGGGATAGTTTTCTTTTGGGATTCAAGATAGGTAGCAATCCATAGTGCTATTACGAACATTTCGTTAAGTGGCAGCACCAACAGTACATAGAACCAGCGACATCAGTCACCCTAGCGCACCGCTGCACATCCAAGTGAATGATATCGACAAATGTATCTTCTGAAGGCTGTTAATTTTTCAGAGTATAACGCACAGGATTTATACCAAAAACTTCTTTTAGGCAATTCAGTTCTGTGAATAGATAGAGGAAGTCACACTGAAATAACTATGAAATAACAAAGAGATGTCAGCCGTTGTGACCGTGCGGTTCTAGGCGCTTCAGTCTGGAACCGCGCGACCGCTACGGTCGCAGGTTAGAATCCTGCCTCGGGCATGGATGTGTGTGATGTCCTTAGGTTAGTTAGGTTCAAGTAGATCTAAGTTCTAGGCGACTGATGACCGTAGATGTTAAGTCCCATAGTACTCAGAGCTCTTTGAACCATTTAACAAAGAAATAGAGTAGTAAAGATTTGGCCCAAACGCACAGTATGTGTAAATATTTTAAAGGTAATGTAAATGTCGTGTGACCAGAGCCTCCCGTCGGGTAGACCGTTCGCCGGATGCAAGTCTTTCAATTTGACGCCACTTCGGCGACTTGCGTGTCGATGGGGTTGAAATGACGATGATCAGGACAACACAACACCCAGTCCCAGAGTGGAGCAAATCTCTGACCTAGCCGGGAATCGAACCCGGGTCATCAGGATTGACATTTTGTCGCGCTGACCACTCAGCTACCATGGGTGGTCATTTTGAAGGTATCTCTGTGTTATGCTTCCAGTAGTGACTTATAGTGATTTTCGAACAATCACCAGGTCATTTTTGTTGTTTTACTGTGCGTGATTTGTACTGTGCTGTGCATGTATGCTATCGACGTAAACAAAGGAGATAGTCTGAAAAATACACTAAATGACAAACAAATTGAAGATCCGTATGGAGGAGTACGAAACAAAATGAAACATCATTATTTGGGAGGTTATGCGATATTGTAGAAGTGACAGTAAAAGGAATCAAATTTGCGAGCAACATGCCAGCATAAGACTACGTGTCAGTATGACCCGCATGAAAGCACTAACCCTATTGGGAAAGTGTCATAGCTATTATATGCCCTTCTGAGGCAATTTGGCCAACAACCGTTTAAACTGCTCTTTGACATCCTGCTTACTGTTACCGGGTCAGACTTGAAGTTCGAGCTGCTCCGACACATCTTCAATCGGAGACAGATGTCGGGTTCTTGTTGATCACGAAAGTGCCTCAGAATAATGCAGAAATTCCACAGAGAGACGTCCCATTTGTGGACGCGCATTGGCGTGTTGCGAAATGGCACCATGGTTCTGCTGCATAGGAGATAAAACATTAGGACGTAGCATCGTCAGGGTTCCTCCAATCATTACGGCCCATGGCCTGGAGTCATAGGCGATGGATCCCGAGACCATGACTCCGTGAGGTCCATCGCTGTGTCTCCCCAAAATATTGGCCGATTGGGACATCTTTTCATGTCGCCGCCGCGCTCACTGAGCACGGTCATCTGAGGTAGTGCAGAAACATTATTCATCGCTGATCACAATGTGACGCCATTCATCAGAAGCTTCACGGTTAAGGCACAATACCGAACGGAGCCCTCAGTGTTGTTGTGTCAACGGCAGCCTACACATGGGATGGTATTTCCCCAGTCCAGCCACTCCTAGTTTTCTATCAGTGGCGTCGTATGGCACAGAATGCTGCGCAGAATCCATTAGCTGTACTCGGATGGCAGGCATAGGTTTGAGGGATTCACGACTTTCTTGGTGTGCAATGTGGCATTCTTCTATTGTGATGGTCATACATGGTCGAGAGTTGCTCGGAAGTCGACGACGTGAATAACTTGCTCTTACACCCCAGTACAGTCAAAATGTAGCCACTATCATATCCCAATGTCCCAGAAATCGGGCTTTGATTATCCGAGGAAATGGAGACCTACACTGTGGCCCACGTCAAGCTTCATCGTGTGTTGCTGACGCTGTCTCACCCGGGTCAGCTTCCTTCACAGCGATCACTCAAGATCTGCCGCTGTGACGCCTCTTATGTGTCATACCAGACCTGGTAAAAAATATGACCACGAACAACACAACTACACTGTAGTAAACGCTCTATCTGTCAAAGATAATTGTATCTCTATTCATTTATGTGATGTGTTCATGTACAAATTTACAAAGACGGCTGTCCTTGTCATCTGGAACCATCACTTATTTTGTTTGATGTAGTGTAAGCCAAACGAACCTCTGTGTCGCCGAGATTCTAGATTCAGTGGTAACTGATCCAACTGGTTGTAGGGAAAGATTTTCGTATCAGCTCCTCATAACAAGGTTCAGGAGAAGATGCTAACGTGTTTGCTTCTTGATCAGCGGTCTAAGATCCAGTGTCCTGAGCTACTTTCAAATCCTGTGCGCTGGTTACGTACGTACGAGTACATAAGGCCGTGATGATTATGAGATTACATAGACTGTGGCCGCCAAAGCGGACAGATCTCTTTGTTCTCACAGAATGGTAGGATAACATGGGGACCGCACGAACTTCCCCTGACCAAATGTTAAAATGTGTGTGACTTCCTAAGGGACCAATCTGCAGAGGTCATCGGTCCTTAGACTTACACAGTACTTAAACTAACTTAAACTAACCTATGCTAAGAACAACACACACAACCATTCCCGAGGGAGGACTCGAACCTCCAGCGGGAGGATCGCGCAGTCAGTGGCATGGCGCCTCCAACTGCGCGGCCACTCCTCACCGCTTCCCCTCACCAATTAGATTCATGTTGACAGGGTGTGTGTGCTATGTCCAGGACTTCAACATACGTAAACAGGAAGATGCAACTCTCAACCGTTTTTGAGAAAATCGAGTCGGATAATCTTGGGGGGCCAGAATGAGATTTTCACTCTGCAGCGGAGTGTGCGCTGATACGAAACTTCCTGGCAGATTAAAACTGTGTACCCGACCGAGACTCGAACTCGGGACCTTTGCCTTTCGCGGGCAAGTAGGAGACGAGGTACTGGCAGAAGTAAAGCTGTGAGTACCGGGCGTGAGTCGTGCTTCGGTAGCTCACTTGGTAGAGCACTTGCCCGCGAAAGGCAAAGGTCCCGAGTTCGAGTCGCGATCGGGCACACAGTTTTAATCTGCCAGGAAGTTTCAATCTTGGGGGTGTTTACGTGCTTTATCTTCTGCTTTGTGTATCCGCAACTATTCCACCATTCCGCAGTCGAGTTAGAAAGTTACTGGCACTTTTCTTTTCATTCTCAAGGAATTCTCATAACAGATTTATTATTAATTTTAATAACAGATTTATTACTGTTGTGAAAATCAACAGTATTTCATGATTCATTTATTATCTAAGTAATATGTATGCTTAAAAAAAGGAGAAAATCCTTTGCGCAAGGGACTGAAAATGAAAAAGAAAGATAGATGAAAACTGTCAATCAAATAACTGTAGTCATTTCATTTACATTATTGTACCTATATTTGTGACAACGATAATGTGTGGCCTGTTGAGCACTTCATGTATCAGGATAATACTGATCGTAGAAACATGGAAAACAATAATTATTGAAACCAGTTGCATTTGTGGTGAACGCTGAATTTTGGCTTGTGCGTGACTTTTCAGTGTGCCCGTTGCAAAACGAACTTGTTCTACTATGATAAACGGTTCTCGTTCATCACATAATTTAGTGGCGTACCACGCATATCGAGGCTTAATGCGCCGAATATAGGTACAGGTGACTGATAGTGTATGATGGATTGAATGTTTATCCAGTCTTCTGTAGATGTAATCTGTCTATTACGTTCGAAAATGTATATGCATTTACGTAGTTGTTTTATAAGGCTCTTCGACTGCATATAAAAACAAACGTCGGAAGGCTGCAGCAGTAAAGTACATTTGCGATGCATTATATTACTATTAAACACTGACAGAACAGTTTCATAATTAAAAACTAGGTTTAGGGACCTCACGCTTGTTAAACTAACCGCTTACTCGTTCATCTGCAGACAACTTCAGTGGTAACGGCCATAGAAAGTGCGTAAGCAGGGCAAAACATTTCAAATTCGAATTTCTCGAAACCGGTTGAGAGCTGCAACTTCCTGTCTACATACGTTGAAATTATAGCTCTCACCTGCACACTGTGCCAATATGAATAAAATGACTGAGAGGAAGTTAGTACGGTTCCACTGTAAAAACTGGTGCAAGATCTCCATCTCTGATTTTTCTCTTCATGGATGGTAAGAAAAAGGTATTACGAGGGCTACTCGAAAAGCAAGGTCCGATCGGGAAACCGCAGTGAAAATCTGATGAAGTTTTGTGCAAATGTTTTGGGCAGTGTCTGTAGTTCACCAGTCGATCTCGTCAGGTCGCTGTTTTCAGTTCTGAGTGCACAGCGGGTACGTAAAGATGCGTAGAGCAACAGTGTCTCCCGCCTAGTATGGGTGCCTGCCGGGAGATTTCTCCTGATTTCACGCAGACCACACAGTGTAGCAGTCTCGCGTTTCTTTCTTCATGACAATTGTCAGCGGTGTACTGCAGGGCAACAGAAATACTCCATCAGCGTTTTCGATGAGAAGTCTGATCGCCCACTGTACATCCCGGACGTAGCTTTCACTGACATTATCATTGCTCAAATTTTGAAAGAGACAACGAGCTGCACACCAGTGTAGATAATTGGCGGAAAGTACAGGCGGCTGCCTTCTGTAACGAGGGTATTGGAAAGCTTGTACAACACTACGAAAAGTGTGTTACTCAGAGCGGGGATTATGATGAGAAATAGCGGGGAAGTGTAGCAAGCCGTACGATGTGGCCGAGCGGTTCTAGGCGCTTCAGTCCGGACCCGTGCGACCGCTACGGTCGCAGGTTCGAAACCTACCTCGGGCATGGATGTGTGTGATGTCCTTAGGTTAGTTAGGTTTAAGTAGTTCTAAGTTCTAGGGGACTGATGACCTCCGATGTTAAGTCCCATAGTGCTCAGAGCCATTTCAACCATTTGAAGTGTAGCAAACTGTTGCAAATACAGAAAATTTGATTTACACAGTGGTTTCCATTTTGCGAACGATCGGACCTTACTTTCCGAATAGCCCTCGTATATTACACGCTAACATTTTATTCAACCTCACTGATGAGTATGTTGAAAAGAACACATACTTTTTAATCGAGATTATCAGTGCAACGGTATTTATGTTATTGGCCTTTCGAAGGAGTGAGACTTCTTTGGTGACGCTCTGTATCTACTGCTGGCCTTGTAACAGAAATAAAGATGGTAGTAAATTGAGAAACTTTACTTGCTGTATTTATTATAGAACGAATAACAAAAAATTAAATAAGTAGATGAATTGACGGTACACAGGGTGTACAATTCAATACAGGGCTGCCATCTCCGGTAGCAACAACAGCCTTCTGCGTTAGCTACTATGGTATAAAGACAGTTGCGGACATCGTCCATCAGCTGCACCTCTCAGTGCTCATTCCACCGTCCGAGGTCGTCTTCAGCATTAGAAATTGTGTTCAGCCTGAGTTCCGCAGTCACTGTAGCCTGCACACAAAGCACAAGATTCATTGTCATAACGAACAAGAGGCGTGGACTATTGTTCTCATGCACTAAAATGTAGCACCACATACTTGCCCACAACGAAAGCTTTCCTTCAGTGTTTTTCATAGTTGGTTTGAAAAATCAGCCGTACAAGACCAATTCCATCTTTTCGGTAAACTGAAAGAACAGCTGAAAGGAAAGAGATTTTGCAACGGTTCTCAAATGGCTTCATGAAAAATGAGCGAATTTCTGTCGTCGACAAAAGTTCCGGTCGTTGTTTATAAATTATCCGCCACAAACGACCAAACATGTAAGGCCCATTCGTAAAATAAATAAAAGTTAATTTGATTTAAGTGAACACAATTTTGCTTCTTCGAAACAAGTACTCATGAACAAATTAAGCTCTTCAGGTTGAACACAAACAATACTTCAGGTGGAAATCCTGGTAATAAAGTAAATAATTCTGGTGTAGTAGTTCCCGGTACATTTATGATTAAACAGATCCATTCTTAAAGTCTCAGCACTGTAACGCTAGTCAATGTTTAAACAAAGTAAACTCTTCAAGTCTACGCACAAACTGTAAATCTGGCAGAAGGCCTGGTAAAGGAGAAAACCAAGGTTCTGAGTTAATGTCGTTAAAAAAATTACGATACATGCAAAATCTGATCAAGTTCTTGACACATGGAGTATAGAAAGCAAGTCTGATGAACATTTCTTGGCAATCGTTAGGTACAATATAGTCCGATTAAACTTCTAGAAACGCTCGTGTAGAACCAGTACCCGGGAGAGAACAGTGAGAAAGTTTCTAAGTCTCTCGAAGACGAATTAAAAACAATCGCAGAAGTATTACAAGCCAGTTCATGGTTGTCGGTCACACCTTAGGATCCGCGTCATCTTCTGGCTGGTCACGTTGCACTCCCTGGGGCGAGAAGGCTGGCTCGGACGGCGGTGAAAGCGTAGCGACGGCTCCCAAGTGAGCTTCTGATTGAAAGAATGCTGCGCCTCACCCACGACGTCCGCTCGGAGTGAACTGGCTCCTCAGGGCCCGTCCATCGGCCTAAGTAGATCCCTGGGCGCCTTGATAAATTCAGTGTTGCTTCTATAAAGTGGCACTGTAACAGAAGCTTCCGCGCGCCAGCGACTTCTCCTGGAGCCTCGGTCGCCGTCTGGTAGCCGCATGTAGCGAGGCAGCCCGCAAGTGTGGCTGTAGTACGGCTGGCTGCTTGCATACCTGGTATGTAATGTGGGTTGCAAGCATAGTAGGCGTAAGCCCAAGGGACTGCAGTCTACATGGCCTCGGAGACTATCTTGAGTAATAGCGTCATACATTTTGTACTTTGGGGCCGCAGAGCAAAATATTGTCATACATACGTGTTACTTTGAAGCTTAGAACAGAATACTATTAAAGCCTGGCATAATAATACGTAACCTAGTTTTGGAAGTACCGTCGCCCGTGATTTGACTATATGACCCTAAATGACTCCGTGACCACTAAGTTTATCCTCTCCGAGCTCCACGTGGAGCAGTTGAGATCACGCTTAATGTTGAGTGTGACACTGCGGGTGTCCTGAACCCATCGATCCTATTCCTGCACGAGAGTCATGAAATTCTGAGGAGTGGTATCGTGGATCAATAAATCGGTTTCTCTATAGGTAACAATCCTGTCGCCTCTAATTTAGTGCTCATTGACGTTTCTCCTATTTATACGAGACGTAGCACAAACCTCTAATAATGAAAAGCGATTTCTGAACGAGTAACCCGTTTTGTAATTTTCCCCTCTACTATTCAAATGCGTTACTCCCACCTCGTTTTTACAGTAGCGCTGAAAAGGTGATCATTTAAATTCCAAAACATATGGAGTACTTTGCACCATATTGATGTTTGTTGCTTGCCATTATGGTTTTTGCAATTTTAATGACCAGCAGAGTATTATGATGATGCTTTAGGCCAAAGTTCATTCTATGAACTACTGAAAATGACTTTTGAGTCGAAACTCTTACAATAGCAGTAATTCTTACGACGTATATTTAATAGACACCGTGAAAAGTATTCTCACTGTTGCTTGGTGACTAACGTGATAAAAGTGAACAATGGACGTAGTTTTCAGATGGAAAATATTCTATGAGCTACGAATAACGAAGGTGTTTCTTATTTCGGCTGTCATACATTTGCAGAGTAACATGTACATCACTTTCCAGCCGGCAATACTTCGCCACATTTCCATTTACAAAAAACTGTGCTGCTTTTGTGCTTAACTAAATCACGTCATTGTGGAAGGCCGATTAGCGTATAAATGTTGCCGTTGTGCGTCAGTGCAATAGTATCTTGGTCCCATGTGATATTCCTCGGAGACCTTCACACGTACAACAACAAGAATATAGCGCGGGCGCTTGGCGGTGGCTTTCAGGCTCCGCGGGGTGTTAAATTCCATTCTCAGCTCCGGCGAGAAGAGCAGTTACACAGAGTCGCCTTACAGGCGCTTTGCTCTCGCTCACAGGCGTTTCATCACGATCCCCAACGACTGTTTGTACGGACGTAATTCTATTCGTTCCGTTGTGGTCTCCAGTTGACTACAGAGACATATATTGGTATAATTCTGATTTATTGGCAAGGACTGGGAGTTTCACAGGCATACATGAACGATTTACGAAACACACAGCATTCTTCATAGTTTTCTCCCATCATACGAAAACGAAATATCTTTGTGAAAAGAGTGACTGACTTGTTTCTTCTGCTATCGGGTGAGAACCATATAGAAAAAAAATTAGGTTATAAAATGACGTCAAATCAGATCAAGAACAAACGGTATTACCACATTTTTTTGGGGAGATTGATTAATGCTTGTAGTCTGTGATGTTCAGTTACTTTAAACATTACAGTTCAGATGAGTGAAGAATCAGTGAGAAAATCGATGGTTAACGAAAGAACATATTTATCACATGCACTGAAAGAAAGTAAAGTAAGTAGTAAAATGATTTGGAAAGGTTTAATGCTCCGCATTACTATTGTCTATGAATTTTTTCGCTGCCTGATGAATGTCTGTATAAATAAATTATCTATATTGCGCAAGAAAATTAAGGGATCACTCTTTCGAAACCCCGTAATGGTCTCCCATTACGACATCTACATCTGCATCTACATCCATACTCCGCAAGCCACCTGACGGTGTGTGGCGGAGGGTACCTTGAGTACCTCTATCGGTTCTCCCTTCTATTCCATTCTCGTATTGTCGGTATGCCTCTGTGTGGGCTCTAATCTATCTGATTTTATCCTCGTGGTCTCTTCGCGAGATATACGTAGGAGGGAGCAATATACTGCTTGACTCTTCGGTGAAGGTATGTTCTCGAAACTTTAACAAAAGCCCGTACCGAGCTACTGAGCGTCTCTCCTGCAGAGTCTTCCACTGGAGTTTATCTATCATCTCCGTAACGATTTCCCGATTACTAAATGATCCTGTAACGAAGCGCGCTGCTCTCCGTTGGATCTTCTCTATCTCTTCTATCAACCCTATCTGGTACGGATTCCACACTGCTGAGCAGTATTCAAGCAGTGGGCGAACAAGCGTACTGTAACCTACTTCCTCTGTTTTCGGTTTGCATTTTCTTAGGATTCTTCCAATGAATCTCAGTCTGGCATCAGCTTTACCGACGATCAAAATTATATGATCATTCCATTTTAAATCACTCCTAATGCGTACTCCCAGATAATTTATGGTATTAACTGCTTCCAGTTGCTGACCTGCTATTTTGTAGCTAAATGATAAGGGATCTATCTTTCTATGCATTCGCAGCACATTACACTTATCTACATTGAGATTCAATTGCCATTCCCTGCACCATGCGTCAATTCGCTGCAGATCCTCCTGCATTTCAGTACAATTTTCCATTGTTACAACCTCTCGATACACCACAGCATCATCCGCAGAAAGCCTCAGTGAACTTCCGATGTCATCCACAAGGTCATTTACGTATATTGTGAATAGCAACGGTCCTATGACACTCCCCTGCGGCACACCTGAAATCACTCTTACTTCGGAAGACTTCTCTCCATTGAGAATGACATGCTGCGTCCTGTTATCTAGGAACTCCTCAATCCAATCACACAATTGGTCTGATAGTCCATATGCTCTTACTTTGTTCATTAAACGACTGTGGGGAACTGTATCGAACGCCTTGGGGAAGTCAAGAAACACGGCATCTACCTGTGAACACTTAAGTTTGAAATTTGACTGTACGGTTCTTGCAACATTCCTCTCTTTTGATGCAAAAGCGTGGCGCCCTGTGACGTCACGCTCTGGCTCGGCGACTCGTCAGACACCAAGGTGTAAAAAAAAGAGCCACAGCTCACAATTTCATCTGGCATGTAACGTGGGCTTATGATGTCACATTGGTATAAAATTTCGCAACACTTCTGCAAAATGCCACCACCGACGAGTCACACGGTGGGCGCTCCTATTCGCATTTCACCCCCTCTATTGACACCTCTGCGATGGATGTTAGAACATGTACGCCCACCGTTGATATCACTATATTTTCTTATGTGTGGCCAACCGAAACATCCCAGGAACACCGACTGTCAGAATCGGCATCAAAAGGTCTCAAGCGCTGGCATAAAGGACGTCGACGAAAACATCACTATCCCTGGGTCGTTGATTCCCACACATTCAGATTTGTAAAACAACAAGTCGTACGGGATCGAGTAACAGGAGCACGTTCTTGACAACCTTTGACACTGCTAACACCCTCAGACATACATCCTTCTCTAAGAACATTGTGGTGGTCCATAACCGTTAAACGTGAATTGACCCCCGTTGAGGGCAGCGCGACCTCAGTTTTGCGCTCTTGTGTAAATGCTGGAACCACTAGGGCCGTTGAAAACCATTCGACAAAATCCGAAAGTAATTCGTGGCAGGAAAGAGTACTGCGACCTCCTATGCTGTGATCACGGCAGAGTGGTGGGAGGGGGGGGGAAGGGGGGGGGGAAGATGGGACTGTGTGCAACAGTGTGGTGTGCTGCAATGAGGGGGCAACGTGTCCCTCTAAGACCCCCCAATTCGGACACCCTGGGTGCCACCCAAGCACCTAAGCTGAGTGACACCAGTTGATCGAGACCCTGCTGTATTTATCCTAATGGGTAAGTATCTGCCAGTCGAAGGTGAGATGTAACATTCTTGTGTAATCCGAGTGTTCCGTCATCGGTTAAATAATTGTTTTTAATACCAAGAGCGCCTAGCCATGCAAATAGGTTTCAAGAATACTTCCATTTTTAACAAGCTTTTGCATCGAAGGGTCGATATGTTGGCGTTTGTCGGATCGCCAAATGGTGTTTCTCTTGAAAAAAAAAAGAAAAAAGTGCCAAGTAGGGACTATAATGAAGCACTTAAACCTGAGCGTAAAAGGAAAGAGAAAACATTATTTGACGAAATTTCCACCAATTATTTTCAGATATCGACGAGTAAAAATATGAATATCTTGCTTTTATCGACTTCCACCAATGATGGACTGTCGACATACCAGCGACTTGGAAATTACTTTAATTTTATTGATGTGGCCGTATGCCCTTCTTGTTAGCACCATATCAACACAGGACAGTTACAAGTCTCTTCGCTTTCTAAACTATGTAAAATGTGTTTTCAGTATGTTAACATATGAAAAATGTGTATAAGGTGTTTCTGAGCCGCAGATATGACACTATCCCTACTTTTTGCTTGGCATCAACTGGAAACCGAAACAAAGAACTAAAATACACTCACTGCATAACTGATCAATGATCGTTAAAAAATTGCATGGATTCAAAGGAATTCCAGTTCACTCTGTTGTCATGGATGACAATGACATACATGTTACACAGCACGAACACGACCAAATGTTATTTTAGGTAAAAAACACGTGAAAACTGATCAAGCAGCTGGGGTAAATGTTTTAAAGACATCAACCCTTCCAGCAACACAGCGAAAACAGTAGACAGAACTTATATACCCCCTCAGCACAAAATGTTTCCAGGCTAAATTAATAAAAAGTAGATATAAATGTCTTCAAGAGTCTGGTGTTGTACATATACTCCACCACTTGAATACAACGCACATGAAATCCATACAACCATGTGAAATGCAGAAAAGTCATTTTTTGAGATGCTGTTCAACTCGCTCGTCACAGTCACACCTTATTAGGTCCTGGCGAACAAACATAGATCGATTCTGTAGATTTGTTACAGATTCGTAATGATAACAGCAATTGATAATCAGTTAAGTCAAGGCACGCCTTCAGGCCTCATCGTTTTTGTTCGAGAGTCAAGATGTGCGGAAACTCTTTGTACGCACTTTTCTCGTCTTCAAAACATTCTGAAGAATGTGTAGAATTGTCTATTTAGAGATATTGTTCCTCCACAGTTTTTGACACTTGATTTAGCCACCTTGCTCCATTGTAATTTGTTACACAACAACGCTGACACTCTGCGACTGCGAGTGTACTGCTTAACAGCGCCTGATCACAACTGACTGATCTAACACACATCTTTTTTTACGGTTGACAGGAGTACTTCAATCTGCCACCATTTTCGCTGTCCTGAAGTGGTTTATACGCCAAGAATAACAAGTCTCGGGTCATTTTGGACAGACGGTGTTCAGAGACGTAGAAACGTATGCAGCGTTCTCCGGAACTTTTGATTAACTCTAGTTATTTTTAACCTGGGCCACATTGTGTAAAGTCGCCCACACGCTGGGAAGCGAAGAACACAAACGTCAACATATTTATCGCTAGAGTTAATCAGTCTCGTGTTACTCCGTGATACTAACCTTCGGGTTATTGTATACGGCCACGAGTGTGGTTCCTGCCCTATTACCGGCGAAACTGCTTTGCAATCTTGCTTAAAATTTATCTCCAGTCGAGTGAAAGTCACGGGGCAGTAGAGCAGACGGTGATGGGAATCCAGCGTGCAGCTGTACAGAAAGTGTGTCCAGTAGTAGCCTGATTCTGCCGGCATTGCTCTGGGTGGTGGGTGGCAGGAGGGGTAGGAGGGAGGGGTTCGCGCTGCTTGCTTTGCGTGGGTGTTCGCTGCTGTGAATGGAACTGCCAGTCAATGTTTACGGCTGAGTCTGTGTGAGCGAAATTTCCGCTCTGTCGATCGCTGAGCACCCGACTCAAATCTGACAACCAGATCAGGCAATTCAGTTCCGCGGTACAGTCGGCAAGCTAAACGGCGTTTCAGCCGTAAATGATTATGTCCACTGAAAGGGAAACTTGCCCGTGCAATTGGAAGTAATCATTTCTTAACGCGACGGCGTTCAGCTTCAGTGGATGACCAGACTGGTTCATGCTTGAAGCTGTCATACTGTAATTGATTGAATTTTACTTCACTACAAATATTCTTGCTATTTATTCACGTATTCGTGTTGAGATACCCGTTACATTTCACTCATTGATAATACGAACAGTCAGCATATTATCGAGCACTGTACAAATAAACCCAGACAAATTCGGTCAGTGTTACGAACAGCCAACATACGGTGGAGTAGTGTGCACTTAAGCCCTTATAGGTGCCACCTGCGGCAGTTACCGACCCACCGACTGGTATTACAATATAGTGACGTCCTTACATACCAAGAAAAATGTCACTAAAACTGTCCAGGATCAAAGAAGGTCATGTTGACAGTTGTGTTGGAAACTTCCTACGAGGAGCTGCGTTAACTGTTCTGGTACAACGATTTTTGTATGCAAGAGTACTGTAGAAAGAATTGATCCTAAATCGTTATCAAATGCCTTTTACACTAAACTGACATTATTATGGAACCAATGTATGCTACTTAGTGAGTACAGAATCTATTACGATACTCTGTAAAGGGACTAGTACGAAGTCGACTTCTACTGAATAGAGAAGAGTATAGCAGCCCACTTATTGTGATAAAAATGTTGTTTTCACGCTATACATAGGATTCTTTGAATCAAAAAAATCTGTAAAGAGAATTGCTCAGCACTACATACCTTGCTCAACCACTGCAATTAACCTCATTGCCCCCCCCCCCCAAAAAAAGAAAAAGTGACAGTCACATAAGTGGGTAAGAGGTGAACGATTGGTACCAAATGGCGTAGCACCGCTTACGTGGGGTAAAACAAGTTTGCATCAGGACCTATCGCATTGCTGTCCACGTATTTTGCACAATAATCGCCGTTTACGAATAATTTGTAATCCCTAAACTGCTGAAATACACAACAATTACTTAGGCTAACAAAAGACGTGTCTGCACAGCACTAGACATGTACACTGAGCAAGAGAATTCCAGGATCACTTTTCCGTAACATCGTGAATCCCAACCATTGCCATGCATAAGTTTAAAATTAGGCTCAAATGCTGGTGCGGCCTTCCTCTCTAATGGAATTATAATTAAATCCAGACCTTTAGCTGCTTACAGGCATTGATAAATATCAACGGTAACAATTGAAAAAGTGTGCCGAGACCGGGACTCGAACCCGGGATCTCCTGCTTACATGGCAGACAATCTATCCGTCTGAGCCACCGAAGGCACTGAGAATACTGCGATTGCAGGGAGTTATCTATGGCACGCTCCCCGTGAGACCCACATTCCCAACTTACTATCCACACACTACATTTGTAGTACCTCTGCCCACTGTACTCATTACTGTCCCAGTTGATATTTATCAACGCCTATTAGCAGCTATGGGTCTGGATTTTACTATAATTTCTTTCTTCGAGAGCGTCAACATCTGCAATGGTATCTGTACAGATACCAGCTTCATAGAGATGAGGCTTACCGGCCAATGTTCTTCGGTGCGGCACTCACATCTCCCGAACTCTTACGGGAATCGGTAGATTGACTGCCGCGAGTAATGGGTATGGTTGACAGGTGCACTACAAATGTAGTGTGTGGACAGAAAGCTGAAAAGAGTGGGTCTCACGGGGATCGTGCCAGAGATAAATGCCTGCAGTCACACTATCGTCTGTGTTTTTGGTGGCTCAGTCGGATAGAGCGTCTGTCATGTAATTGGGAGCTCACGGGCTCGAGTCCCGGGCGGGGCAAACGTTTTTCAACAGTCCCCGTCGATATTTATCAACGCCTGTAAGCGACGAAAGGTCTGGATTTATTTATAATTTCATTCTTCGAGAGCTGCCAGATCACCAGTGGTATCTGTATAGACACCAGCTTCATATATTCCTCAGTAATGGTGCAAAAATGCGGCGACCTGTGACGGTAGTCTCGTGCTCGAGAGCGCTTCAAATAGCAAGGTGTCGACACATTCGAAGAAAAGGCCACAACTCAGAAGTTCACGTGACATGTATGGTGGGGCAATGATGTCACATTGGCACCAAACTTCAACTCATTTCTACCCAACGCCACCGCAGATGGGTCACACTATGGGAAGTTCGTCACAGCCTCTATTACCCACATTTTACCCCTTCGTTTGGTGCCTCTGCAGTGGAGGTTAGAACCGCGAGGCCCTGCGTTTAAATGTGTGTGAAATCTTAACTGCTAAGGTCATCAGTCCCTAAGCTTACACACTACTTAACCTACACTATCCTAAGGACAAACACGCACATCCATGCCCGAGGGAGGACTCGAACTTCCTCCGTGGCCAACCGCACAGTCCACGACTGCAGCGCCTTAGACCGCTCGGCTAATCCCGCGCGGCGGCGTTTAAATAATGCAATTTTCTTAAGCGTGGCGAGGAAAACATCCCAGACACACTACCGCGCAGAATCGGCATGAAGAGGCCTCAGGAAGCCGTAAACTGCGTCAATCTACTCCTTGGGGAATTGATCCGCTTACACTTCGCCGCCTAGAAACGACAGTTCGCAATGCAATGAGCAACAGGAGGATATCCTTGACAACCTTTGACATAACTGACACTCTCGGACGTTTAAACATTTTCTGTAAGTACATTGTGTAGCTGCATTCCCATTAAACGTGAGATGACGCCAGTTGAAGGAGAGCGCGACCGCAGTTTTCGCTCTCTTGTGTAAACCGAAACCATTAGGGACTGTTAGAAACCATTCCACTAAATTTAAACCTGTCTTTTCTCAGGAGAGAGTACTTGTACATTTTCAACCCTCTTTTCTCTCTCACTCTTAAGGCGTGGTCAGGAAGGGGGTGCCGGCCGCGGTGGTCTAGCGGTTAAGACGCTCAGTCAGGAACCGCGCGACTGCTACGGTCGCAGGTTCGAATCCTGCCTCGGGCATGGATGTGTGTGATGTCCTTAGGTTAGTTAGGTTTAAGTAGCTCTAAGTTCTGGGGGACTGATGACCACAGATGTTAAGTCCCATAGTGCTCAGAGCCATTTGAACCAAGGAAGGGGGTAGGGGGGATTAGGACAGGGTGTTTGCAACATTTGAGATATACGTGAATAAAACGGCAAGTGGTCCCTCTTAGAATACCCCCAACTCTCACCCCATCCCAGTTCCGCATTTGATGTTGCAGGTTTTCCACGCTGTCTCTTAGAAAATACATCACTGGGAGACTAGTTTATGTGGTGGTGTCGCTACTTTGAAAGAAAATGGGAGATAACTTGTTAGATAAAAACGCAGCATTAAAACGCAGCAAAGGAATCTGTTTGTATGTACGCATGTATCCATAACCAAATGCGACCTACATACTCCAATCAACGAAGCGTTGTTCCTTGTGCTGAATTACAAGATCAAATACATTTTCCAAAACATGTTGAAATGTGTGTGAAATCTTATGGAACTTAACTGCTAATGTCATCTTTCCCTAGCTTACACACTACTTAACCTAAATTATCCATAGGACAAACACACACATCCACACACCTCCACCAGGACCATCCACACAATGAATTTTCCATACCGATGTATAAAACGCACGAAAAGAGCAGTTAGCTATTAAAGCCTTCAATCAGTGGTTATTTGATTTAATTGTAGCACAAGTTCTATACGCAACGTTTCGCCATGCTGTCCAAAACACAAGTTTTTCGTTATTTCTCGTTACCTTCAAATCACGAATGTTACATGGCGGTATATGTTACTTCAAGGTTTCCTTTGTTGACAATCTGATGGCTTCACGTAAACTCTATGGTTATGAAAAAAATTATTCCCCTGCTCCCTAAGTGGTACTCATATTAAAATGACCCAAAATAAATTTCGTCACAAATGTTAACTTTACTTCTGGCAATCTTTTTGGTATGGTGATTTATAGATTCCATGAGTACATAAGAGTAAGAATTCAGTTCCGATTCTCGACGCAAAACTGACTTCTTACCTTTCGGTTGACTACATGCAAGGACGAGAGTAAATTGCATGGCGTCATACATTCTGCAATGGACACAACAGGAAAGATTTTTAGAGCACGAATGTGGTTTTCAACATAGCCTAATAATGATTACACAATTTACAGGTTAAGCTGAACTTGTAAATGAGCGTAATTCGATCCTTGTATCACACTTCATGTAGATCTAAATTAAATATTTCAACAACGCAAATGTCTGTATTATTCATGAAAATACATGTGACACTATTGCTGATATTACTTGCACATTTAGCTGAACTTGTCAATGAGCATAATTTGATTTTTGTACAGCACTTAGACCAAGGGACACAGAATGCAAAGGTCAAATATTTCAAATTGTACAGGTCTATATGACTGTACTACAAAATACATGATGCTTCTCAAGTGTTACAGTGTTATTACTATGTCAAAAATGTTACACTTACTTATGCCAGTCTTATTACAGTGTCTAAAATGTCTGTATTGTTATTAGGTAAAGTAACGCGTCAGGTACAGGAAGAGTGCTATTTATTAACGACCAACAGTTGATGCCTAAAGTATAATTGTGGAACTTAAAATTAAATGCAAAAATCCTATGTTTGTTTCCTCATTGTTCTTCATCTGTACGAAACATATGTAATCTTCTAAATAACTTACTGTAGCAGTAGCTGACACTTCATCTTAGACCTATAAGTGGAAACGTAACTGATAATTTAAAAGCAAAGTGACCAAGCCTCATTTTGTGGGGGAGGAAGATAATGAATCAAGAGAGTGTAGATATTATCATTGATTCGGTAATATGTAACTTAATTTTCATTGTTTTTGTTTTTGTACATACCTGTAGCAGCATCCACTGATGTTAGATGTTCTGACGCATCAGCACACCAAAACCTATTAAAAATGATGCATTTTTACGAGATGATTCTTAATAAGTTACAGTACAATTTTATAAAGCGCCAGATACGAGATATGAACAGAAGAAAGTAAAAAATAATGATGAACAACCTTCCACACCAATAGAATGTTCGATCGCTCAGAACTGCGATATTTGCAAGGAAATAAAGTTATTTATCAAAATATGCACAGGTACAGAATACAAAACACATGCAGGTCACTTACCATGTTATGCAAGTATAGCTACACATTTCTTATCACCATCATCAAAATAAAAGTGTCTGTATTATTTATCAAAATGCATAAAGATTTTGAGTACAACATACAGGTGAAGTTTCCGTTTCAGCTGAATTTCACTATAACAGTAAAAAAAAGTGTGCTTCACATAAAGACAGTACTGAAATGACATACAAGCTAAGCTCCACATGTTAACTAACATAGTTTTATCGTTGTACCACATGTGGTGCAAGCCTCAATATCTCTATTTCGAAAAGGCTGAATTATTTATAAAAGTAAGTGTGACACAGATGCTGAACATATCTACAGGTTGCTTTGCTCAACAAGCATAGTCCCGTCACTTTGCCACACTTTAAAGAAGCCAAAATGTTGATGTATTATTTATCAAAAATGAAAATAGTTCCACGTATAATTGTACAAAACACGCAAGGTGCTGCTGTACCAACATATGGGTTGAGCTGCGCATGGTTATGAGTGACTAACGCTGTCGCGCCATGCATACTACATGATAGTTCGATAAAATAACATACTGAGCAGTGATAATACCTGTACATAGTTATAGGTAACAAATAAGAGTTGCTGTGCTATTAACTACCCTCTTACAGCTGCTGTTCAAAGTTACCCAAACATAATAGGGACTCCATGGTAGGGCGTTAACTTTATCTTGTAGTACATTACATTTGTCATCTTCTGCTGATAAAGTTAACTTATGCTATCGCACAGTAGAAACTACAGTGAGAAGCAGGCTAGGCATTATTATCTTACACAGGCAAATAGACATTCAGAAGGGAAACAGTGTTTGAAACCAGAAGCTGACAGTGTATGTTTCATAACTTGACAGTTTGTGTATCCTTTGGAAAATAAATATTATTGTCTTTTTAAGATAAGCATCAAACAACATTGTAATAATTTGCAAAATACATAGCTTAGTTACAGCAATATTATAACAAATCGACTTAAGTTCTGTTGGGGCAATGATGATCAGTTGCCATGCTGACTGACAATACCCCAATCATAGTGGCTTCTATAATCCTGAAAGCGTGGTGGATACTATAGGGCGAGGGGAGCAATGATGGTTTGTTGGCATGGTAACTATGAATAACCTCAACACGATTACTACTATTGCCCTAGATAAATAGCTATATTCAACAATGAAGTAAAATTATGAGATGACACTGGGTGTCAGACAGTGGATGTCAAAGATACTGAAACTGAATGTACCATAACCTCATAGCATATGCCAGCTACTGGATCATAAAACTATGCTATAAGCTCCTAGTGGAATCCACTTACTTCATCTTAAAACTGTATCATAAAATCAGAAATTGGTAGTATACATGCAAAATTGGATTTAAAGAAACCAACATTGTGTTTATTATTTATAAAATTTTGGCCCCAACTGTAATGTAGCAACTTGTAAAGCATGTTCAGACGTCAACTACTCTAGACTTGTCTGAGAAAGAACACATGTCTTTCTGTTAACTCAGCAAAATATGACAGGCTTAGAGATTGCGTGAAGATGCTTGTGCACTTCTTGAAATTCCTCCAAATTTAGAACCATTCTCGATTATTTGTGAGCCGGCCGACTAAGCATATGTATGTATTTTAGTACAGTCCTGCCTGATGTCAAACAAATGCTGGAAGCAAATGTGGGAGGGTGGGCTGCATGTGTTTGATATATGAAGGGGCTGTGTTAAGACATGTACTTATGTTTAGCCAGTAGGCTCTCGGATGAATCGAGATTTCTCTTAAATTTCGGATACAAACCTGGAAGTTACATCATTTTTAGACTTGCTGACATGTGTGCATGTCCGTTGTCACAATCTCCAAGCATGTTATATTTCACTGAATTGAGTGTGTACCCACTTTTCCAGATAATTTGAGACTTGATGGCATCTGCACATGTATATATAAGGTGTTAAAATTCCTTTGCAGCTAGATTTTTATAAATGATGCAGGCAATTTCTTATTTACTTGCATCATATTTTAACTAAAGTTCAGTCTAGATCACAACACTTATGTCTCAATAACATAGGATCAAATGGTTCAAATGACTCTGAGCACTATGGGACTTGAGTTCTGAGGTCATCAGTTCCCCAGAACTTAGAACTACTTAAACCTAACTAACCTAAGGACATCACACACATCCATGCCCGAGGCAGGATTCGAACCTGCGACTATAGCGGTCGCGCGGTTCCAGACTGTAGCGCCGAGAACCGCTCGGCCACCCGGCCGGCAATAACGTAGGTGACCGGTTTCCGTTATATTTATGTAACCATCTTCAGACCCATGGCTTCCTTGGAGGATGGTAGGCGGAGCTCTCTTCAGCTGCTTCGAAGTCAACTTGCATCAGGTTACGCAATGTACACCATCACCTTATGGGTTTACAATACGAGTTGAAAGTCCAGCAGCTAAAAACCACTGTTAGTTTATTGCACATGAACCATCAAGTTCTGCTGAAAATATATTATTTGAAACCCAGTGGCTGGCACCCACTGCAGCCACGTTATTTTTCGTCGTTGCGACGAAAATTATACCTAGTCACCATAATGATGGCCCTCATGACAACCGCCATCTTTGCAAACACTCCATTAAATACTATACACCATTTTGGGTAGTCTCCCTGATTGTATAATTGGAAGGTAATTGCAATCAACACTTCTCCTGACCACCATTGCCCTAATAGTATACACGATGTGTTTGAGTTGATGTTAGTTACTATCTATGGAGTAATAGCACTTAGCATGTCGTCTTGCAAGCATTGCCCAATAATAGTATCCACCACACATATTTCCTGTACATACTTATTTAATTAATAGTGCCGATGCGAAATTTGTGTAAGTTACAAGCTTCACGTATCTTTGAGAAATAATCAAAAAAATGGGTCAAATGGCTCTGAGCACTATGCGACTTAACTTCTGAGGTCATCAGTCGCCTAGAACTTAGAACTAATTAAACCTAACTAACCTAAGGACATCACATACATCCATGCCCGAGGCAGGATTCGAACCTGCGACGGTAGCGGTCGCTCGGCTCTAGACTGTAGCGCCTAGAACCGTACGGCCACTCCGGCCGGCGAGAAATAATCGAATACTTTCCGACATAGTGCGCAGTTCAGGTCATTCAGATGGCTTTGATCATGGCCGAGTTGCTGGCAATGTCCTGATGGGCTGTATCGTTGTAATGGCCAATAAAACAATTGACTGTGATTGGGAATGCAAAATGTGCGTGATTGTGTGTGTGTGTGTGTGTGTGTGTGTGTGTGTGTGTGTGTGTGGTGCACATGCACTTATGCACGTGTGGGTGCGTTTGTGGGTTAAGGGCACTCAACACTGAGGCTGAGCGCGCATATGAAAATTAGTAAAATCAAACGTGGTGAAAACATATAAAATGCCATAAAAGAAGTGAGAAGCATTCCGATATAAATTTGAATCCACTCTCTCCCAATGCCCCCCGTGATGACCAACAAAATCACCCTAGGTCACATCCCATACGAAATCATTAATCTGGTCAGAATGTTCTAAAAGTGTCAGTTAAAACACAAGTAAGACAAGAGGAAAGCTAAAGTAGTTGTAGAGATGTATGGGGCTGGCAGATCACTTACAAAAGCGCACTGATAAGTCAGCTAACCTGACAACAAACTACAAATTTTATCCTAAAGTTTTGCATAAGAAGTTGTATATTAAACAAAATTTTGAAAGACGTGTGACATTCGTATCATTGCAAAGGCAGATCGGTCGGCGAATGAACTGTTGTTCTCTTGTCTGAATACCGTGACGTGAATGCCACAAGCACCTCGCATTGGGGGATCCTCTCGCCAGAGCAAGAAACCATGCCGGCCGCTGGTGGCCGAGCGGTTCTGGCGCTACAGTCTGGAACCGCGCGACCGCTACGGTCGCAGGTTCTAATCCTGCCTCGGGCATGGATGTGTGTGTTGTTCTTAGGTTAGTTAGCTTTAAGTAGTTCTAAGTTCTAGGGGACTTATGACCTCAGCAGTCGAGTCCCATAGTGCTCAGAGCCATTTCAACCAAGAAACCAAGCATCAGTTGGGGGTGTCCTATGCGAAGACGATTGAGGAGGACTTCATCCTGTCGTCGTGACTGGAAAGAGTTACGCCAAAGCCACGTTATTGGTTTTACTAAATGCAGCTTATCGCCTTTCACTTCCAGACAGTTTTCTTCCTATCTATGAATGACTCTGTGACCAAACAGCGAAGTGAAAGCATATAGGGGGACAGCACACTGAAGTATCTTAGTATCGCAACATAATTCCTTCGCTGGCTATTATATCTGTTATTTCGTATCCTTTAACACTCACGTGTCCTGGAATCCAGCAGAAAGACACTCCCTTTTCTAGCCTTTCTAAGAGGAGAATGGGTTCCTGGGTATTTTGGACTGCTTTTTCTGCTGGCTATAAGTGTTGACGAGTGTGAAAAGCACTCAGGCAGTTGGGACAGACGGGAAATTTAGCACCCGCGACACGTCATATGCTCCAGTGCCAGCAAAATTTAGTATAATTTCGCATCGATGGCTGCAAAGTCTTGAGGCATGCGGAACGTGAGGACACGATCAGCAAAACTCCTGTTTAAACCTATCCGTAAATACAGCTACACAATTTTCATGTGCAATTAAATTTGCGTTAAATAATACACTAGAAAAATATACAAGGATTCAGCCTCTCCTGTACTGCATTACGGTCTAGCGGTTCTAGGCGCTCAGTCCGGAACCGCGGGACTGCTACGGTCGCAGGTTCGAATCCTGCCTCGGGCATGGATGTGTGTGATGTCCTCAGGTTAGTTAGGTTTAAGTAGTTCTAAGTTCTAGGCGACTGATGGCCTCATAAGTTTAGTCCCATAGTGCTCAGAGCTATTTGAACCATTTTTGTACTGCATTAAATCTAAAATGTTTCTGGCGTCTGCAGTAACCAGAGTGGTAGTCAGCTGAAACCTTGTGATTGTACTTGACCCACACCAAATGATTCCAGCACACATGTCACGTTGATCCCAAATGGGTTTTTGACTAACACACTAATGGAGAATAGGCATTCCATTGCTGGGCGAACATCATTGTGGTATCCTGCTGAACTACGACCAGCGGCAAACTCGCATGCCTGACAGACCACTTGTAGTTGTCACTGGATGATGAGTGGTGGGCCCCAGTCTCAACTGGGATTTTGTAGGAATTTCTGCTATCGCGGTTTGCGCGCGCGCCTGTGTGTGTGTGTGTGTGTGTGTGTGTGTGTGTGTGTGTGTGTGTGTGTGTGTCTTTCTGTCTGTTTGTGTGGGTCTGCGTGGCCGCGTGGCTGTGCATGTGCACGTTTCCATATTAACGATGTGGCGATGGTATGTGCACACATCTGAGACGAGACAGAATTTTTGCTGAAGAGAAAGAATTTTTCTGTCGAAACTGTGTATCTGACACAGCATCTCGCCCTTTGCATGTCCGCACCCCACACATATCAAGTCATGTGTTTGATCCTGATTCCACGTGTAGGCAACCCAAAGGTCAAGAGTCAATTTGTCCACAGAAAGTTGGTAGCTCACCACCAAGCTTATTTTTTCGATTGGTTCAAGAGTGTGAATATCTCTATTACGAACTCTGTAGTGAGTTCCTGAGTTCCGTAACATATTGGCATCAGAATGTCTATTATAATACGTGTCAATACCTCTTTGGGCGTTTTTCCGAACGGTTGCAAAACAGAAATGGTAAGTCCATGGTTTATTACAAGGTTACGAGATTAAACTTTGTTAGCACGTTTAAATTATGTGCTGGTCCATAACTCAAACTTTGAACTTTGGTCTTTCAAGGCCAATGGCTAAGACGACTGAACTATCCAAGCACGACTCACGATCTACCCTCACAGATTTGCCTCCTCAGTACCTCAAATCCTACCTTCCCAACTTCACTTTCTCCGTAACCTGTGCCACTAGCACTTCTGGAAAAATAGGTATTGTGAATAAATGGGTTGGTCACATCCTGGGCGATTGTTTCCCGCTTCATAGGTTCGAATCTTGGTGCGGCACACAGTTTAGATTAGCCAGGAAGTTTCAAATCAGCACAAACAACGTTGAAAGCGAATTCTTTTGGAAGGATAAAGAGATGTATTAAAATCCACACATACAGACGTATGTTGAATACTTACTGCAAAGAAAAACCCATAGTAGACCGTGTCCGTAGCCTAACAGCTTTTTCTAAGCGATGGCCTCTGATACTAGCTGTTGAAGAATTATTAAATCCTAATTAAATACTCAATAAGCGCATATTTACTATAATAAAAGTAGTAATTAAAGAAAGAGAAAGGGAGAAAGAGAGAGAGAGAGAGAGAGAGAGAGAGAGAGAGAGAGAGAGAGAGGGAGAGGGAGGGAGGGAGAGAAAGAAGAGAGGGACAAAGACAGAGAGAGAGAAGTACCTCTTGTTAACATGGCATAAGGAAAACTTCTCGTTTCAGATTGAAATCTGTTATATTTACCTTTTGTCAATGTGGCAACAGTGATGTGCCATTTATGATATACTGATTAATTAGTTCAAATCCGATATTTTTGCAGTATGTATAGGCAATCAGAGAAATATATGACACAGAAATAGTATAACTGGATCCCTCACATCTCTGCCTCATTGAAAGAGCCGCTGTTGTGGCAGAATCTTTTAACAATTATCCGACAGACCTCATCGCCGCTTACTCGTTTTTCTCTGTACTAGAGATACTGGAATTGCGTATATAGTAACCTTTGTCACTACTACATCATAGGTGATTGTAATTTTTTTATGTAAATGTTATGTACACAAATTTTTTTACAGAATGGCTGGTTTCGACTATGCAGTAGCCGTTTTCAGAATCTACTGGGCAACTGAAAGAAAATACATTATCAGATACTACATTAAGAGACTACAAACAAGGACACAAATTATAATGTAAGAGCTATTTAGTAACCTTTATCATTGCTACTTCATGGGTAACTATAATTTCTTTTTCATGTAATTGTTTTGATCACAATTTTTTAACAGAATTACCGGTTTCGTCTATGCTTCAGCAGTTTTCAGAATCTACTGTGGAATTGTAATAAAATACGTAACTAGTTGCTACATTAAGAGACTACAAACAAGGACACAAATTATAATGTAAACGCTATGTACGTCTCTTTCCGCTGCACTGCAAATAGTCAGATCCACGCAAAAATAACGTGCCTCAAAATTGCCATCCGTGCTTATACCGGGTATATATAATATCTAAAACTATCGTGTTGTCATTGATGCATGCATAACGTATAGGAAATTGCTGTTGTTGTTGTGGTCTCCAGTCCAGAGACTGGTGTCATGCAGCTTTCCACGCTACTCCATCCTGTGCAAGCCTCTTCATCCCCGAGTAACTACTGCAACCTACATCCTTCTGAATCTGCTTAGTGTATTGATCTCTTGGTCTCCCTCTACGAGTTTTACACTCCACGCTTCTCTCCAATACTAAATTGATGATCCCTTGATGCCTCAGAACGTGTCCTACCAACGGATCCATTCTTTTAGTCAAGTTGTGCTTCAAATTGCTCTTCTCCCTAATTTTATTCAGTATCGCCTCATGAGTTACGTGATGTACCCACCTAATCTTCAGCATTCTTCGGAAGCACCACATTTCGAAATCTTCTATTGTCTTCTTATCTAAACTGTTTATCGTCCATGTTTCACTTCCATACATGGCTACACTCCATACAAATACTTTCAGAGAACACTTCCTGACACTTAAAACTATACCCACGTATTAAGTTTCTCATTTCCTAATATAATCCGTTCAGCCTCGCCTAATTTAATTCGACTACATACCATATCATCGTTTTGCTTTTGTTGAATTTCATCGGTAAAACTCAAAATTTTATTTCTTCTCCAAGGATTTTAATTCATATTCCAATTTTTTTTCGTTTGTTTACTTTATTGCTTGCTCAATATACAGATTGAATAACAACGGGGATAGGCTACAACCCTGTCTCACTCCCTTCCCAACCACTGCTTCCCTTTCATGTCCCTCGACTCTTATAACTGCCTTCTGGTTTCTGTACAAATTGTAAATAGCCTTCCGCTCCTCGTATTTTACCCCTGCCACCTTCAGAATTTGAAAGAGAATATTCCATTAAACATCGTCAAAAGCTTTTTCTAAGTCTACACATGCTTTAAACGTAGATTTGCTTTTCCGTAACTTATCTTCTAAGATAAGCCGTAGGATCAGTATTGCCTAGTGTGTTCCTACATTTCTAAGGAATCCAAACTGAACTTCCCCGAGGTCGGCTTCTACAAGTTTTTCCTTTCATTTCTAAGGAATACCTTTCAGTATTTTGCAACCGTGACAATAGATAACTATACAAAATAATTAAAAAGCGTTTCATTTAAAAGTACAGTTCTCTGTTTTTATGTCGTATGCAAGTAGGCAGAAAAGTCTTTTCTGTTTGACGATACGCAGGATCTACTTGGTTTCTGACGGCTTAAATCTGCTCATAATTTAAGAACATGGTCAATAACTAAAAACTGATTACATAAGCCAGTCTAAAGGTAAATAAATTATGATGTTATCTCTTTTCCTTAACTGCTACTTCATCCCCCTCGCCCTACATGGGCGGTCGGTAGAGTGTCAGCGGTACATTATTTCGCTCTTTGGCCAAAAAAATCAATACATAATGAGAATGAGAAACAAGCACTAGGGCTGTTACGCTTTATTAAATTAAAAATCAAAGACCGACAGGTAAAAACAAAAATACATGCATTTTAAAACACATCACGAAATGGTAATATTATTCTGAGAAGAAACGCTGAAACACTGCACATTCACTTAATATCTGGAGGACCTTCACTGGGTGATAAGTACTTCGGAAGAAGCGATTATGTTCCATAGGGTTGAGGGGTGCGAGTAAACAAATTATTTGTATTAGGTAAGAAAACTCTGGAGATGATTAGTAGGGGCTGAGGCGTATGTTTGTAAGACAGACGGTACGAAGGAAGAAAGGTGAAGAGTGGTGTGGTGTGTGTGTAGGTTATTAGTTACAAGGGGAAAGAGATAGGAATGGATGGAGAGAGAAAAGGAGAGAGAAGCCTTCACATGGAGTGGGATGGTACAGGAATCTGTGCAGGCCAGTCCATTACAGGTACGTTATTGGCGTGTAAACACTCCGCCACAGGCCGTGCATTATGAACAAGTGCTCGATGGTGTTGAAAGATTCAGTCGCCATCGCCGAACTGCTCTTCAACAGTGAGGAACAAGAAGATGCTTAAATCATCAATGTAGGCCAGCGCTTTGATAGTGCCACGCAAAACAACTAGGGGTGCAAGATTCCTCCACGACAAACACGACCACACCATAATACCACGGCCTCCGAATTTTACTGTTGGCGCTACACACGCTGGCAGATGACGTTCACCGGGCATTCGCCATTCTCACATTCTGCCACCGCATCGCCACATTGTGTACCGTGATTCGTCACTCCACACAACGTTTTACCACGCTTCAATCATCCAATGTTTACGCTCCTATCACCAAGCGAGGCTTCGTTTGGCTTTTACCGGCGTGATGAGTGGCTTATCAGTAGCCGCTCGACGAAGAAATCCAAGTTTCCTCACGTCCCGCCAAACTTTCATAGTACTTACAGTGGATCTCGAGGCAGTTGGGAATTCCTGTGTGATGTTCTGGATAGAGGTCTGCCTATTATACTTTACGACCCTCTTCTACTGTAGGTGATCTTTGTCAGTCAACAGACGAGGTCGGTCTGTACGCTTTTGTGCTGTTCGTGTCCGTTCACTTTTCCACTTCACTATCACATCGGAAACAGTGGACCAAGGGATGTTTACTAGTGTGTAAATGTCGCGTGCAGACGTATGAGACAAGTGACACCCATTCATCTGACCACGCTCCAAGTAGGTGAGTTCCACGGAGCGACTCATTCTGCTCTCTGACGATGTCTAATGACTACCCGGCAGTAGGAGGCTGCACAATGCTCCTAATATGAAATACGTATGTTTTTGGGAGTGTTCGGATACTTTTAATCACGTAGTGTGGTAACACCAAAATTCGTGATTGAGATGGGATGTATCGAACGACGGCAGCAACCCGAAAATCAGGACTGGTAGTATCAGTCTGGTAGCCCCCCCCCCCCCCTCCCACCGCACATCCACCACCAGTGAACAGTTGCATCGGTGGTGGTTCTTGCTAATTATTGAGAAGTATCATTAAACCAGTTTATGACTGCTTAGTCACTGGTCGGTCTATACTGCAATCACTCGTGTGCATAGGAAATAATTAGAGCGTCGTTTGCCCACAGTTGCGGAATGGTATGGGTAAGGAAGGTACACTAATCAGCCAAAAGATAATAACCACTGTGCCCACAGCGAGGTTCTATGCTACCTGGTGGCACTGAGAGCACGTGACGCGGTAAGAGAAGAACACGAGCGGAGCAGAGACGAATGGAGAATCATTCTGTTGACGATATGTGAAAATCCGCCGACTTAGCGACTTTCACAAAAGGCAGATTGTTATGGCCTAGTGCGTAGGATAGAGCATCTCGGAAACGGCGAAGCTGGTCGGTTTTTGGCGTGCTACTGTCGTGAGCATCAATGGGAAGTGGTTGAAGAATGCCGAAACCACGAGTAGGCGGTAAGAAGCTGGCCATCCGTACCTCATTAGAGAACAGAGGGATGGGAGGCTTGCCCGCTCTCTAAAGCAGCAATGGTTACGATATGTGGCAAAGCTGGCGACAGAGTGCAGTGCTAGCAAAGGCACAAGTGTTTCGGCGCACACCGTTCAGCGTACAGTGTTGAACACGGTGTTCCGTAGCAGAGAATCTCTAAGTGTTCCCATGTTGACCCAACACCATTGTCAATTATGAAAACAGTGGGCACTGCATAATCGAGATTCGATGGCGGTTCAATGTAATCCTGCCACCTGATCGGATGAATACTGTTTATTGTGATCATTACAATCATATTTCTGTTTCGTGTGTAAGAATGTACGTTAGTCTGACACAGCTGTATTGTACAATCCACTACGAGGGGATGAGTGTAATTATTTTTCAATAGAAGACTGCCCAGTTGACAAATTTTCAACTCACTGAACGTGACGAATACCGAAACGAGAATTTAACTTCGACAGTTTCATTGTTTTATTTTTGGTGCGACAGTTCAGGAAAAAGGTGCCCACCGACGATAGATCGACATAACTGTGTAATATCCAGTTTTTCTGAACCGAATGAATACATGAATACTCGTAGGCTAGAAAATATTTCAATAGAGAGGAATTTATTAAAGTTATAAGCACTTTGGTCTCTCCGTGGCCCTCTTGTAATAGTAGCGCTTGCTGGTACGTTAATTCTGTGTAATCTCCTCCCATAGATTTCAGTCACGTGAAGGATCGTATGTTGTGAGACTCAGAGCCTACTGCGGATCCTAAAGTATCCGTATCACTAAACGGCACATGTCAATGTTAATTGCAAAAACTTTTTAGTAAGAACTCCACTTAGTTTTGACTAACCATATTCAGAAGATTGAATGTTTTGCAATGGATGATCTTTACTGTTAGGAATCGCCTGTCTCACCGAACATTATTCATTTCTCCTCCTGTTCCCCATTCCCATACAAGTTCCGTCCAGTTGCTGTTTCCTTTGTGAAATCACTGTCAGAAGGCGTATTATGATTAGGAAGTAACTAACAAACTTGTAATGAATTCTTTTCGCTCAACCCCCATATCAAAGTATTTAAAGTAATTTTCGTTTCTTATTCATTTAACTTACAGGGTCAACAAAATAAATATGAAACCAACTTCGCAGGGCATTGCACACAGTACCCCCATATCATAACGATGCCCCTACCTTCCTACGGCGGTGGCGTGGTGCTTGTTTCTGGCAGTCATTCGCCTCTATGATGGCGTGTCGGAGCGTGAACATTATCTAGGTGTAACACAAAACATAATTCGCCGACCAGCCGACGCGCTTTATTGAGTCACGGTCCAATGTCGCTGATCCCTTGCTCACTGCTATCGTAACAAACGATGGAACTGGTTCATCATGAGAACAGGGGGCGCGGTGATCGGTATACTCCGAAGATGTTGTGCCTGTACCAGCTTGCACTGAGTCATCAGATCTGTTAAACGTCGCTGCCTACCCTGCTTTACAGAGAGGCCAAGCCTCCAACATCCATGTTCTGCGATCAGTCGTGGACGCCCCAACATCTTGTTGCAAACTAGTGTTTCATATACCTTCAAACACTAACCGTTTATGATCACCACAGTAGTACGCGAAAAGTTCATCTGCTTCCCCGTTTGTAAGATGCTCGTTCTCTTGCTCCATTCCATAATGCTATACCCTTTGTCTACATCCATAATATCAATGGATTTCCTCATTTGCAACCCGTAAAGTAGCTGCAGTAGCTCGTCTTTGCTCCACTTACGTGCTTTCCTTGCCGCTTCCCAGGCCCGTAAAGCCTCCAGGCATTATTCTATCTCGCACTGAGGAGTGATCGTAATATTTTGACACATCAGAATATCTAGTAATGTTAAGGTAAAAGGTAAAATCTGTGTAACAAGTCCGTAAAAGGACTATCGGCCTGACTGCAGGAGTGAGTTGCCTGTCTATTCACAGTGGCACTAGGAAGGAGAAGAGCGATAGATCCCTCGCGTTGGCCCCCTTTTATCCCCGAGGAAAGATCTCCGGCGCTCATTTCGACAGCAGGCTGAGGGGATATAGGGCTGTCCGGGAGGGACTGGAACGAGGAAAAAACTGAAGAACTGAAGCAGGGAACTCCAGAGCCGGAGTCTAGTGGTCTACCCGCTGGACTACCATGGCCGCAATCTAATTACGTTAGTCCACAAAGATGCATGCTTTAATGAATACCGCTGTAGATTTAGATATTTCTGGCTCACATAGCCTGGAAACGCAAAACGATGGCTGCCTTCCCTTACATTGGACGGAGAGCTGATAGTACCACGGGACACGTCATTTACATGAAGCCAACCGTCACTGATTTGCGTCTTCCGGCTGATAACTGTCAAAACCCAGCCCAGCTTGAAAGGATGATTTATATACTGAGGTGCCAACGTAACTGGTTAAGACATGTTTATTCAAATACAGGGATACGTAAAGAGGTTGAATACGGCTCTGCGGTCAGCAACGCCTATATGACACAAAAAATGTCTGGTGCAGTTGTTAGATCGGTTACTGCTCGTGCAATTGCAGGTTGTCAAGATTTAAGTGAGTTTGAACGTGGTGTTATAGTGGGCGCACGAGCGATGGGACACAGAATATCCGAGGTGGCGATGAAGTGGGGACTTTTCAGTACGCCATTTCACGAGTGTAGCATGAGTATCACGAATCCGGTAAAATATCAAATCCTCGACATCTCTGCAGCCGCGAAAGATCTTGCAAGAACGGGGCCAACGAGACTGAATAGAATCGTTCAACGTGACAGAAGTGCAAGCCTTCCGAAAATTGCTGCAAATTTGAGTGCTGGACTATCAACAAGTATCAGCGCGCGAACCATTCAACGAAACATCGTCGATACCGGCTTTCGGAGCCGAAGGTCCACTCGTGTACTCTCGATGACTTCACGACACACCTGCGACTCACCTGGGCCCATCAGCACCGACATTGGACTGTTGCCGACTGGAAACATGTTGCCCATTCGGATGAGCATCGTTTCAAATTGTATGGAGCAGATAGACGTACACAGGTATGGATACAACCTCACGAATTCCTGGACCATGCATGTCAGCAGGGGAATGTTCTAAATGGTGGTGGCTGTGTAATGGTGTGGAACGTGGGAAGTTGTAGTGACATTGGACCCCTGATATATCTAGATACGACTCTGGCAGGTGGCACCTACGCAAGCATCCTGCCTCATTACCTATATCCGTTCATGTCCATTGTGCATTACGACAGACTTGGGCAATTGCAATGCGACACTCCCCACGTCCAGAAATGCTACAGAGTTGCTCCAGGAACAATCTTTTAAGTTTAAACGCTTCCGCTGGCTATAAACTTCCCAGACATGTACCTTATTGAGAATATCTGGGGTTCCTTGCAACGAGCTGTTCAGAAGAGATCTTCACTGCCTCGTACACTTACTGATTTAGGGACAGCACTCCAGCATTCATAGTGTCAATTCCCTCTCATTACTTCAGACATTAATCATGTCCACATCACGTCGTGTTACGCTATTTCTATGTGCTCGCGGGGGTCCTACACGATATTAGGCAGTTTTCCAGTTTGTTTGGTTCTTCAGTGTAGAACACACATTATCTCAGACTCTGAACGGTTAGTCCAATTCGAAATCATCTTTCACCTGAATGGTTATAGAGTAAGATAAATCGTACGCACTTAGCGATATTCACCAACTGTGAATTGAGTGAGTCATGAAAATAACTAGGTGGTACCTACATCTACGACCTTATTGCCTCTAGGTGGTAGCAATCCCAAGAGGAGCACTCTCAAAGATTTGGGCTCTTAGTGTCTGCAAAGGATGATCTTGATTCGCGTAAGGCAATTATTTACCGCTTCCACTGCAGCTGTGGCATATAAAGCATCGTTCAGAACGTTGGAGAACACTTCCATGAGCGACACACAAGATTACAACAACAGACCTAATTTAATACTCTATTGCAGAAGACTGCTTTGGCACCTGTCATTATATGGAATGCAACAACACAGAGATTCTGACGTGCACTTCCAGGTACCGGGAATGTACTATTAAGATATCTGTTGAGATTAACTTAGCAAGTGACATCATAAATATGGTCTTTCGTTTCTGGTTAAATTCTGCTTGGAATCACGCACAGTCCGTGGTTAGACAAGTGACGGGCAGATGTAATGCTTCTTGTCCTACCATTGGTAATTAACATTCGCAACCGGTAACTTCCTGCGTTAGTTATCTTTGGTAGGGTGACTGCGCAAGTGTCTCCCACATGTGTTTGGTGTCTCTGCGTATGCCATGCATAAATTTACACGTTGTATGTGTGTCTTGAAAATTGTGTGCACCTGAAAAAACATCGGCGCTTGTCACTGACATCACTAGTAGGCATTCACTTGAGATGTTTGCACAGGCAGTGTCATTATTTTGTCATCGGTTTACGCTGATAGAGGCGCAAACCTCAGAGGTAAATAATGCACATAATGCACGCAAATACCTCTTACACTTGTTGTCCTGGACTTGAACGTTTGTAATTCAAGGATTCTACGAAAACTTGCTACCCCAGAATTTTGCATTACTGTGATCGTGGTATATGTCGTATATTCGAATATACCACATGATGGTAACAAGTAATTCCACAGATACCGCTTGAGAGGACTATTTTCTATACAAACAGCATTGGCGTATGGCATTGATGTTCTTGTTAATTAGTTTAGCCTGGCATATGTCACGCAAGTAATCAAAATAACCTCTTGTGTGTTAGCATATTTTTCCACAAGACTGTTCAGTAAAAATGTAAATGTCGTCTGACTAGGGCCTCCCGTCCGGTAGACTGTTCGCCTCGAGCAAGTCTTTCGATTTGACACCACTTCGGCGACTTGCGCGTCGATGGGGATGAAATGATGGTGATTAGGACAACACAACACCCAGTCCCTAAGCGGAGAAAATCTCCGACCCAACCGGGAATCGAACCCGAGCCCTTACGATTGACATTCTGTCGCGCTGACAATTTTTTTTTTTTTTTTTAAAGATCATTTTTCGTTCGTTGTATCTGCTTGGGACGAACGTCACAAAACACCCGTTTCAGTTGGTCGTTGATTCATTAACTCAGTTTTTTTTATTACAGAGGGCAGCTAACCCTCTGACCGAACACGCTTAGTTACCGTGCCGGCATTTTTTTTATTTTATTTCTTTTTTTCATAACTGTACGTTGTATTTGTTCACGGCGGACGTCCCATGACGCATGTTTAAGTTTATCGTCGCTCCATTAACTCAGTTTTTTTATTATAGAAGGCAGCTATCCCTCTGACCGATGACGCTGAGCTACCGTGCCGGCTAAAATCGTGGGACTGGCCAGGGATCGAATCCGAGACCTTTGTATTCAAAGTCTTGCTCTTTACCACTTTGCTACGATGTAGCCAACCACTCAGCTACGGGGGGGGGGGGGGGGGGGGACTGTTTCGTGATGATCAGTAAGGAGAACATTTTTTCGCACTTTTAGTATGTAAAACTAATTAATTATGTTTGTAATACAGACCTTTGTATAGTGTTACTACTGGGGCCATCGCCAACAAGTGAAGCCAATTAAACGTTATCACAAATAATCGTTCGGTACATGCTTCGAACGCTAGTCTTTCCTTCTCCTCCAGCACAGCTCCCATTTACCCTTATAAATCGCTGTTGAGTTAGAAACGTGATTATGAATAATACGTTTGTTAAACTTACGAAATATAATCTCACCTTATGCGAGCTTAATGAAAACTGCATATATTTTTCGTACGTAATTTTCTAAATCCATAATTTTTAATTTTCGACGTTTAAAGAAACCATCTAGCGTGTTTTTCATTGTACGACACAGAAATATAATATATCTTACACAATATGTATTATGCAATATCTTGGTTTCGTTTCCCAGGTGATATAGCACTATCGTTAACCACTAGCTTGCTGTCAATATGAATTTTTAAATCTGAAAACGAATGGAAAGGCTAGAACAGTGAAGCACGCTTCAGAGTAAGTTGAGACATTCTTCATCTTGGCTTTTTACACAGTTGAGAACACCATACGAAATGGACATGCGGCAGATCCGATCTAGCTATCCAATACAGATGGCATACTAATGGCCGAAAAAATAGACGTTTACGGAAAAAGATGGAACAGCTTCCGTTGCTAATATGTCCACAAGACTGCTTTAAAAATGGTCACCCACTTCGCACTGATCCGCAAAAGGTACAGTTTTCGTGATTCGAAATCTGACGGCTGAGGCAATTACAAAATCTCTGAGGCAGTCTCATGGCGGCTTGTATTCGGTACCTCACTAGACGCATGCGTTTCAATCAATATTTAGAAACACAGGTGATAGACTATTCCATAACATAAGTCAGCATACTGACAGATGTAGAAACGTTAGTGTTATTATCATTTTCATTAGAACAATGCCAGCCCATTCCTTTGCAAAGAGCTCCTTTCGGCAAGTTGTTAAAATTAAAAGTTTAGAAGAGTTTCCAGCGGAAGTTCTACCGCACATCGTCAGTTTCACTACATGCTTAAAATGAAGTCCAAATTGGCCAACTATACTTTGTCGATTTCCTTGGTTAATAACAGTTACTGGCGAGTTTTAAAATTTTCACGGTGAATTGAATGTTCAAAAAAAAATCGGGCTTGCAGCCCGTCGTCATTTAATTCATCACACGATGTTTCGACTGGGCACCTGCTAGTCATCTTCAGGTGAGGCAACGAAGAGCTGCACTGTTCCACTACATTTAGCGCGCTGCTAATATTTCGCGCATGCGTAAAAATCAAGTAGACAGCTTGTCCGTCGGCAGCGCCCCCACTGGTGGAATGGCAGAACTCAGCTGTCCTCAGTATTACCGCTCGCCACGGCCGTTGGTGCACTCTGCCATCTTCGACTATAACAAATCATGGAGATGATAGGGTTTCATGCACTGTCCGAATGGTTGCCACTATCGCTTTCCATCGGATTTTCCGCCAGGCGTATTTCCACGGGTTCCTCAATGAAGGAGTCGCAAAAAGATGTTACTGTGATCAGAATCATAGTTCTATCATTCTCCATTGAATGAGTGTTCGGCAACAGGGAACTTCCCTAGTTGCAAAAAGCGAGCGGACCGTAGATGTTCAATGCAGCGTTCTTTCACAATGCGTTTGGCCTCTCCAATGTAAGCCATACCAGTTTCACAAGGTAGTTTGTAAACTTCTGACTTCCACAATCATCTCCCCGATATGTTCTGACCGAAGGCGACTCAGTGCACCAACGGCCGCAGCGAGCGGTTATGCAAGGGGTAGCTGAGTTCCACCAGCGAGGGCGCTGCCGCCGGCAAATGTCATCAGTCTGACAACTTGCTTTAGACACATGCGCGGAATACTCGCAGCGCGCTGTCTGTCGCGGAACGGAGCAGCTCTTCGATGTTCTTCGGTGGCTCACTGAAGATGGCTGACAGGTGCCCAGCCGAAATAAAGTCTGATGTGTTCAATGACGGCCAGCTGCAATCCAGAACTTTGTCTGAACAACATTTACAACCTACTCCGAAGCAACTCGTGAAAAAGTGACAGGATGAGGAGTCACTGCCTTTGTGTCAATTGTGTCTTGAAAATAGAGTAGAGAAGCACATGGAGGTTAAGAAATAAAAGGGAGATATCCACAGAAACTTCAATATTTCACAATATTTTGACGATCTCTTTCATCGCGAGAAGGTCTGGAGGCAGAGTAGTACCCGTTAGAACTTTCCATCTATCAGGAGTTTTTAGGAGGCGACGACGAGCGTGTATTATTGTTTAGATGGTACGAAAAGTCGATATGGTATAAAAACACTAAATACGGGAACTGGCTTCCATCTGTTTATGCCGTAACTTTTCAACTCTAATAATCAGTCTAATTTTGAAGCTTGTACTAATTGTTCAAAAGAGGGTTTTCTACTTTAGCATTCCAGTGAATTCTTCAGTCCTTAACTTCTCTGTGTACTTGATGTAACTTTCTGCTTAGTAGTGGATATTTTTGACTGTCAATTGTATTACATATGAATCTACGTGCATTGTTACGTACGTTACATGCAACTCTTACACGCATCTGACCTGTCACAAGCGAATATTATGTTGCGGTATAAAACCTGAATTTATATTTTCAAGGGAGTACACTTACAGAGACACTGATCTGAATAATACCAGGATGTACTTCAAACCAGTTATGGTTTCACTACTGAAGTCTCATTAGACAATCACTGTTCCTGAAACGCACAAATAATGTTCGATTCTGGCCCTAATAATCACTTGGCTTACCTGCGTGGCAATGGTTAAGACAGCAGCTGGAGTGCAATAGCATTTCTCTGAAATAACATTGAAATAAATCACTCTGCTTTTGCCATTACTAAAATACAATTTGCGTAGTGCTACGCAAGTGATAATCGGATCTTCTGAGCTGCCTTGTGCGTCAGAATTGCTATGTTTTAAAACTTTTAAATAACAAGTGGGATGAAGTGCCTCAGTATCGAATAATTTAAAAACTATTTTGATTTAGTTGTATTTTAATCAGAGAAATTAGAAAGGTATAGAAGATCATTGTTAATGATCACTGTTACTGTAATATGAGTACTAAATACAAAGCCCGTGAAGTTAATTACATGACAAAACTTCCTACATTCTTGAAGTTAACTCTTTAAACAAAATTTGCATTGAGTATCTAAAAATGAAAATCATTACAGAATGGCGTTTCCGTTTCCTGAGTTCACTCATATTTAAGGCAGTTGAAACAACAGTACCAAGTAGTTGAACAAATTATATACATGACACCCTACTTTCTGCAGGATAGCGCACATGGCTGGATATTACCATAATTAATATATTTCAGGTTGCAGCAACAGCGTTCAGAAATCGGATTTCCATACCCGCTCACACATCTGTTTCAACCGACGATCGACGCTTTCTGGTCTTTATATACAGGTCTTTCGGAGGGGGAACGGTTCTATCTGACTGCAAAGAATGTAGCTATTGTATTAGCATACCCTGAGAGAACCTGACTGGTATCCAATCCGGGCCGGAGTCCGTGGTTTTATGAAGTCATTTATGCTGCTTCACTACGCCGATGATATCTACTAAGCTATTTATGTTGGTAGTCGTTATAGTTTCTAATTCTGGAATACTTATTTCGTATTCCTTGATGAAGGCGTTTCGGAAAACTGGGTTTAGTATCTCTGCTTTAGTGGCACTGTCATCATTGACATTAACATTGTCATCGCGCTGTGAAGGTACTGACTGCGTCTTGCCGCTAGTGTACTTTATGCATGATCAGAACCCCTTTGGGTTTTCTGCTAGATTTCGAGACAGAGTTTCGTTAGGGAAACCATTAAAATCATCTCGCATTGATGTTCGAGCTAAATTTTGAGCTCCTGTAAAACTTCGCCAATCTTGGGAATTTTGCGTTCTCCTCAATTTAGCATGTTTTTTTCGTTGCTTCTGCAACAATGCACTAATACACTTCGTGTACCATTTGGGATCAGTACCATCTCGTATGTTTACATACTCAGATAGGAAGGCGTGGAAACGCTACCTTAGTACGGCGTCAAGGGATCTTCTCATATGCTTTTTTAAATATCTGCAGTTTGCGTTTATTCTTGCTGGGTTTGAATGTTACGTATTCATTCTCGCTACAGCTGCCTTGTGGTTACTAATCCCTGTACCCCAGGTGATGCTCCCCAATTTCTCAGGATTAATTGCTGCTAACAGATCAACTATATTTTCACAACCATTTACACTTGTTTGAAATAATTGCGTAAAAAAAAAATTCAGTACAATTTCGGACGACGTTTTATGCCTACTACCGGGCTTCAGCATATATTTTTTCCAGTATATTGAGGTTAGATTGATGTCACCACCGACCATAATTCTCTAGGCAGGGTACCTATTTGAAATGAGACGCAAGTTTTCTTTGAGCTGTTCAGCAACTGTATCGTCTCACTCGGGGGTCGGTTAAACGAACCCATAATTAATTTATTCCAGTCCTTATGTGTAAACTTTTCTCGTAATAATAGGATCTATCTACTTAAGTTTCGCTGCATCTAACCTACCCTTTCTGAACACGATTAGGAGCTTTGAAAAAATTTCGTCTGAATTTACTTACGGCTGTAGCCGGCTTTCTATATGTATAACAATTTGAGCTCCAGTGCTTTCTGTCAGCACTTGGGGATCTGGTTCTTTCCCAACACAGCTACAACAGTTTACATCTACAATATCGATGTTGATACGTCTGCCATCCCCTGTTTTTACTGCACCCTTTTAGACTGATGCTCTTTCTGTATTTTCCTGAGACCCTGTAGCCGAAAAAATCATCACACAGTCCCCGCAAGGCGGTAGCTGCTTCCTGTGTACTAGACCCACGACCTATTGAGTGGAACCCAGACACCCTATGGCGCAAGTCGAGGAACCTGCAGCCTGCGCGGTCGTAGAGCAGCCTGCCTCTGATTCGGACCCTCCACTCTATAATGGACCACAGTCGGTTTTGGTGGCAAAGCTGTGGGTGGTGGGCTCTGCCGCCGTCTCGCAAGCAATACGGGCAGTCTTTACCACTTCAGCTAGTCATCTGAAATCAGAGAGAGTATCTTCCGATGGCTGGTACCGATATGAGCCACCAGCTGCAGTTGACTGCACCATGTGCTATTCATGGTCCCCTACACTCGCACAACGTAGGAGCTCCAAACACATGTAAACTCACTCTCTGTGAATAACCAGTCCTTGCGGGCAGAGAGGCTTCCTTTGGAATACGGCGAGTGACTGCATCTGGCCAGGGACTTCTTTAGCCCAGAAAGTTCCGGAAACCTGGTGAGGCCCTCAGATTGGCCCCTCGGGGGGTCTTTTGCTGCCTCACTGTAGGCAGTACCAGGGGCGGCCACAGTAGTGGACCAATCGTGCGACACGTGGAATGTGCCAGACGTCCCTAAGACCCCCATGCCCGGCCTCTCACAGTGATGTCCATTGGCGGCAGCTTCAAGCTGTGTGACTGAAGCCAATACAGTCTGCAGCTGTGAGCGACGGATCACCAACTCAGCACGCATCTCAACATAGCAATCACAGTCCTTAGCCATATTAAAAACGACGAAAATACACTGTAGACCGCTGATAGACACGGAACTGTGCTTCATAAATAAGCAAACATGCACGAAATTAACGAGTTTAAGCTAAAGAGCTCAGAAGAAATTTCAAATACATCGCTCCTTACGAGAAGCTAGGTCAAACTGAGAGGCACCCACATGCCTTGCTCATACTGTGGCATCAAGCAGTCAGGCCTGCAAGCTGAGTGGCCAGCCAAGCGAGTGGATTTATTCTTATTTCTCGAGTAACGTCAATGACTGATTATGAACTCTAGTACCCGCAATTAAGCAACAAATTATTCTCCAGTTTGAATATTATGCAACGGAAACGTATAACGCACTTCTGACTATTAGGAATTTACACAACTCTGATTGTTCACTACGCTCTGGCAATACCACAATTTCTTTCTTACCCAACGGCTTTGATCAAAACGTGACCATCGCACTGAATATGAATGGCGCACACATTAATAATTCTGAATATCATAACTACACACTATTCAAAGAACAAGGCCACCAATCTTTTTCTTTTCACTATCTTTTTTATTCCGATAAACTCTATTATGATTCAACGATAACCTGAAGACAACATTACATTTTATACAACAATTACACATGAGAAACTCCGCCCAGTGGGCATGGCTTTACATTCTCTATCTTAGGTCTTGTAATTATCCAACGCTACAGGATATGATTGTGGATCTTCTGTTATATCTCACACTTCGACTCTCACACCCATGATCACGAAAATTTACTCCAGACCGAGCGGTACAAAATGGAACATGCATAACCACTGCTTCTGAATCTATCTTGCTACCCTCCCATGCAAACCACACATACTTAAATTACATGAAATACATCACACTGGTAACATAGAATACATGACCAAGAATAGTCACAACGTTAGAATCACTTCACTTTCAGCTTTCCCACTTCAGTTAGTATTCATCACAGTTTCACACGACACTGCCCCAACTCGTAACTTTTCTTTCCTACTACGAACTTTGGAGGATATATGCACGTCTTCCTGTGGAATGTAAGCCAAGTGGCGTTGCTGGATAGACGGCTCACTCACCTTGCTTCTCTCTCAGCGTCTTAGAGTTTGAATCTAGCGTCACATGGAAACATAACACGCAAAGTAATATTATGATCATATTCGTCACAAACGCGAGTCCTCAACTGATACCTTGGACGAGTACTTCTCTTTATCCTTTGTCTCATACACAGATTGAGACTCACACAGTACTCACCATATGGAGGTGCTTGTCTCTAATTTCAAGTCCTGCTAGAGCCATTTCTTAAATATTTCCAACTTATAGTACACACGCCAGTAATTCAGCTTAACTTTAGCACTCGGAAGTATTTCAACTTAGTACTAGCACTCGCAAGTATTTCAACTTACTGCTACACGTGTTTCATTGTGACCGTTGGTCACTTCCGTAGATTACTACGATCCCCTTAATATTACCTGCCTGTCATTTAATTCTCCCCCCAATAGTTCTTGAAATAGAGAAATAATTATTCCAAACTACTCTTATGTATTTCACATGCATACCATCCTCTCCACTCTTTTGCCTTTACGGAGCACACCTAAGACAGGTCTTACCAACACAAGATCCAGTTCCAGAGTGCTGAAACGTGGCCGCTCTTCAGGTCATCTCACACCTCCACCGAGGTGGGAGAGCACCATGCTACCGTATTGGTCAGCCACATTTCAGGCGCTCAAAGCTCAGGTAAATTTCATATCTTTGGTTCCACCATAGGCGACCAAAGGACCGTCTCATAGATGATCATATATTGCACATTCACTATATGCGGTTAGAGACGACCATACATTCATTCATTTCACAAATCTCACCAAATTGGATGTAGGTATTTATTTTGTGGGAGTGCACATGTGTACACTGCTTCGGTGTGTTAAGTGAAATTGAATTATTATTACAAAAAATATGTTGTTCCGACAAGAATAACGAAGAATGTTGTATCTATTTTCAATGTCGGGTGGTACTGTACACTTTCAAAACTCACAGAGCGAAGCGCTGTCCGTAGTTGCGCTGATGCATTAGCGCAGGTTAGCTCTAGGCTGATGCGGTGATTTTGCTGGCCAGGGCAGTTGTACAACACAAAGGGCACATAGCATAACAGCGCTGGTTACCTTACCTTACAGAAACGCTAAATGTGACCACCATTTGTAACTATGGCTCCCCACACCATGAAGCCTAGGGTAGGTCCTGTGCATAGCTCGTACATGAAATCTGAAATCGGCCACTCACCAGGTCTACGCCGCACACGTGTACGTCCATCACTCGTATACAGACACAACCTACTCTAATCACTGAAGATGGCCACGGAGCCATACCACTCTCTGGCCGGTCGTGTGGCCGAGTGGTTCTAGGCCCTACAGTCTGGGACCGTGCGACCGCTGCGGTCGCAGTTTCGAATTGTGCCTCGGGCATGGATGTGTGTGACGTCCTAAGGTTGGTTACGTTTAACTATTTCTAGGTCCTAGGGGACTGATGATCTCAGATGTTAAGCTCCATAGTGCTCAGAGCCATTTGAACCACTCACTAATCGACTCTTTCATGATAACACAGAAGCCATGCTTGACGGTGTCGCGGTGTCGGTGACTGCCTGACAGAGGCACTTATTAGTCCTGCTGCAAGCAAACTGGTGGCAACAGTCATCGGTGACACGTTAGGTGCCATATGTGCCCCAATTTCTTCGCTGAATGAAGAACGGTCGGCCTATGCTGCTCGAACAATTGGTCTATAGCGACGCGCGCCTGTGCTACACGGCGTTCGTAACCTCGTCTACAGATGCGAAAATGTTCCAATAAGTGCAGTAATTCATCGATAGGTCCGTCCGCCGTTCTGCACTCCCACAATGTGGTCCTGTTCAAATGGTTTCAGTTGTTCATAATATGTACGTACTCGTCGCTGCGGCATGGTCATAACATAGAATTAATGCTGGAATCACTGTGCATATCCAAACTTGGCACAGTTACTGACTGTAGAGTCAAAACAGAGTGTGCACAGACCGGCCTCCTCAGCGTGATTGGAATGACCATGACAAATGAATCCCTAACAATGAAACCCTCCGTATAACATGGTGCCACTGAACGACGTCGCATTGGCCAGCAGGGGTGTGTGGTCCAAGTGCGATCAAGATATGTTACTTGGCAGTTATATATCATGCAAAAGTTATCTTCGTCGTTTAGTTTTGCTCATCAGCGTATGTAAAACTCTGGGATTTCCTGTCTTCCATGCCCCTTACAGTGATATCCAGAGTGTGCATTTCAAGAAGATAAGCTAATAAATGAAGGGGTGGCTCACAGGAAGACAAAATAAACGGATACGTCAAAACTTTGAATACAAGCAGACATAGGAGGATAGCATATGTGTTAAGGCATTCGTGAATAGCATTTTCGGTAGCTGAATGAGCTATCCTTTTCCTCTCAGATTCTGCGTGGAACTTCCTCATTTCTTACCTTATCAGTTCACCTAATTAGCAACACATATCAAATGCATCGATTCTGTTCTGTTCCAGTTTTCCCACAGTCCACGTTTTACTACCATGCAACACTGTGATGTAAACGTACATTCTCAGAAATTTCTTCCTAAAATTAAGGCCTATGTTTGATAGTAGTAGACTTGTCTTAGCCGGGGACAATCCTTTTTTCCAGAGCTAGTCTGCTTTCGATGTCCTCCTTGCTCCGTTCGTCATTGGTTAATTTGCAGCCTGAGTAGTAGAGTTCCTTAACGTCATCTACTTTTTGACCATCAATCCTGATGTAAATTTTCTAGCTGTTCTCATTTCTGATACTTCCCATTCCTTTCGTCTTTCTTCGATTTACTCTCAGTCCATACTCGTTGGACTGTTTACTCTATTTAGCACGTCACGTAACTCATCTTCACTTTCAATCAGAATAGCAACGCCATCAGCAAATCGTATCATTGATATATTTTCACCCTGAATTTTAATCTCGCTCTTGAACCTATCGTCCCATCTTTCCTTTGCTTCTTCGATGTACAGATTGAACAGTAGGGGCGAAATACTACATCCACGTCTTACACTGTGTTTAATCCGAGCACTTCGGCCTTGGCTGTCTACTCTTGTTCATCCCTTTTGTCTCTTAATGTATATTAGCCGTGTCTCTCTATAGCTCAACCCTATTTTTCACATAAATTTCAATATCGCATAACATTTTACACTGCCAAACGCATTTTCCAGGTCGTAACATCCTATGGACGTGTCTCGAGTTTTTTCTTCAGTCTTGTTTCCATTATCAGCCGCATTGTCATAATTGTCTCTCTGGTAACTTTATCTTTCATAAAGCCAATCTGATAGTCATCAAACGCATCCTAAATTTTCTTTTGCAGCCTTCTGTATAACACTGTTGTAAGTAATATTGATGCATGACGTGTTAAGCTGATTGTGGATGAACACAGAGATTTAAATGTGTTTAACAAGTAACTGAGTCGATTTGGTGAATTGCTACTGTGAGTAGTTGTGGCTGGCACAGGAAGTTCTTGGCGGATGGCGTCAAAAAAAATTTGGAAAGTCACGGAAAGAAAAGAGCATTAACCTAGCGAGAACATCGCTGTACAACTCGAACATTTGATATAGCATTTTGCTGTATACATTACAACGATAACGGAAGAATTGTGTAGGCATAGAATGTAAATGATGAAATGGTTCCCCATCACTATGGTGAAAATATTTCTGTGGAGACATTTCTTAATAGAAAAATGTTTTGTACACTATAAATGCCCTTCTTTCATACAATTCTCGCGTAAATAAGTCAGAGATATACATCAGGATTTTGAACGTAACTGGTATTCATCAACGGTGAATGTAAACGAACAATTTGAGACAATCAGCCAAGCAGTTTAAGGTGTTATTTATTAATGACTTTCTACCATGGTTTCAGAAACTGTAAAATTGTCAATGTACTTCTGATGAAGGCAATTTTACAAACGTTGAAACCATGGTCCAGGGTTGTTGATAAACCTTTATACCGACAACTGATTTTCTCAAATCATTAATTTATGTTTGAATTGGTCCTAAATGAGCTCCATAACAAGTTGGCATGAGTAATAACTGCAATTATGACGTTGTTTGTTTTAAATGAAAGGAGTGTTGGTATTAAGAACAAACAAATATGTCGTGCTGTTACTTAGGTAGAATATACAATTTTCTACAGGTTTCTACCCAGTAAACAGCTAAGATGAGTGATGCAAAATTGTCCATATCACAGCCTAAAATAGCTCTTAGAGAGCGCAATGCCGAGGAGGTAGAAGCACTGACAAATGGAGGGGAAGCGTGTAGCCCCTCGAGCTGACTGTCTTCTCTCCTGACGGCGCGGTTCCCTGCTGGGCTCAGATAACTGTCTCCGGTTTATACCACAAGACAGCTTACTGCTTGGTCCTAATTAAGACTCCCATTACGTCTCCCGTTCTGAGAGGCCAACTAATTCGGACGGCTGCCGCCTGATGTCTCTGTCGTTAGTAGTATCTCGATTGCGGAGCTGCGGAGATAATCAGCCACCAAGCCGCTGCCACGAAGTGCGTGCCGCCACGTCACACACGCAACCTGCCTCAATTTATTCGCCACACATCTATTCAGCCTGCCTCTAGGATGACACGGTGCTTCTGATGATTACAGAGAGAGACGGCTGCTGAGGGACTGAGCTTACAATTGTTTGTGGAGGGATTATGGAGGGTTTACGTAAAATAGGAAAAAAATGCAAGATATCAGGTATAGGCAGGAGAAAAAATCTCATTACTGATACTGAGAGTATATGAAAATCAAAGATCAGCTTTTACATTGTTATATTTTTCCCCGGTTTAAGTACACTTTATCAACGGAATAGTTTTTTTCATATAGTTTTTTTAAAAGTTCCTTGTAGATCGCAGCAGTGCAAATGTATTCCTTTTTCTTTTTTTGTCTGAAGAAAGACAATTCATTTCTTATTTGTGAGGTTCTGATTGGCAGCTGGTGATTGCTCAGCCGAGCTAATGTTTTTAAAACAAACAACACCGTACAAGGAGTAATTGCTGCATACAAGCCGAATCAATCAAGTCAAACTCGAGTCAGCCGTCAGGCGTGGCTAACATGTTGATACAATAGTGATAGTGTTGTGAGCTAGACGTGGAAACCATCATTAGAACAGCGAACGAACAGTAGCTGCAATTCGTACAAAATAGGAACACTAGAGTTTGTTACACACAAGGAGACCAGAAACGTTCGAGATGTTATGTAACGCCTTCCTTTGACCACGCTCGGACAGAAGTTAGGAGCAGCGCTAGCTGAGATAGCGTTGAACGCATCTCTATCAAATATCTTGTCCGTGTGACTAGATACAGCACCGCCGAACGGAAAAGATTTTCTCACTACTAACACTGCTGGAAACATAATGCTCTTTTTTTGTCATGAGTCTTCCGCTTGGTTTATACTGCCGCACTGCCCCTAGCCCACTTCCCCCCCCCCCCCCCCCCCCCCCCTACCACACTCCCCGCTTCAGAGGCCCGTTCCAGGATATTTATTTTCACCTTTATTGCGAATATCATGGGTTTAGTTTGGTACAAGCACCTTCGCTATGTCGTAACAGCATCAGTATGACCAACTCTACATTATATTTACTGTCGAATGTAATCATATGTCAGTTTAAGAATTTGGGTAATGACCATCCATGTGTACTTATAAACCAGAAACTGTGACTTGATTGACTTTTTATCATGCTGCATTTGTAAATCTAGTATCACTGAAGGCCAGTAATGTATCTTGCTTCTCAAACCCTCCTGGAGAATCTCAATAACAAAAGGAGAAAAAATGAAAAAAATAGAGAAGTTATCCTCGAGTTGTTCCTAGCTAGAGTAGAAGTAACATATGTAATATATTTCAGTCACATATGTCAGTCAGATATTTGTTGTAGAATAATTACACTTACTGGTAGTCTATGCAATATCTTATTCAGAGCCATCTGGCTTTCTTTGCTCCCAATAGACGGGCAATGTCATCTTTGCATTAGCATCAGTTTCTTTATCAGCGTTACCCGGCCTCTGAAATTTACTTGCAGTTTTCCGCTGTTTCTTTGAAGTAGTAGTTCGATACCAGTGATTACATTCGGGGTCTCTGACTAACATTTCTTAATTTAAATTTTATGTTTTGTGATGTTCTTTCATTATTTCCGCGAATTTTTTATAAATCTCGTAGGACCCTCATCTATGTCTAAAATTACAACCGTCGAATACGTCTCTGTTTATAGATCTCGAAATGTTGACTTTAATTTCTTTCATTTACTCCTAATTACAAAGCGCCTAGCCTGAATTGCTTCTTACTTAACTTTCTCTGTCCTGAAATTATACTGATATTCGTCATGAAAGTAATCAATTCTTTTCTGTTCATTTGTGCGTAAATCTTGGCAGCATTTTACAAACGTGACGAGTCAGACCGACCGAAAACTTCGACCTGGACCCTCGTCAACATCTTGATGTTTACGCTTTTCTAGTTAAGTCCCTCAATTCATAGATTTTGGTACACATACTCAAATAACCTGCTGGTTTCTGCGCTTCTCGCAAGCTCGTTATGATCTGCTTGAGCTCAGCTCATACAATGTTCTGTCACATGCTTAGTGATTTTACTGGATTACATATTCATGACTCGCATTCGGGAGGGAGATGGTTTCAATCCCGCGTCCGATCATCCAGAATGACGTTTTCCGTAACTTCCCCTAACCGCTAGTGACAAATACCTAAATGTTTCTCTTAAAAAGGGAACGCCCGATTTCCTTCCCCATCCTTGACACAATCCGAGCTTGTGCTCTGTCTCTAATGTCCTCGATGTCAGCCGGTCGTTCCGCTGATTTTCAGACCTTGGAGCAGCTGCTATTCGGGCCAGGTGATCCTCTACGGACCTCACGAAGCTGTGTGCAGCTCGTAACAGTCCTCCCACCAAGGAAATATCCCCACCAGTAACGGAAATCGAACTCGAAACCTCCACATGGAAGCCACCTATGCTGACCTTTCAGTTACAGAGGCAGGAGACTGGCGGAGGTAACAGGGTTCAGTTCCAAGGTGGGCGTAAATATTTTAAATTTTCTGCGCTTTCCACAATTAACGGTATCCACGATGTTTCTTTTAAAATGTATACGGCTGGTACTTTCCTCATATCTAACATACCCGACCTTGTGCTGTGTCTCCATGGGCCTCGCAGTCAGGTAGACGTTAAGCTATGATCTTCATTCCTCACACCATTAAGGTCAACTAGTAGTATTAAATTTTCGTCAGCGATCGAATTAGCTTCATTCTTGCTGCTTAATTTCCTGCCATGTTTGTGAAGAGGAGGCCGTTGTGCGCTGGTGGAGGGTGGTGAATCTGTTTGGAGCTATTAGAATGCCTTTAGTAATTTACTACAAGCTCAGGCATTCATCTGACAGCTGCTGGAAGACCAACCTCGACCCAAGGACTCCAGACAGCTAAGCGTTGCAGTAGGACATACGTTGTTGCTGTGCTCAGCATAGCCCATGCACGGCGACTTTGCGTCTTATACAACGGATGTTCAGTAAGTAATGCAACACTTCTGTTTCTCGGTCAGTTTCAGTTGAAATATTAGGAATTTTCTGTGTGACATCGTGGAATATTCATGTATAAGCACCTATAGTTTCATGAATTTGGGATAGGTGGCAGCGCTATATGTATTCTTCAAAATGGGGTCCGCAACGGATGGGCATCCCAAGTAGAGAGAGCTGTCATAGAGATTATTTCGGCGGAAAACTAGAGCTTCATAGGCATTCATAGCGCTTGCAGAACGTCTGCAGAGACCTGTCAGTGAACAAAAGCACAGTGAGTCGTTGGGCGAGCCGTCTGTACCGATAGCAAAAAGGCCGCTCAAACGTGCTCCATCTCTAGCTTGCCAGCCGTGCTTAGACAGCTATGACTCTTGCAATGTTGGAACGTGTGGACACTCTCCTTTGAGGTGGTTGCTGGATCACAATCACATACCTCGGTAGACACTCGATGTTTCTGTTGATAGTGCTGACATCCTCGTCCACTAGTTAAAGCACTCAAAAATGTGTGTCCTATTTGTTCATCGCCGTCTAATGTGGTGCAACGATCAAGTGTAAAGTGTACCCTCAGGAAATTGGTGATACCATTTCAGTGTCTTCGTCGGTATAGAAACACAAACGAACTTCCCCATGGGGACGCAAGGCCTCACACAAGAGGAGAAGAGTTAACACAACTTCATTGCACTATTCTTCCTCATCCACCCCATAGCCCGGATCTCGCACCTTCCGACTTCTATCTGTTTGTCCCGATGATGGATGCATTCGCTTGAAACACTTTGTAGATGATAGTGAGGTTCTTGATGCAGCAAGATGCTGGCGCCGACATCGACCAGCAGTGATGCGATGTGGGCACACACGCCTCACCAGTAAGGTGACGTAAGGCCGTCATATTGAACAGAGATTATGTAGAAAAATAATACTTTGTAGCCAGGAGAATGAGTATTGGAATCCTCAAGAAAACCAACCTGCTTTCAAATAAAACTGTGTTACATTACTTATCGAATGCTCCCCGTACAAACTCGGCAAGCAGCCAAGCTGCATCGCGGCTGAAGACGCAGTCTGCCTATCCGTTGTGTGTGGGATGTTGAGTTCTCCCTCGTTGTGGCAGGTGACGGGAGCAAACATCCAGGGAAAGAACCCAGGACCGGCGACTGCATGGCTCTGTGACACGGGCAGCCTGCTCCACCCCGGCCCATCAGGTGATCGCTTGATCCTCTAGGCGATGCTGACAGAATGACTGCAGAGCCCGACTCTCTGACGGTTGACGAGTCGATGACTCACTGCATCGACACGAACCCTGCCTGGCCTGATGAACAGTATTTATTTGTGACGCATTAGGTTTGTTGTGGTACCGAAGCTGCAGAAGTCACGTTGGTGCATGCCAGAGTGTTCCTGATTTCTAGAGCCGCTCAGACATTGACCGAGAGGCAGACAGCGAAGTCATTGAGTGCCATGGCACAACAGTGCATCTGCGTAATTGCTGTAAGTGCCCCATTTTACAGCACCAAGATCATCGTGAAGTTACGGCTGAGCTATCGACATACACTCGTGGCTGTCAGAATTATCTGTACCGGGGAACTTACCTATAAGGAGATTGCTGCCCAAAAGATCACGTGAAGGTAATCACAGGTGAAACGTGGAGCCTAATGAATTTAATGAATTAAATAGGGGTAGCCTTGCATTTATAAAACCTGGAGTTTGTTACTAATAAGTTGATAAAACTGGAGAATTCATCAAACTACTGAATGGAGCGATGGGCACTACGAAACAATATTTTTACACGATTCTGTAGAATTCACATTAAACATAACTGCACTATATTTTACAAGTTTCTGTAGAAATTCAAGTTAAATACAAATGCACAAAGACAGAAATTGGTACGTTCGTTGAGTATCAACGTGCACTGAGGTAACAAATGTCACTGGATACGTCCTAATATGGTGTCAGACCTCCTTTTGCCCGACGTAGTGCGGCAGATCGATGTGGCATGGACTCAACAGGTCGTTTACAGTCCCCTGCAGAAATGTTGAGTGACGCTGCCTGTATAGCCGTCCATAATTGCGGAAGTGTAGCCGATGTAGGATTTTGTGCACGAACGACGCTCCCGATTACGTCTCAGAAACGTTTGGTGGCATTCATGACACGCGATCTGGTTGGCCAGATCATTCGCTCGAACTGTCCAGATTGTTCTTCAAAGCGAATAAATGTGGACAGGTGAAATGGTGTATTGTCATCCATGAAACTTCGCCGGCCGCGGTGGTCTAGCGGTTCTGGCGCTGCAGTCCGGAACCGCGGGACTGCTGCGGTCGCAGGTTCGAATCCTGCCTCGGGCATGGGTGTGTGTGTGTGATGTCCTTAGGTTAGTTAGGTTTAAGTAGTTCTAAGTTCTAGGGGACTTATGACCTAAGATGTTGAGTCCCATAGTGCTCAGAGCCATTTGAACCATTTGAACCATCCATGAAACTTCCATCTTCGTTAGGGAATATGAAGTAGCTGAAATGCAAATGGTCTCCAAATTGCTCAAAATAACCATTTCCAGTCATAGATCGTTTCAGTTTGGCCAAAAGACCCAGCCCATGCCGTGTAAACAAGATCCACGACGTTATGGAGAGACCATCAGGTTGCAAAGTTCCTTGTTGACAACCTGTGTCCATGACTTCCATGGGGTCTGCGGCACACTCGAACCCTACCATCAGCTCTTATCAATTGACTCATCCGACAGGTTACGGTTTTCCAGTTGTCTAGGGTACAACCGATATGGTCAGGAGCCCAGGGGAGATGCTGCAGGCGATGTCTTGCTGTAACTAAAAGCACTAGCGCCGACCGTCTCTTGCCATAGCCCATAAACGCCATATAACGCCGCTCTGCTGTTAACGGATACGTTCGTCGTGCATCCCACATTGATTACTGCGCTTATTCCACGTAGTGTTGCTTGTCCCTTACCATTGATAACTCTACGAAAAAGCCGCTGGTCTTCTTAAATGAAGCCCATCGGCAACTACGCTGTTTGTGATGAGAGGTAGGGCCTGAAATAAGGTATTTTGGCACACTCACGGCATTGTGGATCTCTGATATTGAATTCCCTAACGGTTTCCGAAATGCAACGTCTCATGCCTCTACATCCTGTTGCCATTCCTGTCATGCGGCCATAATTACGTCGGAAACCTTTTCACATGAATCGCCGGAATACAAACGACAGCTCGGCCAATGCGCTGCGCTTTCATCCTTGTGTAAACGATACTACCGATATATTTACCTGTGCATATCGCTATCCCACGAATACTGTTACATCAGTGAAGGTTATAGTAGAATTGAAAAAGCAACACGTTGGCAAAGACCGGGTAATGAGTCTTAGATGAAATAATGGCGTCAGCTGTGTTTGCATGGAATGGACTGGTACCTTTGGTCCAGCTGAACCGATCGTGGTTACGTTCTGCTACTTGAAGATCGTTTGCAGGAAACAGTGATGGAATTTTTAAGGATGACAATGCGCGATATCAATCGAACACAATTGGTGGCTACTGCTTTGAAAAACACAGTGGAAAATTCGGGCGAATGATTTGGCCTCTAACATCGCCGACATGAATCCTATAGAATATTTGTGAGATATGATCAAGATGTCAAGTCGTACACAAAATCTTGCACTGTCTACACATTTACAGTTAAGGACAGGTACAGAGGCAGCATTGCCCAGTATCCCTACAAAGGACTTACAGTGACGTTCTGAGTCCATACTTAGTCGGGTTGCTGCGCTAAATCTGACAAAAGTAGTTCCCACGTGGCATTTGGAGGTACGATGACTTATCCAGAGGCAGCTGCACCTGCTGTTTCTTAATAGAGTCAACAACGATTCAGTTGTTAGGTCCGTGGTCTAGGGGTAGCGTCTTTGATTCATAATCAAAACGTCTTCGGTCCCGGGTTCGATCTCCGCCACTGCCTAAATTTTGATAAATAATCAGCATTGGCGGCCGAAGACTTCCGGCATAATACGTCAGCCTCATTCTGCCAACGGCCTTGTCAAAGAGGGCGGAGGAGCGGATAGAGGTTCTGGGCACTCTCTTGTCCTAGGGGTGGGAAATTGCCCCTAAAGGCGGAAGAATCAGCAATGATCAACGACATGAGGATGCAGAAGGCCATGGAAACCACTGCATTAGAGACACGTAACGTGTATCCACAGGACATGTGGCCTGTAATTGAAGAAGTGTCATGATGATCTCTCCATTGGCAAAAGATTCCGGAATAGTCCCCCATTCGGATCTCCGGGAGGGGACTGCCAAGGGGGAATTTACCATGAGAAAAAGATTGAATAATCAACGAAAGGATAACGTTCTACGAGTCGGGGCGTGGAATTTCAGAAGCTTGAACATGGTAGGGAAACTAGAAAATCTTAAAAGGGAAATGCAAAGGCTCAATCTAGTGAAGTGAAGTGAAGTGAAGTGAAGTGGAAGGAAGACAAGGATTACTGGTCAGATAAGTATCGGCTAATATCAACAGCGGCAGAATATGGTATAACAGGTGTAGGATTCGTTATGAATAGGAAGGTAGGGCAGAGAGTGTGTTACTGTGAACAGTTCAGTGACCGGGTTGTTCTAATCAGAATCGACAGCAGACCAACACCGGCAACGATAGTTCAGGTATACATGCCGACGTCGCAAGCTGGAGATAAACAGATAGAGAAAGTGTATGAGGATATTGAAAGTGTCATGCAGTATGTAAAGGGGGACGAAAATCTAATAGTCATGGGCGACTGGAATGCAGTTGTAGAGGAAGGAGTAGAAGAAAAGGTTACAGGAGAATATGGGCTTGGGACAAGGAATGAAAGAGGAAAAAGACTAATTGAGTTCTGTAACAAGTTTCAGCTAGTAATAGCGAATACCCTGTTCAAGAATCGCAAGAAGAGGAGGTATACTTGGAAAAGGCCGGGAGATACGGGAAGATTTCAATTAGATTACATCATGGTCAGACAGAGATTCCGAAATCAGATACTGGATTGTAAGGCGTACCCAGGAGCAGATATAGACTCAGATCACAATATTGTAGTGATGAAGAGTAGGCTGAAGCTCAAGACACTAGTCAGGAAGAATCAACACGCAAAGAAGTGGGATACGGAAGTACTGAGGAATGACGATATACGTTTGAAGTTCTCTAACGCTATAGATACAGCAATAAGGAATAGCGCAGTAGGCAGTACAGTTGAAGAGGAATGGACATCTCTAAAACGGGCCATCACAGAAGTTCGGAAGGAAAACATAGGTATAAAGAAGGTAGCTGCGAAGAAACCAAGGGTAACACAAGAAATACTTCAGTTGATTGATGAAAGGAGGAAGTACAAACTTGTTCCGGGAAAATCAGGAATACAGAAATACAAGTCGCTGAGGAGTGAAATAAATAGGAGGTGCAGGGAAGCTAAGACGAAATAGCAGCAGGAAAAACGTGAAGACATCGAAAAAGATATGATTGTCGGAAGGACAGACTCAGCATACAGGGAAGTCAAAACAACCTTTGGTGACATTTAAAGCAACGGTGGTAACATCAAGAGTGCAACGGGAATTCCACTGTTAAATGCGGGGGAGAGAGCAGATAAGAAGAAAGAATACATTGAAAGCCTCTATGAGGGTGAGGATTTGTCTGATGTGATAGAAGAAGAAACAGGAGTCGATTTAGAAGAGATAGGGGATCCAGTATTAGAATCGGAATTTAAAAGAGCTTTGGAGAACTTACGGTCAAATAGGGCAGAAGGAATAGATAACATTCCAACAGAATTTCTAAAATCATTGGGGGAAGTGGCAACAAAACGACTGTTCACGTTGGTGTGTAGAATATATGAGTCTGGCGATATACCATCTGACTTTCGGAAGAGCATCATCCACACAAATCCGAAGACGACAAGAGCTGACAAGTGCGAGAATTATCGCACAATCGGTTTAACAGCTCATGCATCGAGCTGCTTACAAGCATAACATACAGAAGAATGGAAAAGAAATTTGAGAATGCGCTAGGTGACGATCAGTTTGGCTTTAGGAAAAGTAAATGGACGAGAGAGGCAATTCTGACGTTACGGCTAATAATGGAAGCAAGGCTAAAGAAAAATCAAGACACTTTTATAGGATTTGTCGACCTGGAAAAAGCGTTCGACAATATAAAATGGTGCAAGCTGTTCGAGATTCTGAAAAAAGTAGGGGTAAGCTATAGGGAGAGACGGGTCATATACAATATGTACAACAACCAAGAGGGAATAATAAGAGTGGACGATCAAGAACGAAGTGCTCGTATTAAGAAGGGTGTAAGACAAGGCTGTAGCCTTTCGTCCCTACTCTTCAATCTGTACATCGAGGAAGCAATGATGGAAATAAAAGAAAAGTTCAGGAGTGCAATTAAAATACAAGGTGAAAGGATATCAATGATACGATTCGCTGATGACATTGCTATCCTGAGTGAAAGTGAAGATGAATTAAATGATCTGCTGAACGGAATGGTCTAATGAGTACTCAGTATGGTTTGAGAGTAAATCGGAGAAAGACGAAAGTAATGAGAAGTAGTAGAAATGAGAACAGCGAGAAAATTGACATCAGGATTGATGGTCACGAAGTCAATGAAATTAAGGAATTCTGCTACCTACGCAGTAAAATAACCAATGACGGACGGAGCAAGGAGGACATCAAAAGCAGACTCGCTATGGCAAAAAAGGCATTTCTGGCCATGGGAAGTCTACTAATATCACATACCGGCCTTAATGTGAGGAAGACATTTCTGAGGATGTACGTCTGGAGTACAGCATTGTATGGTAGTGAGACATGGACTGTGGGAAAACCGAAACAGAAGAGAATCGAAGTATTTGAGATGTGGTGCTATAGACGAATGTCGAAAATTAGGTGGACTGATAAGGTAAGGAATGAGGAGGTTCTACGCAGAATCGGAGAGGAAAGGAATATGTGGAAAACGCTGATAAGGAGAAGGGACAGGATGATAGGACATCTGCTAAGACATGAGGGAATGACTTCCATGGTACTAGAGGGAGCTGTAGGGGGCAAAAACTGTAGAGGATGGAAGAGATTGGAATACGTCAAGCAAATAATTGAGGACGTAGGTTGCAAGTGCTACTCTGAGATGAAGAGGTTAGCACAGGAAAGGAATTCATGGCGGGCCGCATCAAACCAGTCAGTAGATTGATTTTAAAAAAAACATTCTTACGCACTAGAAAGATAGGTCTTATCTTTGCACTAACTGAATCTAATGGTTCTCAGAGTACGGGCATCCTGCTCGGTGATGGGCATTGCGATGCTGCGATGCTATACTCCGCATTATTGTTAGCTAACAACATAGCTCCTCAGCAGCAGTGGACTCTCCACATTTAGTTTGCAAAACGGGACAATGGCTCTCCAGAGGAGCTTCGGCCGCGTGCAGTATATTTGTCCCAACTCATACCTGACTTCTCTTTCCCCTGCCTTAGTGGCAGTGCCTTTCCTCTGAAGAGGACTTTGGCCACCCCCTAATGGCCAGTCACTGACTCTCTTTCCCCTATTTGGTTAATACCTGCTCAATATGTAGCCATGTAGTCAGTATCCCAACTACACATTACATATGGGCTTCCAGAATATAAGGTTAATGTAGAAATGTAGTAGCTAGATGTGTCATTCACTGTCGACAAATATAACCATACTTATACTTTCCTTTCTAGCTTGGAATTAATTTAGAATGGAATTTATTAATTTGTGTCTGATTATAGTACGCAGCAGTTGTGACAAAATGGGTCGTGTAAAACCATTTGTCTAGGCCCATGTCGTTATACTACACATTGGTTCCCTTTCTTTCATCTATTATCCGATGCTTCACACTTTTCTTCTCGAAATTCTGCACGTTGTTGTCTTGATCAGCTTCTTTCTGTTAAACGTTAATACGCAGGCTACTCTGGCTCTACAGGTAGCTACGCGAATTGCCCTATCTGTCTCCCACACGATGGTATTGAATTGGGCGGCATGTCTACCTTTTAACATTACTATTCGTTCCACATTGCCTGTCAGATGGCGCTGTCTACCTGAGGTTGAGTCGGCAGTCATCAAAATAAAATACGTTGAGCGTCTTCCTGCGTTGGTTTCTCTGTATTTCATACTGCTTATATTGTCTCCTACACAAGTTTTTAACATCGTGGTCGAGATTGCCACCAGGTATCTGTGTATACCTTCACACTCACGGCATAGTGTTCTACGTATCAGTGTGTTTATCGCCGCCGGCCGTTGTGACCGAGCGGTTCTAGGCGCTTCAGTACGGAACCACGTGTTTGATACGGTCGCAGGTTCGAATCCTGTCTCGGGCATGGATGGGTGTGATGTCCTCAGGTTCGCTAGGTTTAAGTAGTTCTAAGTCTAGGGCGTCAGATGTTAAGTCCCATAGTGCTTAGAGCCATTTGAACCATTTTGTTTATCACCTCTGCATCTGTGATTGTCGTCACCTATTTACCCTCGTATAACGAAACGCTCTTGTACAAGGAGAGTAAGTAGATTTTTAATGTAGTTTACGTACACCTTTGCTGTTTTTCTTTGCGTCTTCACTGAAATATGTACACTCCTGGAAATGGAAAAAAGAACACATTGACCCCGGTGTGTCAGACCCACCATACTTGCTCCGGACACTGCGAGAGGGCTGTACAAGCAATGATCACACGCACGGCACAGCGGACACACCAGGAACCGCGGTGTTGGCCGTCGAATGGCGCTAGCTGCGCAGCATTTGTGCACCGCCGCCGTCAGTGTCAGCCAGTTTGCCGTGGCATACGGAGCTCCATCGCAGTCTTTAACACTGGTAGCATGCCGCGACAGCGTGGACGTGAACCGTATGTGCAGTTGACGGACTTTGAGCGAGGGCGTATAGTGGGCATGCGGGAGGCCGGGTGGACGTACCGCCGAATTGCTCAACACGTGGGGCGTGAGGTCTCCACAGTACATCGATGTTGTCGCCAGTGGTCGGCGGAAGGTGCACGTGCCCGTCGACCTGGGACCGGACCGCAGCGACGCACGGATGCACGCCAAGACCGTAGGATCCTACGCAGTGCCGTAGGGGACTGCACCGCCACTTCCCAGCAAATTAGGGACACTGTTGCTCCTGGGGTATCGGCGAGGACCATTCGCAACCGTCTCCATGAAGCTGGGCTACGGTCCCGCACACCGTTAGGCCGTCTTCCGCTCACGCCCCAACATCGTGCAGCCCGCCTCCAGTGGTGTCGCGACAGGCGTGAATGGAGGGACGAATGGAGACGTGTCGTCTTCAGCGATGAGAGTCGCTCCTGCCTTGGTGCCAATGATGGTCGTATGCGTGTTTGGCGCCGTGCAGGTGAGCGCCACAATCAGGACTGCATACGACCGAGGCACACAGGGCCAACACCCGGCATCATGGTGTGGGGAGCGATCTCCTACACTGGCCGTACACCACTGGTGATCGTCGAGGGGACACTGAATAGTGCACGGTACATCCAAACCGTCATCGAACCCATCGTTCTACCATTCCTAGACCGGCAAGGGAACTTGCTGTTCCAACAGGACAATGCACGTCCGCATGTATCTCGTGCCACCCAACGTGCTCTAGAAGGTGTAAGTCAACTACCCTGGCCAGCAAGATCTCCGGATCTGTCCCCCATTGAGCATGTTTGGGACTGGATGAAGCGTCGTCTCACGCGGTCTGCACGTCCAGCACGAACGCTGGTCCAACTGAGGCGCCAGGTGGAAATGGCATGACAAGCCGTTCCACAGGACTACATCCAGCATCTCTACGATCGTCTCCATGGGAGAATAGCAGCCTGCATTGCTGCGAAAGGTGGATATACACTGTACTAGTGCCGACATTGTGCATTCTCTGTTGCTTGTGTCTATGTGCCTGTGGTTCTGTCAGTGTGATCATGTGATGTATCTGACCCCAGGAATGTGTCAATAAAGTTTCCCCTTCCTGGGACAATGAATTCACGGTGTTCTTATTTCAATTTCCAGGAGTGTATTTACTTACTTTAGTTCATTACATTGTCATTTCATTGTTGTTTCATGTGCTTCTCAATTCATTGATACATAACAACAATGTACTGTACTTTTGTTGACAAAAGTATAACATTCCACAATATGTGTGAATGCAGGCTTTCTCGGAGAATTTAACTGAAGAAATCTTGGCGAGTAACCAGCCGATGTGGCGTCATATTTTCGCAACATTTCGACGAGTTTCCTATTCGATATCATTAGGCAAATTATCAGATTTGTGTCTGATTAATTCCCTTACATCCGCTGGATTGCAGACACTGGGGTTCAGACACCCCCGGGAGTAATGGGACCGGTATGTGAATTTTTTGTACCAGAATCTGTAAAGCAGTTGCAATTGTTCTTAGGATCACGAACTATAACCGCTGGTGCATAAAAGGGTTTGCAGGTATTGCGAAACATTGGAGGCAGTCGTTAAAAAAGGATACTAAATGTGTGTGAGCAGAACAGAGCCAACATGCTTTAGAGGAGGTAAAGCAAGCTTTAACATCGAATCTGCTTTTGGTATTTCCACATTTAATAAAGAGTTTGTTTTGTCATTTGATGCATCAAACCATGCACTTGGCTGTGTGTTATCACATGAAGTAGGAGGCATAGAAGATCTGGTATCTCATGCATGAAGGCAACGAAATTCTGCAGGAAGATATTATTCCATGATGGAGAAAGAGATCGTAATGGTTATTAATATTTAGTATGTTATCTGTATGGTAAAATAACAGATCAGGTGACTTTAAAAAATTTCTTGGGGTTAAAGGAGCTTTCTAGTAGGTTGACGAGATGGGCAGTAAGACTAAATGAATTTGATTTCGAAGTCACACCTACACCTGGGAAAAACCAGGGACATGCTGATGGCTTAAGTAGAAAAATAACTGTATTGCATAGTGGGGTAATGAGCATAAGGAATGGCAAACTGCACAGAGTGGAAGGCGAATATAAGCAGTGTTTTAAGCAATAACTGTTTTGTATGCAGGGTGGGTTGCTCTGCAGAGAAACTGATTTGGGACTGGGTAGTGGTACCAGCGAAGATAAGGAAGAGAGGGTTGCAAAAAGTCATGATCACTTATTAGCGGGTCATGGAGGTTGCAGATCTACCAACACAAGAGTTGCCGACTGGTATTGGTAGAGAAACAGGCAAACAGTCGTAATGCAGTACGTGCGGAGCTACATGCAGTGTGCACAGAGCGCAGATTTGTGTCGAGTCATTGCAGAGGTTACCTGGAGCATTAGCGCAATTCGAATTCCTGGGGGTAGACGCTTTAGGTCCATTCAGTAAAACACATGCAGGGAATAAGTACGTACTCACAACCATTGACAGTTTTTCATGACTTGTAGAATGCTCGCGATGCCAAACCTTCAGGTGGCAACAGTGGCACACGCACTCGTGAATAATTGGATATTGGAGTTGGAGTTCCTGAAACAGAAGTAATTGTCGAGAGAAATTACTTCATGTCTGTTCTATTCAAGGAATTGTGTAAGTTATACAATGTGAAGGAATTAGGGTGAGTCCTTGCCACGAAGAAGCCATGGGAAGAACTGGAAGAGTGTACAGGACAAACAGGATGATGCTTGGGTGCTACGTTGACTCACATCATACTAACTTGGATGTCTATTTGAAGTACTTCGTCTTAAAACAGTGTACGAATACAGGATTATCGACGTATCAAGTAGTATATGGTCATAAATGCTACCAAAGTACGACATATTGAAAACGAAGAAAGGGAACAATGGAGAGTCTGTTAAGGAATTTGCCATGATGTTTACAGGAATCTGGAATGGTTTACGAAGAGCAAATACATGAGCACTTGATGAACAGGAAGAAGCAGTGTGTCATATGGCAAGAAAACTACAGTATAATGTTGGTCAGTGGGTGATGCTATCAACTTCGTATACGCCGAAGGGAAAGACAAAGAAGTTTTTTGCAAAGAATCAAGGCCATACTAATTTGTAGAGACTACATGGCTAGTTAATGTCAAGGTTCAATTGCTGACGAGAACAACGAATCTGCATGTAGTGTGGCTGAAACTTTTTCAAGAGAGTCCGGAATCTATTACAGAGATAGGAGAGACAGCCCACCACGGGAGAGTGAGAAGGAAGTTATCGGATGATTAATAAGAGGTTGTGAATGAAACGGTAACGAGGAAGCCGTATGGATTAGGGCCTAGGAGACAGCCGTTTAAAATTTTTATTAGGTCCAAGTTTGCGATAGTTAGTATAAGCAGCTGTGGGGCAGCAATGAATTTAAATAGGAGCAAAGTGATAGGCATTGCTGCCAATATGTGACGTGCAGAGAAGGTGAAATAATGTCGTTCATAGCGGGACTGCTGATCTTTGTCGAGGTGGAAGCGTTACGAAACCAGCAACTGGAGCGTTGAGTGCTGCTAGCCCGTCAGGTAGACGTAGTGATCGCCAGTCAGCGCTGGGTAATACAGGTGGTATTCAACGCATGGGAGATGCGTAACGAGGTGAGAATATTATTGCGTCAGGGAAATGAGAAGCACGGGAATTCAGAGGATGTACTGGGGAATGTGAGAGAGTACCTAGAGTGTACGAGATATTAAAGAGTGACCCAGCCACTTGAGATTATTCCACATATGCGAAGGAAGAGTGGCTGGATCGATGCTGGATGTCAGCTTATGATAACAATATTTGGCACTGCTGATGAGGAAGTCATTCGAAAGGTGAACGACACTGTAGAAGAGGCTACGTTGCGGGCGAAAGGGAACAAAGCCGTGTGCGATTTGCCTTACTATGCAGGTTGCAAGTCTAGAGAAGGACGTACTGAGTAACACGCAACTGCAACAACAACAGACCTAAGGTACAGAAGAGCCAATTAATCAGAATATCAGGAAATTTCAAACCAACTTAGAAGTCTTGGATAGGGAAGTAGTAACGACAAAATGATGGCATTCTGTAAAATATATGTGCTTGGGAAGCACGAGAAAAAGTAACAGAAATGCAGAAGGCTATACAGCAGGCTGTAAGAGGTCACCTAGGTGTAAATGTTTTGCTGTCAGAGCAGTAAATGGAAGTACAGAACGAGCTAACGAGGTAGCTGGGGTAGGTTTCAGAACCCGAACACAAAAACTTGCCTTTTTGTTTCAAGGTAGCCACAGTATCGGTGAGAACTGATGGGCGAAGGTTTATATTTCCGTTTATATACCAATAGCATGGAAACAAGCACGTTACGAGTGCTACAAAGTTCACGTATGTCCTTCAAGTGGCGGACGTAGAGGAAGTTTGTTAGAGTAAGAGTGAAGCGACTATTATTATTCACAAAAGACAAGGGTAAACATTTGGAAATGAAGGAAGCAAAGTTACAAAAATTCTACTGAGGGGAAATTACAGTCTGTTCAAATATGGTAATAAGAGAGGGACAGGATTCCTGTGCAGTGAAATTAGTAATGGGCCAAAAGGACGGTAGAGAATGCAATAATGGAGTGGTAAGGTCGGAACTGTACTTCAGGAGGTCGAGGCATATTGGCTATACTCTACCTTTGACAAAATGGTAAAAGTGGCTAGTTGTTTCGAGGAGGGGAAGCTTACGTCTTCAAATAGCCTACAATTAAAAGGGAGTGGTTTGTTCTTAAATGGAACAGTGTGCGAGATAATGAACCTACTATCTATTTGCCCGCGAAGAGTTCAGTGATAGCTCACCTGAATATTTCGCATCGTCGTTTATATTGGACAGAGGAGCCCCTGTAAGTGCTACCTGCCACAAATTTAACCAGCTTAAAGCAAACTATAGGGCCGGAATCATTGCAGTTCTATAAACACGGTTTTCGATTAGCATCGTGTAAATTTATATTGGGAAAATCAGTACCGGAAAGAAACAACATTGACTATTGTCATACCAAACACAGACACTTGTTCTGCTGAGGGTAGTACTAGTTTTGGCACATAGAAGACGAAGCATAAGACTGGTTTCAGACTTGGCCAGCTTTGAGATTCCAGTGGATTGGATACCTAGAGGATAAAAGCATCAGAAGGGAGCTGAAAGCACGAATGGGTAGTTATGGATAATTGATTCCTTTTAGCTTGTAAGTGTAGAACGGAGAATTAGAAGTTGTTGTGCAAGATGACTAGTAATGAAACAATTTCCATAATGTTTGAATTAGGCAACAGAGCAACTGGGCCTGTAGAAAAGAGTATGATTAAGTGATAGGGTGAAGGAAACTAATTGTTAGAAAAATTCTTAAGAGACGAAATAGGGCCAGATGATCTGGTCGCCAGGAACTCTAGCGTAAAGGAAAATCTAGTTTGGTCGACCCAAGGGAATGGGTCTAGATAAAGAGGGAAATGTAGTATATTGACCGTAATTGGTGCAAAAGCACCCCGGAGCAGAAGTTACTTGCAACAGACCCATCCACAGCCAGTGCTAGAGCGTTATGCATTTCTAAGCAAAACATGGCCGAAAGGCGTTGTGAAGCAGAGCCAGCTGGGCACGGTATAGCAACAGCCAATGTCGCAGTATCCTAGTGGAAGGACAGAGGCTTTTGTTCATTGCCACCACGGAAGTGTTTACATGCCTGAAGCCCTAAATGAACAGAATCTAGAGTGTTTGAGTAGTCACCCAATCACGTACTAAAATATTCTCGTTTCAGTGTCATAGTCTACACATAGAGAATGTGACACCTGGAGTGACATCCCAGAATGCTCTTTGACCAGAGGATGGGGCAGCCTGCCCAGAGTGTTTCAGGGCAGCCACTGCCGGAGTAGAGAGCCGCCCACTATCTGGAGAGAGGTCATGGCCGCCTCCTCAGTATCATCAGCTGCACTGCCACGCTGTAATCACGGTCACAGCTGGAAAAGAGGGTGACAGCGGCATTCGAGTGGCACCACCCAGACCTCCGCTCTTTGCGATTTCATCAATGCCAGACGTCTTTTGTTTCTCATGAGAGGCAACTGAACGCATCCACCAAGGTGTTCTTGATGTATTAGATCGCTCACTGCAGTAAAGAAGTTAGTTAAAAAATTGGTTTATGAAGACTGAGTTACAACGACTGAATGAAACTTCCTGGCAGATTAAAACTGTGTGCCCGACCGAGACTCGAACTCGGGACCTTTGCTTTTCGCGGGCAAGTGCTCTACTGGCAGAAGTAAAGCTGTGAGGACCGGGCGTGAGTCGTGCTTCGGTAGCTCAGATGGTAGAGCACTTGCCCACGAAAGGGAAAGGTCCCGAGTTCGAGTCTCGGTCAGGCACACAGTTTTAATCTGCCAGGAAGTTTCATATCAGCGCACACTCGGCTGCAGAGTGAAAATCTCATTCTGTGAACGACTGAATGTTTTATATATTTAATTCTTTTAAAGACATTAGCATGATTGTGCGCCGTGTTAGATAACCAGTGCGTGGCCAATACAAATCTGGAAATTTGTGGTAAGGTCTTATGGGACCGAACTGCAGAGGTCATCGGTCCCTAAGCTTACACACTACTGAATCTATCTTAAACCAACTTACACTAAGGGCAACACACACACCCACGCCCGAGGGAGGACTCGAGCCTCTGACGGTGCTGCGCGGACCGTGACGAGGAGCCTCAGACCCATCGGCTTCGGCCAATACAATGTACTGTGTATTCTGCCCGCCATCCGTGTGTAGGTTTACGTTAGATGAAAGTCTGCAACATTTGATTTCACTAGAAGTAGTCTTAGAAACGAAACAGGAGTAAAATACATGCGTGTGAATACCTTCGCAAACTCTCACGGATTTAAGTGGAGATCACGAGCTCGTGACTCTCATGACTACAGCTTTCTAAAATGGTCTGCTGCAGGATAGTGTGAGACCTCGCTGACTACCTTTCCACATATACTTCTGCTACACTAATGTACAAGCTACGTCGTTTTCGAGTCATGTTGTTCCATATCAGAGACCCAATACGTTTCATTCTCATTTCTCGTGTACTGTTTTACTTTGACCTTTCTGTACGTACTCTCAAGGAAGTTAGTTTTCGCCCGTAACATTGCCTTCATAAAGTTTTCTACGGCTGTCAAAGTGTCTTCTCCTACTAATTCTCGGGCTGCTCTTCGGAGCTCGCTTCACACTGTTCTCCTAACGTGAAGTCGTGACTTAAAAAGACTTCCTTGCAAGGAAAATTCCTCAACACCTTTTCGCAATTTCCTGTGACACTGTCCCTTCCGTAATGTGAAATCCACGTGAATTCTCTAATTCCTTTAGACAGAATGGCTAATGGCAATATTTGTGGAAACGACTCTGCGTTTTTCCTCAAAATTTAATTCCCGTTTCTTGGTTTCATATGGCTGGTATGTCTCATCAACTGGAAGTTCCCAATATTATCTCTGTGACCGCTGGTGTGACATGTTTCTATGTATATCTCTGTGACCGCTGGTGTGACATGTTTCTATGTAATCTTTTACGAAGTAGATGAGGTGCATGGGTTTCTCTTCCTTAAAATCAAACCATTCAATTTCGCACTTTCACAGTGTGCCCCAAAATTGTCTTCTTTTGTTGTGTACATGATCACACCTTCTGTACTATCTTATAGCTGTTGTCCTATATTGTCTGTTGTTTCTCCAACAACTGTGGTCTATTCTTTCCGTACATATATTTTTGGCCGTGGTATCGTCTTACCTTTCATCAACCTCCTCCACACTACACTCAAGTAGCTTAATTTCTTCCGACAGCTTTTCTTCTACCCGCTCTGACAATATTTCTGGCTGTCATTTAAGATATTACACAATCTATACTCTACCCGATTTTTCGGTTGCCTCTTTTCAAGCGTTAATCCCTCCTAGCTCTTGCCTTCAGTTTTTCACCTCGCACTCGTATCAGCTTTTGTGATGCCCATTATAATCTCACTAGATTTATTTCAATTAGAGAAATATTCATTTCAGTCAACCTTTGGAACCTTTGTTTCAATATTAACTCCGCATTTGTATTTACACTCGGACTGTTGTTAGGTTTCATCGCTTTCAGAGGGTTCACCTCCTCCCGTCTATTTGTGGACTGCACTAGCATGGACTGGCTCTTTAATGGTTTCGTCTACAGGCATCTTTAAGTTCGCCTGCAGCTTAGTAACCAGAAAACACTCTTGTAATTTCTTCTAAATCTCCAAATTAAGGTTCAAGTCCAGGCAGGCTGTGTGTGTATTGTTGCGGAGAGTATTTTACCATGGAATATTTTGCAGACTTTCACCTCTAACTGGCCCCGTAATAGATATTTAAAATACTTCCATGCTCCAATTTGAATTCACAGCGTTCACTTTATGTGTGCTGCAGTCTTTCCCTTAAATTACAAAAGTTACTCCATAAAAATAAAGTTTTCCACCTGTGAAAACTGTTCCAAGGGACCACCTGTTCATGCATCTAGTAATCAATATTCTGTTGAAAGTAGAAATCGTTGCAATTAAGAAAAACTAGTTGTCATACTACTCTATTACACATCAGTAATCGGTAAATGAATACAGGTAGGAAGAAGTATTATCAAAAAGAAATTACAAGTTAAAAACATGAAAAAATGTTATTTGCAAGCATTAAAAGTTACCATTTTCACAAATGTTTATTTGCCAATATCGCGTCGTCATGGCAAAATGAGCTTCCGTTTCAAGGAACAAGATGATGATCAACTGATGACATTTGCTTTAACAGCAAACAAGTTAAGTAACTAGTTTTAAAAATACATAGAATTTTAATTGCCATAAAACTCTTTAACTGAAAAGGTAACAATATCTTCAAAATAGTTTTTATATATTATACAGCAATTAAATATGTATAACTCATAATATTTACAAATACTGCACAGAAAACGACATTATGTCACAAAACAACAAACTGCTTAAGGCGGTCACTAGTGTGCCGTCTTCCATGTGAATCTAAAATCGGTTACTAGACTGAAACACTGGCTAGGGAACGTGACGTGTCCCTAAGTACACTATCCTGCGTGTACAATCTCCTTCCTCCTGTCAGCGTTCTGTATTATTTCAAGTTTCGTTTTTCCCATATGCTACTAATATTAGAAATCTATGTATTACTTTCCGGGTTGAAACCTATCATTCTGCGTATTCAGACACCCCTAAAATGGTAAACAATGCTAAATTTATTCACAGCACAAGAAAAACTATTGGTACATCTACGTTGTGTTGTTCTTCTGTTAAAAGTAACTGTACATAAATAGTTCTCTTAACACGAACGCTTATAAGGAAGTGATTGTGACATATATTGAAGTCAAGAGGTAACATTACTTTTCGACTATATGTCGTCGTGGTTAATCCCCAGATGGTATTAAACTTCTGTTGAAGAATCATTATTTCCTCATTTTTTCTCTTAACTTCATTCATTGTTTCTGCAAAAAATGCCAGCAGCTTGGGACTGAGTCAGTCTGTGTGTACTTGAGTGCATGTGTGTTAGGTGTTCAGTGTGTCAGTGTACACTAGGGGGTGGTTCGAAGTATCATGTTCAACTCACTATAAGAAAATACGACTCTAATTTGTGTCCTCAGTCTTCCGCGGTGAAATGCTTCTTTAAAATCCTCTCAGTTCTCCCGTGCTGTAAAGTACGTATCACAGCGTGTCTTTCTCGTGGGTCACGGCGCGAGTGGCCGGCGCCTCGTCTGAAATTAAAAGTGTCAAACTTAGGTCGTTACTTTCACCCAATATCCAAGGCCCGTCCCATGCCCTGCTGAGTGTGTACTCATGGTTAAAGTTAAATTACTTGCTGGTTATTCTTATTTTGGCCACTTCTTTGAGACGGATTTCCAATATCGTGTTTGAGCCACAACTCTCATCTCTGCAAATTTTATTTTACGCCCATTTTGTAGTGAATGTTCAGCCAGACCGGACTCTCAAGTACTCTTTGTCTGATGTGTCGTGAATGCTGTGCACAACGCTCAGCAACAGTGAGAAAAGTTTGACCTACGTAAATATTACCACTTTCTTAGGGGACATCTTACACTCCAGCAACTCGAAGATAAATACTATCTGTGACGGGGCGTAACATATCTCTTTTATTGGAGGAAGGCCAGAACACTGCTCTCAGTCCGTCTCTCTCCAGCACGCACCCTATGTTGTTGTAGTAGCTCCGCAGTAATGAAGGAATGCAGCTGACTTGACCTCTTCCGAAGATTCATGAGACTTCTTTCGTTGGTGGCACCATTCGCTTTGCACACGTGCTTCAAATGCTGAAATTCGGACTATAGATGGTTGTTGCCAGAAGCAATCTTTGTCCTAGGTACTAACGTATTCAGTACCGCTTTCTTTTGTACAGGTTGATTAAAACTGTTGGCGTTTAAATATCGGTACACTGAATGACAAAACAGGCATCCTGCATTCCGTTCAACGAAAACGTCCAAGAACGGAAGCTTGCCATCCCTCTCCGACTGGACAGCAAATTTAGTGTTGGGATGGACACCGCTCATGTGGTTGACGAACTGCTACGATGCGTTTTCACCGTGACGCCATATGAAGGAGATGTCGTCAGTGTACCATAGGAAGCAACATGGTTAGAAGCTCTCACAGCTCAGAGCCTGCTCCTCCAAGTGCTCCATGAAGTAGTTCGCGACGTCCGGCGACAGTGGTGGTCCCATGACTATGCAAATCGTCACCTCATAATATTCGTTGTGCTACATGAAGTACGTTGTCATGAAGCCAAGGTGGAACAACTTGACGACCTATGGTGTAAAATGCTAGGCCAAAAAATTCGGAGTGTCTTCTAGCGGCACTCTCGTAAAAAGTGACTCAACGTGCCCAACTTACCTTCCGCGTATGCGCCATTCCGTCTCTCTGTGGGAGGTGCTGTATGCTGCCATTACATCTATACATGCAGAATGCCATGTCAGTCGCAGTAATCGGTTATGTCAACTAATAATGACGATGGCGAAGATAGCTATGGAAAGCTTGAGTGCTTTATTCGAAATGAGGGGGCTTCTAAACCGAGAAGATTCTATTGACGATTACAGTTCTTTTCTCAGTATGAAAGTTCAGTGTCAGTTGTGATTAATCTCTGCGTCCTCCTTCTCTTTCTACTAATTAATGCTGTTTCTGTAGACAACAGTACAGAGTCCCGATCTCATCAATTAATTTTCATATCTTCCCAAAGACGAGAAAAGACTGAGTTGGCTGATAGGGCTAGTAAAAGTAAGGACGACAGTTGTTGTGGGAAAACTTTACTTGGTTACAATTCCAACGAAATAATGTGTATATGACATGTATTCTGGTATATGAGAACAGTTGTGAAGCAGAGTACTTAGATTGCACATTAACTCTTTAGCTGTAGGATACTGGAACTAGGTTTCCGGGTTAATATTTTGGGTTCCGAGATATTTCAGAAAGTAAAATTATGAAAAATGTAAAAGGTAGATTGGGATGATCGATGGGGAAGGCAGGAAGATACAACGGGGTGGAAAATCATGTGACCTCAAGGTGGTTAAAAGACATGTGAATTGAGAAACAAGATTTGGTTGTTAGAGATGTTTGAAATATGGTTTATGGGGTATGGAATTCCGGAGGGATAGAGTCTTAAGTGGTTTCCTAAATTTGCTTAAGGCAACTGCTGGGGTGATTACTTTGAAGAGGACACTACCACTAAGGACTTTGTCGTCGATGAAACGTTACATATTCCCACATCTTTAGGGCCAGACGTCAACATCAACGGTATGGGGAGGATACTGAGAGTAGTGGTGATAAATGGCTTACCGTCTATGTGTATGGGGGATGAGTTAAGGTTTCGAGAAAGCAGTGTTGATATCAGTTTAAGCTTATTTTTATGCGAAGGCCTGAGGCGGCATTATTTGAGTAAAAATGGGGACTGTCACCGCGATTTTAGATTTGAATCTATCACGGGCCAGCTGTCTGCTATAATTATTTTCCTCCATTTTCCACAGATCATTTGATCTATTCTTTTACCTAAATTCTGTGGTGCTAGCCAGCTAACAGGTATACACCACACTTGATTAGCGTGACATTAATGGATACATTATTTTTATAATCTCACTCATGCCACTATCATCAAACGCCTGTTCTTCCGGATATGTCCGAAAGAACAAACACCACTTGCATATAACTGAAGAGAAAGAAGCCAATGCTCTCTTCAGTGCGGATGCACACCACCCTCGAACTCTTACGGGAATCGGCGAAATGCCACGTGTGATGAGGATAATCATTAAGGCACGCTACATCAGTAGTGTGTGCATAAGTCGAGAACTTGCACATAACAGGAAGCGTCTAAGGTTATCCGTTCACTTGCGATGACCACTATGTCCGCATTACTTAGTGTTCAGAGCATCTGCCTAGTAATCATGGTCCGGCAAAAATTTTCAACTTTCTTCATTAATTTAAATTCATGTTCATTTGCAGCCACTCTCTGTAACTCCTTTGTGACATAGAAACTACTTGAGGTTTTCATACAGGCTATCAGTTTTGAAAAAGAAATGTCCATGGAATAGAAGGACCATTTAGAACAACTTTCTGACACACTGACAGCTTTATTTTTTGCCAATAAACGTAATTTTCTCCTCTTGTGTTGTATGTATGAATAGCACTTTCCTTCTCAAATTTTCATAGGTTATTTATGACGAATATCATTAGTAAATTTCTTTATAGTAATAGTGCAGTTAAAATACCCGATTTCTTGAAGTGGTACCTGCACTACGATAACAGGTGTACACCACATACCATTCTTAATAATCACTTTTGTGTAATATGATCTTTGTAAGTGTGAGTTACCAAAGAAAATTGCTCAGTAAGACATTATTGACTGGAAATATGCGAAATGTTTGAGGAGCTTGATTTGTCTGTTTCCAAGGCCAGCAATTATACAAAATGAAAAAGTAACTGAATGTAATTGTTTCAAATGTTTAGTAATATGTTTCTCCCATTTCAAGCTTTCAGCAACATGTACACGCAGAAATTCGGTCCATTGTACCATATTTACTATATCCCGTTCACGTACGACAGTTACTGGAATGATTATTTGTTGTACACAAATGAATATAGCGCGTTTTCTCAAAGTTTAAGGAGCGTTTATTTCCAGACCGCCACTCAATAATTCTTTCTAAGACATCGTTAACAACCTCTTCGATGTTTCCTGTCTAATGGGGTTTACTATAAAACTAGAGCAATCTTCAAAAAATATCAATTGTGCTAACTGAATGTTAAGTGTTAGATCATATATACAAAGAATAGGAATGTACCTAAAAGTGAATCCTGTGCTATTATTTAGGGTCTGTAATATTTATTGAATGAATGTGTAAATACCAATCTTAGCTGAGTAACCCTTCTGGACTCAATAATGTATATGCTAAGTAAATTTATTTCACCAAAAATGTGAAACTGCTCTAGAGTACATTACTTTCTCGAATATTTTGGAAGAATGTGTCAGGCAACTTTGTTGTAAAGAGACTTTATAACTGCAATTTTTAACCTGTGGAAAAATTCCCTGTGCCACTGACGCTTTGCACAGTTCACTGACGAAATTACTTATTATATTAGAAAAAATACTTTTAAAAGTTTTGTTTCAAGTTTCTTCAAACCATGTGAGTCTTTGCTTTTCAGGATTTTTAGTGTTCCATCTATTTCACTGAAGGATGGTGGTGCTACTTCTAGTTGCTATAAGTGCTGCCGAATGACATTTTTAGAGAATCCTCTTTACTGGAACACTTAGTCTCCACTTATGCTACTACACTGGAAAAGTGTTGTTAATGGTACTCAAAAACTGTTCATTATCAGTCTCAACACTGTAATTTAGTTTAATTGTTTTGCTATCTTGTTCACTCACTCGATGTTTTGTTTCTGGTAGGACAAAGTCCTATACACTTTTAATCTTATTATCTGCATTATAAATTTTTGATGATTTTCCTTAATATGTAACAGTTTCTTGTAGTATGAGCCGTATGTAAATTTCCCCTTTCCTCTTACATGAGATTTTCATTCCCTTAGTTATTCATGGGTTACGTAATTTTTAATGGATTTCTGAAGTGTTTAGATAATGACATTAATTTACTATGAAATAAATAGAATTTCTCTCCCTCCCTCTCTCTCACTCTCTCACTCTCTCACTCATATGACTTGTTGTTGTTGTTGTTGTTGTGGTCTTCAGTCCAGAGACTGGTTTGATGCAGCTCTCCATGCTACTCTATCTTGTCCAAGCTTATTCATCTCCCAGTACCTACTGCATCTTACATCCTTCCGAATCTGTTTACTGTATTCATCTTTTGGTCTCCCTCTACGATTTTTGCCCTCCACACTGCCCTCCAATACTAAATTGGTGATCCCTTGATGCCTCAGAATATGCCCTACCAACCGATCCCTTCTTCTAGTTAAGTTGAGCCACAAATTTCTCTTCTTTCCCATTCTGTTCAATACCTTCGCATTAGTTAATTGATCTACTCATCTATTTATCGTCCAAGTTTCACTTTCATACATGGCTACACTCCATACAAATACTTTCAGAAACGACTTCCTGACACTTAAATCTATATACGATGTTAACATATTTCTCTTCTTCAGAAACGCTTTCCTTGCTATTGCCAGTCTACATTTTATATCCTCTCTACTTCGACCATCATCAGTTATTTTGCTCCGCAAATAGAAAAACTCCTTTACAACTTTAAGCCTCTCATTTCCTAATCAAATACTCGCAGCATCACCCGATTGAATTCGACTACATCCCTTCATCCACGTTTTGCTTCTGTTGATGTTAATGTTATATCCTCCTTTCAAGACACTGTCCATTCCGTTCAGCTGCTCTTCCAGGTCCTTTGCTTCCCTGACAGAATTACAGTGTCATCGGCGAACCGCAAAATTTTTATTTCTTCTCCATGGATTTTAATCCTACTCCGAATTTTTCTTTTGTTTCCTTTACTGATTGCTCAATATACAGATTGAATAACATCGGGGATAGGCTACAACCCTGTTTCACTCCCTTCCCTACCACTGCTTCCCTTTCATGCCTTCTACAATTATAACAGCAGTATGGCTTCCGTACAAATTGTAAATAGCCTTTCGCTCTCCGTATTTTACCCCTGCCACCTTCAGAATTTGAAAGAGAGTATTCCAGTAATCATTGTGAAACGTTTTCTCTAAGTCAAAAAATGCTAGAAACGTAGGTTTGTCTTTCCTTAATCTGTTTTCTACGATAAGTCATAGGGTTAGTATTGCCTCACGCGTTCCAACATTTCTGCGAAATCCAAACTGATCTTCCCCGAGGTCGGCTTCTACAAGTTTTTTTCCATTCGTCTGTATAGAATTCGTGCTAGTATTTTGCAGCCGTGGCTTATTTAACTGATAGTTCGATAATTTTCACATCTGTCAACTCCTGCTTTCTTTAGGATTGGAATTATTATATTCTTCTTGAAGTCTGAGGATATTTTGCCTGTCTCTTACATCTTGCTACTAGATAGTATTGTTAGGCTTGGCTCCTCCAAGGCTGTCATTAGTTCTAATGGAATGTTGTCTACTCCCGGGGCCTTGTTTCGACTTAGATCTTTCAGTGCTCTGTCAAACTCTTCATGCAGTATAATATCTCCTATATCGTCATCATATACATTCTGTTTTATTTCTATAATATTGTCCTGAAGAACCTCGCCCTTGTATAGACCCTCTATATACTCCTTCCACCTTTCTGCTTTCCCTTCTTTGCTTATTACAGGATTTCCATCTGAGCTCTTGATATTCATGCAACTCTTTCTCCTTTCTCCAAAGATCTCTTTAATTTTCCTGTAGGCAGTATCTATCGTACCCCTGGTGATATGCGCCTCTATATCCTTACATTTGTTCTCCAGCCATTACTGCTTAGGAATTCTGCACTTCCTGTCGATCTCAGTTTTGAGAGGTTTGTATTCTCTTTTACCTGCTTCATTTACTGCATTTTTTTATTTTCTACTTTCATCAATTACATTCAACATCTCATCTGTTACCTAAGGAGTTCTATTAGGCCTCGTCTTTTTACCTAATTGATCCACTGCTACCCTTACTACTTCGTCTCTCTAAGCTACCCATTCTTCTTCTACTGTATTTCTTTCCCCCATTCTTGTCAATTGTTCCATAATGCTCTCCCTGAAGCTCCCTACAACCGCTTGTCCTTTCAGTTTATCTAGGTGCCATCTCCTCAATTCCCCACCTTTTTGCAGTTTCTTCAGTTTTAATCTACAGTTCATAACCAATAGATTGTGGTCAGAGTCCACATCTGCCCCTGGAAATGTCTTACAATTTAAAACCTGGTTCCTGAACACCTATCTTACCATTATATAATCTATCTGATACCTTCCAGTATCTCGAGGCTTCTTCCATGTATAGAACCTTCTTTGATGTTTCTTGAGCCAAGTGTTAGCTATGACTAAGTTATGCTCTGCGCAAAATTCTACCAGGCCACTTCCTCTTTCATTCCTTCCTCCCATTCCATATCCACCTACTACGTTTCCTTCTCTTCCTTTTCCTACTGGCGAGTTCCAGTCACCCATTACTATTAAATTTTCGTCACCCTTCACTATATCAATAATTTCTTTTATCTCATCACACATTTCATCAATCTTTTCGTCATCTGCGGAGCTAGTTGGTATATAAACTTGTGCTACTGTGGTAGGCATGGGCTTCGTATCTATCTTGGCCACAATAATGCGTTCACTATGCTGTTTGTCGTAGCTTACCCTCATTCCTATTTTTTTATTCATATGACTTAACCTACTCTTAACAATGTGTCCTATTCTCAATAAAAATTCTCACAGGTTTGTATGAAACTCCCTCAATGCATGATGATGATTTAGTCTATTAACTAATGGGTACACATAAATTACTTCAACCTGAGCACAGTGTAAAAAAAAGTGTTATCAGTCGAGCTCCTACTATCTTGCTCTACGCAAGTTGAATCTTTAACACTGAAGTTAAATTGAAATACGCTAACTATGATTCAAGTTAATTTTTCTTCTCTGTACCTTTTAAGATATCTACTATGATATCTCCACAAACTACTAACAGTTTCTTATTATCTGGCACGTAGTTCAATAATGCATTTAGATTTCTCAAGAAAGGGCGAAAGTTTTCTGTGTCGAATCTGTAGACTGTTACTATTCAGTGCTCTGCATTAACAACTCAGAACTTATATGTAGTGTGTATGGACGACCTCGGAATAAGAGCACCATGGCACTGCCATTAAGTGTAACTATGCTTTTAAAGTACGATATTTAGAGATTTATTTAATTTAGCAAAGCATTCTGCAGTGTGATCTGGCGAACGGAATGTGACTGACAGTAGAAGAAATAAATAAGCATTCGTGTTATACTGCTACCCCACCAATAGTAGAAGTTGAGAAGTACTTTCGTAATGCTATGAGACAGAAAAAAATGTAACCAATCACTTCGAGACAGAAGTAATAAACAATAATGAAAAGTTTTAGAAGCACACATAAACAGGGAAAGGTAGATACTGACCATAGGAAAATTAAGGAGATGTTTGGAGGAAATACAAGACTCTTATTGATCATCAAGAATTAAGATGGCAAGCAAGAACTAACGAAAAAAGGCAAATTTAAAAGGTAGAAAGGATGCACATGAGGTCTGTATTACTGAAATAATCTTCAGGACAATGTTGCAAAAAGATAAGAGGATTTAGGTTAACACACGTTGGCGGATACGATACTGCGAGAAAATACTGACAAAGCACTGAAGAGGACAAATGGTAACAAAGCATCTTGAATAGACGATATTGAGATCCTTTGGCGAGCCATCCATGACAAAATTGTTCCACCTGTCTGCAAAATATGTGAGGCTGATGATTTACACTGAGACTTCACGAAGAATGTAATAATTTCAGATCTAAATGAGGGAGGTGTTGACAGGTGGGAGTATTACTGAACCATCCGTCTAATCAGAGTGATACGATAGCTACAACTTATACAGAAACCAGGCTGCAGCTATTAAAGTCGAAGGACCGGAAAGCGGTGCGGTGGTGAAGAACTGAGTGGGACATGGTCTTATCCTATCACCAAATTTATTCAGTCAGTACACTGAACAGAGAGTAAGGCAAACAGGAAGAATTCGAGGATAAGAAACAAAAACAGAGACGGCGAAGGACTTGGAAGAACAACTGAACGGAATGAACAGTGTCTTAGAAAGAGATAAGAACGTCAACAAAGGTTAAACAATGGTGAAGGAGTTTAATCCAATTAAATCAGGCAATGCCTAGGGAATAAATTTAGAAAATGTAAATCTAAAAGTAGTAGATAAGTTTTTTTATATTGGGACAATAAAGTAACTGATGATGTCCGAAAGAGCGAGGGTATTAAATTCAGGTTGGCAGTGTCAAGAAAAGAATTTCTGAAAAAATAGAATCTGTTAACATCGAATATAAATTTAAGAGTTATTATGTATTTTCTGCCGATATTTATCTTCGCTACAGACTTATAGGGAAGAGGACGTGGACGATAAGAAACGCAGACAAGAAAACAAAAGTTTTTACATTGTGGTGCCCAAGAAAAATGCAGGAGATTGCGTCGGTAGATCGCGTAAGTAATTGAGAGGTACCAAATCGAACTGTGTAGATAAGAAAGCTAGAGGAAATCTTGACTAAAGGACACATTCTGAAGCATCAGGGAATTCTCAGCTTGGAACTGAGGGAACTGTGGGGGGTAATACTCGGTGACGGAGACCATGGCTTCAATAGAGTAAGAAGATTCATCGGAGTGTAGGTTTTGGTAGTTATGTGGAAATATGTAGCTTACATAGTGTAAACTAGCGTGGAGAGCTACATCAAGCTGGACTGAAAAACCCAACTCCAATAACTCAGGTAATAGTTTTTTCAGACCCCTAATAAATCAGTTTATATAAAGCTGTGTAATCAGTAACTCAGTAGTCTGGACGAGACACTTTACGAAAACACGCTTGTAGGTTCTTAATTCACCATCCATGTTGTATCCTGGGTATATCTGTGTCAGTTTTACGAGATTTCTAGGAACTTGAGCCCTTTCCAGTTCTTGCCATATTGCTCACTTCCGTACGCCTTTTGGAAGTCCACAAAAGACAGTGAACATTTTTGCGGAATTCCCAGCTCTTTACTAGCACTTGTCGCATAGTTTGTAAATGGTCTACAGTTGATCTCCCCTTTCTGAAACTTGCTTGTAGGAATCCCAGTACTTTCTCGACATGTGGAGTCAGTCGCTTCAGTAACAACATGCTCAAGATCTTACAAGTTTTACATGGCAGTGTGATTCATCTATAGTTGCTACATCTCATCTCTTTAGTATAGGACAGATGACAGACTCCTTCCATTGTTGTGGGATCCTTTCCTTCTTCCACATTAAGCAAAGTAAGTGGTATAGTAGTTTCTCCATTCTTCCATAGCTTTCATCCCATCTGTGAATATATGTCCTTCTTGACCTCTGTTCACGTCAATCCTTGGATTGTATCCTATCTTGAAGAATCTGACTGTCCTGTTTAGCTCTCTTGTATTTCCTACTGTCCGATCTTCCTCTGCTAGTTTTATTTTACTGTTTATGAACTCTCTGTTCGAAGAACTTGTCATGCTTCTCTAGCTGCTTCCATGTATCCCAACCTTGTTCTTCCATCCTGTTCGTTTGTCAGCCATAACAATTTAGCTGCTTTTCTCTTAGTGACCGCATCTCTACACCCCTCATTAAACCATCCTCTGCTCTTCCTCCTTTTCTCTGTCACCGTGGACTCCTGTTAATCTCCTTCACCTTCTTCGGTTGTCCAGTTGTTGGAAATTCGGCTCTCTCAGTGATTTCTGATCGATCAAAGTGCTCTGGTGTGAAGACATTCGGATTTAACGGGAATACTCCCGTTGACTCGAAGGATTTCTCAGCTGTTATGATTGCGGCTACTCTAGAATTTGTAGCTCGAAACAAAGCTCCCACTATATCTGCCTAATAGGTCTTGCTTCATTAGTAACCATTAGAAACGAAGAAAGAGGAGGGGGAGGGGGAGGGGTATGAGTGAGGATCAAGAATACCTGCGTAGTCTTTTCCGCTATCTTGCAGCGTACTTTTAACAGATGTACCAGACGGTTCAAATAAATATCACAAATGGCAGTCAAGGCTTGGTACCGCTGCTTGTCGTGTTGTGGTTTGTTCCTCACAGAAGGTGATTATGTGATTCTTTTGGCTGTAAGTTCTCTTTAAAACAATAGCAAATAATGTATAGTGGAAGTTCTCTTTTGAAATAATTAAAAATATGACTGAGATACCTTTTTATTGTAAGCTCTGTGCTGTAATAATAAATTAATTGTCTTAATGAAACTTGTACTGCCGTAACGTAAAAGCAAAGCTGCACTGTAATAATAACGAAAAGGGAAGTATTTCATACTGTGAAAGTTATCAGTCTGACTGCAAGAATTTTGAACACTATAAACTGCCTGAATAATGAACTTTGGCGGAAACCTAGAGAATTGGGTTTGCAAAATTGATCACAAATAACATAAGTTGAATAAATAAAAAAATCAAATTTGTTGTACTTAACTCTATTCTGCGCGAATCTGTATAACTCGTTGCACTACTGCTCTGTCTTGCACGCCGCTATGCTAAAGCTGCAAATTACTGTATCCACACAGAGATACTCGAGAGGTACAATGAGTTCTCTTTTAATTGCAAATCGAACTGTTTTTCAATCACAAGTGCTTCCATTATCAACTAAAAATTGTAAGAGAAGTTTGGTAAAATAATGAAATATGCGCGTAAATGGAAACATTAAGTTTTTTGTATAATGTGAAAAAGTACTGAAGGCAGAGTTTAAATTTAATGATCTTCTTAACATCCATACAATATACCTTTCTGTTTCTCGGATCTAGCAGCTCTCAGTACAATGACCCAGTTAGCCTGATGACGCAGCAATAATGAAGAAAAGTAACATTATTATAGTATTTACCTTTGCAACTCCATTAGACTTCCTCCTTCACAAATCAGATTCCGTTACAATCTTGAAATAATCATGTTGACTGAAGAAATTGATAAATTGAGACATTAAATATGAAATATAATATTGCCATAGCTTTCACACTCTAACTCAGTTTAAGATAGTCTGCTTCCACATTCTAACATAGTTAAATGTAGCCTGCTTCACTGCAACACAGTTTAACCTTGTCTACTCCACTGCGCCCTCGCGCACATCTGAGATACTAACTTAGCTTCTGCGATACAGCTTTAAAACATCGCTGCTCCCTCTCAATCGATTCAGATACCAAAATTATACGTGACACATATTATGGCAAATGATTTCATTTTCTAGCACATACTTGGATAGTGCTTACTGCGTACGATATACAAGTTAAAGATTACATAATTCGAACCAATAACTTATATTTACCTGCTACAATCAATAAATCTGGAAGAGTCTTCGAGGTTACTCGTGATAGCGTCGCTATAGAACCAACAACTGAATGTAGTTTTGTGTTTTCGGTCAGTGTTATCAATGTAGAGAAAACGCCACTGCGAACTCTTACCTGACGCATACGGTTACCCGACTATGCCCGAAGGCATATTCCTGTGTTATATTGTTGATTGTGGTAATATCTACTCGCAGCTTCTTATCTACACAGGATTCATATACATTTTATTTTATTTGTGTTAATTTCACATACTGACTCATTCCATGACAATGGAGATTTGGGTCTCCGTTTGGTCCTACGGAACTAGACGTGCAAAGGCAGAGTTTCTATGAGTAATATGCACTTAGCCGCGCGATCATTTTCAGGAACAATAACTTCCAAATCAAAGGAGGGATCTGATGTTATGAATTGCCCAGCGTGTGTTGAAGTCTACTGGGAGCCTATCACGGAAAACTGTATTAACTTTGATGGTTCAAATGGCACTGAGCACTATGGGACTTAACTACTGAGGTCATCAGTCCCATAGAACTTAGAACTGCTTAAACCTAACCTAAAGACATCACACACATCCATGCCCGAGGCAGGATTCGAACCTGCGACCGTAGCAGTCGCGAGGTTCCAGACTGTAGCGCCTAGAACCTCTCGGCGACCCCGGCAGGCTTAACTTTGATAACTGCTCGCAATGATGGCATGAAGAATGCACAGGCTATGGAAGACATTGTCAATTATCTTAGGATTTATGTTATTATGTACTCTTTGACTCTTGTCGTGTTCTCTTACCAGACGATGCGGATAAGGGTACGAACGAGCTGTGTCGACGTTTAAGGTTTTTGTTAAATGTTAGGCAGCTGTAACTGCAACAAGAAAAGCTTGTTTTAACCTTCTCATCTACTGGTTGTGATCAATTAAATACTAGATGATTGCTCTTTCCCGACTTCCACTTACCTTTTTCCAGAAAATCCCCGACAGAAAAGGAGTAATCCACAAGGAAATTCTTCAGTTTACACTTGACAGCGCGAGATTGCTGCTAAGATTTTTTAATTCTTGTAATGGCTTATTGTATATGGATGCCCCAAAATATTGCACAAGTGTCAAGAAGGTGAGATCGAAATGCAGCCTGGATCTCTGCTGAGTGAAAATTACTGGTTCTCGGGGAAAAATGCGTACTGTTAAAACAGACTATAATATCTTTTGTTGAACGGGATGGCTGGACGTAGCAAAATTTACAATTTACACTGAAAACTGTTAACTCCGAAGCTAAGCAAAATTGACTTCTGAGAGTGAATATCATCACAATTTGATAACTCTTCACAACGTGATAATAGAAGATTGTCTATCCTGTGCAGCTTCCGAGAGCAGGGACGAGAAGAACCACTCGTTCCTACTGGCGTGGGTAAGTTGTTGCTGAGGATATGCGTTTCATGTATCTCCTTATATGTAGAAGATACAAGGTAGGGATCAAATTTTTTAAATGGAACCTTGTACGTTTTATTCAAGAATACACTCACGTTTTCGAATAGGTATTCAAAACTGAACCACACTGTACCATTTTATCCACAAAACTAGTGACTATGGAAATAATAAATAATAAATAACGCCTCTAATTTAAATATCACACCGAGCGAGGTGGCGCAGTGGTTAGCACACTGGACTCGCATTCGGGAGGACGACGGTTCAATCCCGTCTCCGGCCATCCTGATTTAGGTTTTCCGTGATTTCCCTAAATCGTTTCAGGCGAATGCCGAGATGGTTCCTTTGAAAGGTCACTGCCGATTTCCTTCCCAATCCTTCCCCAACCCGAGCTTGCGCTCCGTCTCTAATGACCTCGTTGTCGACGGGACGTTAAACACTAACCACCACCACCTTAAATATCACTTCCGTACGATTCATTAATTTTATCATTTAACACCTTCAAGATGCGTTTGAACATTTCAAAAATTATCAACAAACACTGAAGGCAACAGCCATTGGATCTTGTTATTGTACAGTACCGTATTACAGTACTTATGCCAATGCAGAAGTAATGTATTCTTTGTGGGAACTTTTACCGTGGTACTACCACAAGTAAAACAGAGTTATTATATCACAGTGGTGACCTCTGGCATTCTTACATAATGTCATTCTGTCAGGGAAGAACTTTCTAAATCGTGCTACCACTCCCTCTGTGACGGCTGTACGATCAACAACAATGCATTACTGCGTGTCCTCTGGCGTTGTTGGAACATTTTGATGGATAGCATCCGTGTCTGCTCCCTACAGAAAATAATCCCGTAGTGTAAGTTCCTGGGATCAGGCAGTCCAACTAAACTGGCTCACCACGTCAAATCCACCTACCAGCGTATTTACGGTCCAGAATTCGTCATGATCGTAATGCGTTATGTGAAGGGCACGTATCATGCTAATACCACATGACCATCCTCTGATTCTGATATACGGCGTCGAAGAGAAAGGGAAGAGTGTGTATTAAAAATCGGACATATTTTCGGCCATTTTGGTTACCATTTACAAAGAAACGTCTCATAGTGGTAGCTGCAGTAATTTCACACCAAACATAAATTTTCCACGGACGGTGATGCTCTACCAGCCGGAGCCATCGTGGATTGTTGATGGACCAATAATGAATATTTCTCGTATTGGCATTTCCTTTGTTGGAGAATAGCGCCTCTTCGGTATAAAGAATATCTGAAAAGATTATTTAGGATTAGTCAGAAGTAGTTGATGAACAAACTGAGAGAAATGAACCCTAATACTGAAGTAATTTAAATGAAGTTCTTGGTGCAAATTAACATGGTAAGTGTGGAATTTATGATGCTGCTAAATGCGATGTGCACTTGTTTTCGAGACATGAACTTCATGCTGAACTCTTCGTGGACAGGCCTGAGGACTCACGGCTAAGGCAGCGGGCACAGCAGACTCGTCTGTTCATGTTCTACGACGATTTCGAAGTCTTGCATCTAAACTTCCCACTTGTCACAGACGAGAAATGAGACGAGAAAAATCCAGGGAGAAGGCGATGGCTTATCAGGGAATCGTCTACGGTACAGTAGTTATGCTTGACAGAATTTCATACAGCAAATTACAGTAGAGGTATGTACAACAGAGTACAAGACAGGCATAATAACATTATAATCGTAATGTTGTCTAAGAGTACTGAACATAAAAATGCAAGTGACTAAATTATTTCCTGTCAACGTACTTTCTCCGTAGATAGCATTTGTACCTTATCGTCATGTGTGTGCACCATACACCTTTACACAACAAAAGCTGTATTCAAATGTGTACACCTTCAGTTTATTCTTCTCCCGGTACAAATAAACCCTTCTGATGACAAAGTATCACAGGAGTTATACGTTTGGGCTGATGTTGCTCTAGCTGAGTCGTTTGCTGGAAGGATTTTTCGCAAAAATGTTTATTAACTCTACAGGAAATGTGATTAGTTTCTCGTAATGGAATCGTTTTGTGCGGTGGGTTAATCCATGTGCAATGTTTTTCGTATTTAGCGAAACGATTCAAAGATATCTACGGCTTAAGAGATTTGTAACCCACTTGTTTAACAGAAAGGAAGAGGACGTTCCTGTTCAGTGTGGTTTGGTAATGGTAATTTTCGTCTGAGTTACTTCGTGGTTTGGTTGCGTTACTTGAATGTGTTTAGATTATTCGTTCATGGAGAGCACTTTACTGTTTTCTCAGTACGTTCGTTGGGTATGGGTGGAATTGCTGCACGTGGTTTTGGCTTACTTGTTCATGAATGTTTAAAAAAAAAAAAAACATAACGCTCGAGCAGCTTAGAGTTGTTGCTCTTTTCGTTTTGCTAGCGAGAGAGCTGCTGTTGTGACTGGGTATAGTTGCGTTCCGTGGATTGCAATCACCATACAGGCCAAAGGAGCATAGGTTCAGCAGGTTGTACTAGAAACTGTCGAACTCTAAGATATGATCTGCTGCTGTAGATCATTAAAAATGATAGTACACTTATTAATATAAATACAAGCACATATATAAAATATTTTTGTGGTGTCACCGCCAGACACCACACTTGCTGGGTGGTAGCTTTAAATCGGCCGCGGTCCATTAGTACATGTCGGACCCGCGTGTCGCCACTTTCAGTGATAGCAGACCGAGCGCCACCACACGGAAGGTCTAGAGAGACGTACTGGCACTCGCCCCAGTTGTACGGACGACTTAGCTAGCGATGCAACACTGACGAAGCCTCGCTTATTTGCAGAGAAGATAGTTAGAATAGCCTTCAGCTAAGTCAATGGCTACGACCTAGCAAGGCGCCATTAGCATTATATTGCATGTATCTAAAGAGTCTAACTTGTGTCGTCAAGATCGATATACAAATGATGGATTAAAGTTAAGGATTCCAGAAGCTACGTACTTTTCTTTATAGCATTCATTACGTATCCTGTTTCAGACCTCACGCTATCCTGCGTGAGCTTTTAGCGTGCATTTCGGCTTCCTCAAACAACACGGTGTCGGCACTTCTGCCGACACTTCAATTTTCATATTTACAAAATCCCGGAGGCACCACGTTACGGCGATTCATAACGTCACGTATAGGTATTTAATCGACTTGACAGTAAAATTCAGCGCATTACTAATACTGTATTCAAAGATTATGGGTTTGGTTTTCCTTCTCATCTTATTTTAGTTGCTTTCTCTGCATTTAGAGCTAGCTGCCATTCAGTCAGAGCCGTGTGTAACTGTTTTGTTATTTGTGATCCCTTTGTTATTCACTGCCGTGACTCGAAGGAATGTGACTTTTAATGTTTTTGGACTCGCTTGATTTATTGCGCCCGTTCTTGTTGAGGAGAGTGTCAGATTTTATATTTAACGGTATTAGCAACTGTTCTTCTATGAGCTGTCACGGCCATTTGTTCAGAAAGTAAATTGTATCTGAAGTCTCGTGATATATCTGATAGTTGGTCCCGACCGTTATTGCTGAAAGGATAGCCTAGTCTTTAGTCCATTGAACTGTAGCGTGTTCGGCATTGCCTGGTCCGAGCCATTTTACTTAAGAAATTTAATTTACTTACCGGTTGAACAGTAATGGCTTCTTTGTCATTATTATCTTGTATTTCCCTTCACATACTTAAGGCATTTATTTTTTATGGTCAGTCACGGCTGTTCTACGTATTGAAAATTTACGTATTGATATAGTAATACTGGCAGTTAGTCACGGCCGTACTCTCAGTAAAATTACAACTTGTGTTACGTAAGAAACTTAGCTGTTGGTTAATAACGGCCGTGTTCTTAATACTATGCTATATTTCCTTTTACATATTTAATCTACTTTCTTTGGTCATTCACGGCAGTCCTTGTACAGGGAAAAATGTGCATATTTTATATATTTGTACCGCCAGTTAGTCAAGGTAGTTCTCTCAAAATAATATTCCCTCTATTCTGATGAAATTATTGAAAGTCTCACTTTAGGGTCCTGGTCATTTTCTGCATAAACTGTGTTATTAATGGAACTGATTGTTGGTCTCATTAGGGTGAGTGGCTTTTTGGTGTTTCGAAACTAACTGATTTCCTCAACTGGGTCTGAGTCGGTCGTGGAGGTCTTGTCTAGTAATAACTACTTTTAATCTCTCTTGTTCATTTTGCTGCCGGCCAGGGATGGCCTTTAGGGGATAAAGAACAATTTCAACGAAAAAACGTAGAAAGTCTGTGTGTAGATATAACTGAGACTCTTTTCTGGAATTAGTGAATTTAAATCCTTTTAAGAAAAGAGTAATTGTTCTGAATCTGCTTGAGATAAATTTAATGTAAGTACAGATTTAAATGAAACTGCATGTATATAGTAACACAAGAGCCATGATTGTAACTCTTTACTCGATTTAATAGTATTTATATTTAGTTTTCTTTCAAGAAGGATATTTTTTTAATTGTTTTCCTGTGTTGCTCGTGTACCGATGCATATACTATTTGCTTTCATGTTAAAATAAATTTTGAGAAGTGGCTTACCACTCAGGGACCTCGGTGTCCGAGCAAACCAGCTCCAAAGGCAAGTGCCACCCATCACGTCCGCGTCCTGCGTTTCAGAAGCTTCACTTTCTTTCACTCCTTGTTCGCTGCAAATGAGACTAGGAGACAGTGCTACTCCTGTTATGCAGTCGAATGCAATAATTTTCAGACAACAGATTACTTTTCTGCAGGTGCCGTTGAGAGATACATTTAACTGCTGGTAATGTGTTCAGCTATCGCAATACGATTGCAAAAGTTAGGAAGACTTTCGGATGACTATCACACTGTGATCAGGTCGGTTTAATTATGAGATTTTGTCCTTTTGAAACATTCAACTCCAAGTGATTTCATTGTTTCTTGTAAGTAACGGAGCTGATGAGTGTGATTCTTAAATATTATGGATAATCTGACTACATCTACTGTTCTGCAGTCCAAAATGTAACGTATGGAAGGTTTCATCGTTTCTAAAATGAGAAGAAAACCCATGTATGTTTGAAGTACTTGGTTCAGGCAATAGCTTGAAAGTTGCTCACATTAATCTTGAACCGGCGTACCCACACAGCAAGTATCACGTAAATTTCTGTTTTAATGGAGAAGTTTCTAGTATCCGTAATGACCTAGGTGTAACAGTGGTAAGGCACGTCGCTCATATTTGTGATGGCGGTGGTTCAGATCCCTAAATCACTAAAGGAGAATGCTGAGACGGTTACTTTGTAGGGATACGGCCGATTTCTTGACCAATACGAGCTTAAGCAATGTATTTAATGACCGTGTCGTAAAGGGACGTTAAATAGTTTCTTATTCTATTATCCGTGTTTGTTGCGGAACCTATCGTCAGCTTATTAGTAATGAAAGGATCCAATTTCATTGTGCGATGTAACTATAAGAAGTAGTAATGTCAAACCGCAACGAGTTAACTTGACGAAAAAGATTCAACCTGCTCTTCAATTGCAAATGCTTTTGTCTCCACGAAGCTAATCTACTCTCCAGCGATCACACATGTAAATTTATGGTTTTATTGCTTTTTCATGAAATGGAAAGACTTGCCAATATAAAAATGTGCGCGGAAAAGAAAACCCGATCCAGCTCGAGGCACTGTCTCGGTTAGTCGGAACGAGACTGGAAATAAGTCTGGAGAGCAGGAGATAATATTACATATAAAGAAGTTTCCATCGAATAATATTTTTACGTTTATCGGCACGTGTTCCGCTAGAGAACTTCCCCGCCGGGCACATCAAACGATATTTGAGGGCGCAGTCAGCGTTACTTGCGTAGGAAATTTCCGAGATGTTCCGTAATTCAGTTACGATTCCATTTCCGCGGCAGATAAACAAAACTGCGAATGGAGCGACGTTCCACGCGATTTCTGTACGCCCTCGCCGCCTTGCCCCCCACCCCCTCCCCTCTTTCTTTCCTCCCCGCTACCTCATCCACTACCGCGATCCCAACACAATCCCGTCGCCGAAGCTTCCGTGAGCATTCGCTAGCGTCGCGCCAGTGGCATTCCTCGCAACCGAATACATCAGTGCCTTCCTCACTGGGACTGCCCCCCCCCCCCCCCCCCCCCACAGTAACACCCACCAGAGGGCTAGAAGCGCCGCTAGGATAGCACGGCTGCATAAACGAGTTTTCTGGCGGGACGTTGGGGGCTGCACTTCAGCGGCGGATGGATATACGGCGGCTGTAGCGCGGTGGGAGGGGGCAGGTCAAAACGTAATTTATGGCTTAATTTTAATAGCAATACAGGTGGCAGTTATTGAATTCGCAAGTTCCAGATTTTACTTGAGCGCTGGGCATTCGGCCAGAAAATTCTGCCAACTAGTACAACAGAGATTGGGTTGTGCACTGCAGCTTCTCGTGCATGTATCTGTGTGTGTGTGTGTGTGTGTCTCACATACGCACGCACATACACACAGGTTGAGATAAGTAGAGAGAGAGAGAGAGAGAAGAAGCGAGAGGAATGAGGGAAAGTGAAAGGCTTACAGACTGGATGCGAAGGAACGTGGAAGTTGTGGAGCCGGTGGAGGCAAGTAGGGGATGGAGGGAGGTGGCCAGAAGAGGGGGGGTGGGGGTGGAGGGGGCGCGAAGCACCGTAGTGTGGAAATTGGAAATTGCTTGGCGCAACGTTCTGAAGGACGGGTGGAAGCTGTAGCGCTTGCGGCAGAATGTGACTCCCGTGCACTTGTAACCTTTCCGTTTCTACGTAGAGTGTGTTTCCGTAAGAGCATGCAAAAGTTTAACAGGACGTAGAGGACGCTTCACTGAACAATTTGAGGTAGGGAACCTGGTGTCGAAGAAGCCAGCTCCAGGACATAATAAAAGTAAAATCCCATTACTGTGTACTTTATTATTTACGTTAGTTACAGTTAACTGCAAATACCAACACTGATACAATGAGTGTACCCATTGTACTGTATTTTACAAAATGTGCTGAAAGTGACGGCCATCAACCTTAATGCAAGCATGATATCGGAGAAACAAGTTTCTGACGTAACCTAACAAATATCCTTAGTTTGTTTCGAATCATATCACAGGCAGCTACAATTCTGGCAACAAATTCCATCTTCGTATCCACTGCTGTGTCATACACAGTTCAGTTTAAATATCCCAGAAGAAATAACCAAGGGGAGTCAGGTGACATGACCTCGCAGGCCATGGAATAAAACTTTCCCTTCCAATCCATCGACCAGAAAATACAGCACTGTGATGGTCGTGGAAATGCACACTGAAGTGAGGGGGTGCACCGCCATATTGTATCCACATCCTCTCACGAACAGCCAAGGATACGTTTTCCAACAATTCAGGTAGAAGTCTTTGAACGAACCGCAAGTACGGATGGTCATTCAGACGGCCAGGTAGAAGATATTTCCAGTGAGATTGTCGTCTATAGTGCCAGTCCAGAAATTCACAGTAAAACGTACTTCATGGTGTGACGATTACATCGTGAGGGTTTTCCTCATCCCATACATGGCTATTACTGCTGTCTGGAACACCATCACGATCAAATGACGCCTCGCCAGCAAACACCTCGATTTGGAGGAAATCTGGTCTGTCAATCCAGTTTTCGAGCAACCACTGACGCTATTCGACCCTTGGTGTAAAGTCACTCACAAGCATTGCATGGACTCGTGGTGGTGATACGGGTGTAATTGTTATTCGTGGAGTACTCGCCACACGTTAGTATGTGCAGCGCCAGTTTCGCGTGCAGTACGAGTAGTACTTGTAGTGAGGTCCGCTGCAACGCGCTTCAGCAAGTTCTCTTCAAAATCTGGTGTTCGAATGGGCCTCATGTTGCCAGGTCACTAATTTCTTCTTTAACCAGTCACCCGCGTTCGTCGATCGAGAGAAACAAAGACTCGTCGTGATGGATTATGCCTGTGAGGAAATCGTTTCCTATACAGCCCTTCAACAGTGAGCACTGCAACGTGCTTAACTATACACAAGGTGAATTTCAGTGAGTTCTGCAGAAATCTACCGATACTGCTCCTCAGTATTTTACAGTATGTCTCTGAATAACACTGAGTAATGAATGGGTCTGCCGATGGTTCATAGCACGTTTGTCATGGGACAATGTAGATACGATACAACAGAGCCACCTTATGGACAAGTAATGTAAACAAAACCTGCACCATGACTTCCTTGCTGGACATAAAAGAATGTACATTTGAATAAACAGCACAGTACGTGTAAACGTGTCCGCATATTGGTTAGAAATAAGCCGGAAAACAGTAATGTTAGACAAAGTGGTGGACAAGATTACTTCGATGTCTCCTTAAGCTGGCTTCTCCTACCCCAGGTTCCCTAACTCAAACTGTTCAGTGGAGCATTCTCTACGTCCTGTTACATTTTTGCACACTATTACGAAAACACCCTGTATACGAACAAAGTTCGTGTTGTGGCAGTTTATATATTAGCATAAAGAATACACGGTCGTGGGGTTTGAGTTATCATCGTAGAATCAGTAATTCACATCCTCCCTTTCATTTCGTACCGTATAAGCCTGTGGTCCTACCACCTTTGACGTGAGAAATCAGCTTTCAATGTGGGTTCGTGTGCTGCTTAATTGGTGATGCAGCTATATAGCAACTTAAACACTCTCTCCGACCCTTTCAAAGATGAAGCTAAAAGTTAAGTTAGTAGTAAATGGAGGAATGGAAACAGGCAGAAGCCATATCTGTATGTTCCCGGAAAGTATATGACAGGTTGTTAGCGAAAGTACGAGCACATGGATAACTTCGCAGATATAAAGTGGCTCCAAGACTTCTTAAGTAATAGACCCAAGTACGTCGTCCTCGACTGCGAGTCTTCATCAGATACAAGGAAATCGTCATCAGTGCCCGAGGGAAGTGTGACAGGACAGCTGTTATTGTCTATATACATAAATGATTTGGCGGAAGGAGTGGGCAGCAACCTGCGGTTGTTTGCTAATGTTGCTGTGGTGTACGGTAAAGGGTTGAAGTTGAATGACTGTAGGAAGATACAAGACGATTTATACAAAATTTCTAATTGGTGTAATTAATGGCAACTAGCACTAAATGTGAGAAATCGTATGTTTATGCGGATGAGTAGGAAAAACCAACCAGTAATGTTCGGACACAGCAACAGTAGTGTACTGCTTGACATGATCACATCGTTTAAACATCTAGGCGTAACATTGCAAAGCGATATGAAAAGGAAGATATTGTGAGGTCCGTGGAGCAGAAGGCGAATGGTTGACTTCTGTTTATTGGGAGAATTTTAGGAATGTGAGGTTCATCTGTAAAGGAGACCTCATAAAGAACGCTGGTGCGACATATACTTGAATACTGCTCGAGTGTTTGGGGTCCGTACAAGGTCTGACTGAAGGTAACGTCCTAAGAATTTGGAGGTGGACTGCTAGATTAATTACCATTAAGTTCGAATAACGCGCTAGTGTTACGGAGGTGCTTCGGGAACTCAAATGGGAGTCCCTGGAGGGAAGGCAACGTTCTTTTTGAGGAACTGTACTGAATAAATTCAGAAAACCGGCATTAGAAGCTGACTGCATAAGGATTCTGCTGCCACGGTTATAAGATACGAGAAATTAGCGCTCATACGAAGGCCCCCATGGTCTAGTGGTTGCCGACACGGTGGGTCAGCGTATTCAGTCAGCGGGTTAGCAGCCCTTTATCATAAAAAGAAAAATAAGTGAACGGATCAACGATGAACTTTAACTTCTGTCAAGAGACGTCCACCCCGAACATACACAACGAACAATAACAAAAAAAAAAAAAATGAGATCAGCAAAAAAACTTCTTCGGCCCCGGGTTCGATCCCGCAGTTGCTTAAATTTTGATTAATAATCAGCATTGGCGGTCGAAGATTTCTGGCATAAGAAGTCACCCCTCATTCTGCCAATGGCCATGTCAAAGAGGGCGGAGGAGGTGGACAGAGGTTCAGAGCACTCTCTTGTCCTTGGGGTGGGGAACTGCCCCTAAAGGTGGAAGAATCAGCAGTGATCTAGGGTATGAGTATGCGGAAGGCAATGGAAAAGACTCCATTAAAGACAAGGAATGAGGGAGGAGAAGACTAATTAAGTTCTGTAGCATGTTCAACTAATAATAGTGAATACCCTGTTCGAGAATCACAAGAGAGGGGGTATACTTGGAAAAGGCTGAGTGATACGATAAGATTTCAGTTAGGTTACATCATGGTCAGACAGAGATTCCGAAATGAAATACTGGATTGTAAGGGGTATCCAGGAGCAGATATAAACTCAAATCACAATTTAGTGGTGATGAAGAGTAGGCTGAAGTTTAAGACATTAGTCAGGAAGAATCAGTACGCAAAGAAGTGGGTTACGGAAGTACTAAAGAATGACGAGGTACGTTTGAAGTTCTCTAAGGCTATAGATAGAGCAATAAGGATTAGCTCAGTAGGCAGTACAGTTGAAGAGGAATGGACATCTCTAAAAAGGGCCATCACAGAATTTGGGAAGGAAAACATAGGTACAAAGAAGGTAACTGCGAAGAAACCGTGGGTAACAGAAGAAATACTTCAGATGATTGATGAAAGGAGGAAGTATAAAACTGAGGAATAAAATAAATAGGTAGTGCAGGGAAGCTGAGATGAAATGGCTGCAGGAAAAATGTGAATATATCGAAAATGAAATGACTGACAGGATGGTAGACTCAGCATACAGGAAAGTCAAATCAACCTTCGGTGACAATAGCAACGGTGGTAACATTAAGAGTGCAACGGGAATTCCACTGTTAAATTCAGAGGTGAGAGCGGATAGGTGGAAAGAATACACTGAAAGCCTGTATGAGGAGGAAGATTTTCTGATATGTTAGAAGAAGAAACAGGAGTCGATTTGGAAAAGATAGGGGATGCAGTGGTAGAATAAAAATTTAAAAGAACCTTGGAAGTCTTACCGTCAAATAAGGGGGGATGGATAGACAATATTGCATAATACTTTCTAAAAAGCATTGTTGGCAAGTGACAACAAAACGGCTATTCACTTTGGTGTGTAGAATGTATGAGTTAGGCGACACACCATCTGACTTTCGGAAAATCATAATCCACACAATTCCGAAGACGGCAGTAGCCAACAAGGGCGAGAATTGTCGCGCAATTAGCTCAACAGCTCATGCATCCAAGTTGCTTACAAGAATATTATACAGAAGTGTGGAAATGAAAACTGAGGATGCGCTAGATGACGACCAGTTTGGCTTTAGGAAAAGTAAAGGCTTTAGGAAAGGTGAAGGTACCAGAGAGGCAATTCTAACGTTGCGGTTAATAATGGAAGCAAGGCTAAAGAAAAATCAAGACCCGTTCGTAGGATTTGTCGACCATGAAAAAGCGTTCGACAATGTAAAATGGTGCAAGATGCTCGAAATTCTGAAAAAAGTAGGGGTAAACTATAGAGAGAGACAAGTCATATACAATATGTACAGAAGTCAAGAGGGAATAATAAGAGTGGACGACCAAGAATGATGTGCTAGTATTAAAAAAGGCGTAAGACAAGCATGTAGCTTCCGTCCCTACTGTTCAATCTGTATCTTGAGGAAGGAAGGAAGGAAGGAAATAAAAGAAAGGTTCAGGAGTGGAATTAAAATTCAAGGTGAAAGGATATCAATGATACGATTTGTTGATGGTATTGCTACCCTGAGTGAAAGTAAGGAAAGTTACATGAAATGCTGAACGGAATGAACAGTCTAATGAGTACACAGTATGGCCGCGCGGGATTAGCCGAGCGGTCTTAGGCGCTGCAGTCATGGACTGTGCGGCTGGTCCCGGCGGTGGTTCGAGTCCTCCCTCGGGCATGGGTGTGTGTGTTTGTCCTTAGGATAATTTAGGTTAAGTAGTGTGTAAACTTAGGGACTGATGACCTTAGCAGTTAAGTCCCATAAGATTTCACACACATTTGAACATTTTTTTCTACACAGTATGGACTGAGAGTAAATCGAAGAAAGACGAAGATAATGAGACGTAGAATAAATGAGAACAGCGAGAAACTTAACATCAGGATTGACGATTACGAAGCACACGAAGTTAAGGCATTCTGCTCCCTATACGGTAAAATAATCATTGACGGACGGAGCAAAGAGGACATCAAAAGCAAACTAGCTATGGCAAAAACGGAATTCCTCGCCCAGAGAAGTCCACTAATATCAAATAAGGGCCTTAAATTGAGTAAGAAATTTCTGAGAATGTACGCCTGGAGTACAGCACTGTATGGTAGTGAAACATTTGCTTTGGGAAGGACGGAACGAAGGGAATCGAAGAATTTGAGATGTGATGCTACAGACGATTGTAGAAAATTAGGTGTACTGATTAGGTAAGGAATGAGGAGGTTCTACGCAGAATCGAAGAGGAAATGTATACGAGGAAAACACTGATAAGGATAAGGGACAGGATGATAGGACATCTGTTAAGACATGAGGGAATGACTTCCATGGCACTAGAGGGAGCAATGTCCTACTGCACTGCAGCCATTAGGACTTTGATTTTACGAGACAGATCTGATGATCGTCATTAAAGACCGAAACCGGTAATCTGTTAAACAGAAAAGATTGTGACCATAGACGTAAATTAAAGGAAACTTACTACTATAGTAGGCCTGGGCTTCGTGTCTATCTTCTCCCCAATAATGCGTTCACTATGCTCTTTATAGTAGTTTACCCGAGCTCATATTTTTTATTCATAATTAAACCTACTCCTGCATTACCCCTACTTGATTTTGTATTTATAACCCTGTATTCACCTGACCAAAGGTCTTGTTCCTTCTGGCACCAAACTTCCCTAATTCCCACTATATACAACTTCAATCTATCCATTTCCCATTTTAAATTTTCTAACCTACCTGCCCGATTAAGTTATCTAACATTCCACGCTCCGATCGGTAGAAAGCCAGTTTCCTTTCTCCTGATAACGACGTCCTCCTGAGTAGTCCCCGCCCGGAGATCCGAATGGGGGACTATTTTAGCTCCTCAATATTTTACCCAAGAGGACGCCATCATCATTTAACCATACAATAAGGCTGGATGCCCTCGAGAAAAATTACGGCCTTAGTTTCCCCTTGGTTTCAGCCTTTCGCAGTACCAGCACAGCAAAGCCGTTTTGGCTAGTGTTACAAGGCCAGATCAGTCAATCATCTAGACTGTTGCCCCTGCAACTACTGAAAAGGCTGCTGCCCCCCTTCAGGAACCACACGTTTGTCTGGCCTCTCAGAAGATACACCTCCTTTGTGGTTGCACCTACGGTACGGCTATCTGTATCGTTGAGGTACGCAAGCCTCCCACCAACGGCAATGTCTATGGTTCATGGGGGGTATGATGAGTATAACATCAATCAATATTCCTATCTCGTCCAGTTTCTTTTCACTTAACCTCCATTGTCGCTGTAGTTGCATTTTTCTGTAACATTTGTGTAGTATGAGAGACTATCATAAAGTTTTAGTTCCAGGGCGTTACTGCAGTGTATATGCAACGTAGCGTGACTCTGACAGAAGTATATAAACTACGACACGTAGCCAGGAGATTAGTGTCTTTCCGACGTGAGTACGGTAAATACGGAAATGTGAAGGATGATTACGTTACCACATGCGTCCATACAGGTCCAACGTGCTTTTATTCTTTCCTTGACTGCCACCGGCCGCTGTGGCCGAGCGGTTCTAGACGCTTCAGTCTGGAACCGTGCGACCGCTACGGTAGCAGGTTCGAATCCTGCGTCGGGAATGGATGTGTGTGACGTCTTTAGGTTAGTTAGGCTTAAGTAGTTCTAAGTTCTAGGGGACCGATGACCTCAGATAATAAGTTCCATAGTGCTCAGAGCCATTTGAACCATTTTCTTCTTGGCTGCCGAAGAGAAATCACTGGTGAACATCCATCGGTGAACGAATGAAGAATGTGTGTGAGGCAGCATATCTGTCGAATACCACCGTTGTGGAATGTTGAGCCAAGTTCCACGTTGGTTGCGATCCGACACAAGATACCGGAGGATGTTGGAGGTACTCTTCAACTGGCTGACTGAATTGGGAGACATTCGAGCTCCCACCATACAGGTCTGATCTCTTCTCACGCTAATAACTTGCCATCAGTCCCTTGGAAAAGACCTTGAAGAGTCGACAAATCATGTCAGACGAGGATGTGCAGCAAGCAACTACGGATTTCTTGAAGCAGCATAATGCGATGTTTTACCAAATGGGTATTTTCAATCTGGTGCGTCGGTGTTCTGGTTACCTCCACGCTAACGTCTATTTTTCCTCGTTAGCATACCGATTCTGGAGTGTAGGGTTTTCGAACGGAAACTTTCTGATCGCCGCTTATAATTTCTTTCATTCATTACTCAGCAGAAAAATTAATAAAAAGCCATTAGTTTTCATCTCATTCATTTGTATGTGGACTTCGCATCTTCCATGAAGCCTACAGTCACCTTTCAACACTGTTGAGTTAGAGTTTTCCGTCCAGGGCCCAGGTTAATGTTGAGTAGTGGTATACATGCAGCAAGTTGCGATTGATCAGATCCACCCACCACGACCAATTTAGAGAAACATCTGTGGGAAGCTAGGAAGAGTGAAAGTAGAGGCACTTCCGGCCAGTTCTATCGCCAGTGACAGGGAAATCTGGTACGGTTTTTATTATCCATGCATACTGGGGCCAGAGACCGGCAGCTGACCACATTGAAAGTGTAACATTTACTACAACCACGCCGGTGTTACGATACTGAATTGAGTGAACACAGCAACTGAAACGAAGTGCGATACCAGGAAGAGTATTTTCATGTGAGATATTAAGGCAGTTTTCCTGATGACTAGAGCTTTGCTGTTCTATAGGTACGGATTTAAAAACTCTGAGGAGTAGCGAATATTACAAGCGATCATGAGAATGTTGCTCCACATTGCATACTGAGGGCTATATTGCAGACTGAGATCTTTTTATGCATCGCGACCAAAGAAGTTAAACTAAGATTCCATTTCCCGTCACACACAATGTTCGACCGAGTGCTGCACGATAGTCGCCTGAAATAAACCCGAGTTTGCGGTTGCTAGCGGCGTTTACGTATACCCAGCTCAGGCTAAAGACCTGAGGTACATTTTGTAGTACCACTTAGATACATTGTCTTGCATCCATTGACACTTCCTTTTCATCACAAAATACACCTGAAATTCAGCTTCTTGTAAGAAATTGACACCCTTCGATGGAAAACCAATACATTCGCTACAAGACTACCATACAAGGAAGTATGATAGCTGTCTTGGAAAATATTCCATACCGTTAGCAAGGTGGACATACACACGGATGAATTAAATGGCTTGCAGTAAATCAAGCTAACAGATGCCCCAACTCACTTTGGTCTCACAAAAGTGTAATATTGCAGATTCAGTAAACACGACTATCTGCAACTTATTAACCCCTCAAATGATAACGTAATCCCATTGATTGTAACTTAAAGACCACTACTAGCTGGGGATTCCTCACAGAAGTTGAGATATAACAGTAACAGTAAACAACGATCCGTTTCCGCGTTCACTGACGGCCTAATTCCTTGGGGATGCTCAATCTTGCGGACTCCTTCGACATCGGCCTGTCACCGCAACCCTCGACGTCACCACAATGATGGATCTGCACTCTGGAGATGAGACCGAGACCGCAACTCGGCGGTCTGCGATACCGTTAGCTTGGACCTGCGAAGAAGGCCAGTGCGGAAGGGAAGTTTGAGGACGGTAGAAAATTCACTTTCCTCCAACTAGAGACGATGTTAAAGCTACGATTACGTTTCGTCGAAATAGAGCATCCATGACGTAGTAACGAGGACCGATTAACTTTCCAAAGCGTGGAGAAACTACAATGAATGTGGAATAATGGAAACCACGCTGAAATAAAAAACGTAATATTGTGTCTGAAGCCCATTCGTGAGTCTGTGTTTTCTTACAAATAAATTCGTTTTTTGGTAAGCGTCTCCTTGCACAAGCACAACTGTTTTCATCTTCTTCTCCAAAACATGTTTTACTGTAGTTACAGTATCAGAAAGCAAATAAAAACCCAACCAGCGATGCTGTAACATCAGCGAAACATGTCTGAGGGTAAAAGAAGAATGGTGTATTTCCTCAAGATGGAACGCATCTATCTAAAAACAAGTTTAAATGTAATCGGTACCTATAAATAATCCACAGTTCTATGGCACTTCTCAGGCATGACCACAATCGAACGAAATAAAACACTTCAAGAAACCAGAGTAGATAAGTTTATGTACAAAACCTGTGGAATTGTTAACCGTTGCACCGTCATCCTTGCGAGAAAATTGCCTAGATCGGGGTGTTGGTTGTTGTAAATGCCGTTTTATGTGTTCAGTGCTTTTGAAGTAGTGTAGATGGCCGAAGGATGAAGTCTGTTAAAAACCATTACAGGTGACGACACGTGGTGTTTTCGAGATGGACCAGAAACCAAGTAACAGGAGCTGTGGATCACTACCAACAATGAAAGAAGAATTACAGATACGAGCCAATATGAAAGAATGTTGATTTGTTTCTTTGATTCGATTTTGCTCCACAAAGTATCACATCATAACACGACCAGCTGGTGCGCTGTAGCAATAGATGCTGCCACAATCCTCGCCATCTCAAGGATATAATTATATAGTTTACTTTTCTGCTAATTTAATGCGCTCCCAATGAAAATTTCAATTGGTTACAGTTAATGGTAGATAACGGATAGTACTAGATTTTATTGAAGTTATTGCTAACTTCAACCATTATAGCACGGTCCCGTACGTCACAATGCCACATTAACCGCTTCACAGTAAAACCCTAATGAAACAAGAATTATTAGCCCGAATAGACTAGTGGATGGAACTGATCTATGTCGAAAAACCACCACGCACAATCACTGTACAGAGCTACATCGAACGAGCACAAGCAGCAACAATCACAATTTCTAAAACTGTTATCAGATGGCATGTATTCCTCTGATATGCTGGAGATGCCTTAATCAGCAACATTTGCAGTAATATAAAATATTTCCTGACGGTATCGCTTGTCAATAAATTTAGTAACGTGTTATAAATTACACAAATATTCTGATGTGGGAGGATATAGTAGCCTCACTCATCCCAGGACCACAAAACATAAATTTCACCTGGAAAATTGTCGAATATAACGTTTCAGTGAGAAATGAACTCCACTAGGCCACACAAGCAAATAATAACTATTTCCAAACCCCGAATTTGTCTACCATTACAACGCTTAAGTTTGGAATTTCGCTCAAATATACCTACAGCCTTCCTCTATAAGGGCGCAAAAGTGTGTATATCTGTCACGTCACCCTCAGAATCGACGACGCTTCAGGTAGCAATGTGTCGACACATGACCCTGTACCAGTACCACCGTGGCCCTTTCACATTCCCAATTTGCTGTTATTCCAACTGCAAGACGTCGTGGTCTCCTGACCTTCAGTCCTTACATATTCCGCCCTCACAATCATGTTCTGCACATCAAGACGCTTCATTCGAAACCAAACTCGATAAGATAAAGTCAATGTTGTATGAATTCATGTAAACGATATGCAATTGACAAGTGAGCGCACTGTGGCAGAAATACTCGAGGCTGGCGTGCACACATACATGCCAGACACGACGGTCACTGAGGCTTTTAGTTCAGGGGAGAGGCCACACAACGGGACGCCAGGCCCTTCAGAGGACGACCCAGCCCATGTCGGCCAGTGACCGCCCGTAGCGGACAGCGTGGGCCTGAGTGGAAAGGGGGAAACAACCCCGTGTTCGGCTTAAAATTAAATTCCACTACATTGTGTGGGAGCGCCCAGCCTACGCATTCTTTACACATAGCACGCAGTTTCAGAGATTTTCACAGGGAAACAGCAAACGCCAAACGCCAAAGCTTCAAGTTTCCGGATTGGTCGCCTTAAACGAAAGGTCATTCTCCCGCTTTGGAAGAGCAATGCTGATTGGCAGACGATATTTCTGACGCCTTGAGCTGAAGGAATAATGGAAGAGACCGAAAGACATACCCCTTCACGTCTGGTGTGGAGAGGCGCCGTTCCACTGTCGCTCTTGGAGCGAGAACACATAACGAGAGCGTACACTCTCGTACGTGTACTCGAAAGACCGAGGAACAAGTCTCTCCTCAGTACTTCACTGGGAGAGCACCTCTGTCGAGAGCGAATCGTAGTGTTACTCTATACTGAGTCCTTGCGATTAAGCGTTGTTCACTGTGTTCGCCGACACACTTGTTGTTCGGTGTGAACAGACAGAGTTATAGTTAAATGCCTGTGTGCGAATTTTGAGTGGCATCACGGTGGACTGGTTATGTAATCGGTGTACCATGCCAATAGTTAGACTAGGGGCTAATAGGAATCTTGACTTCATCAAGGCATAGGGAGGGTTTGATTGGCGAAGAGTTATATTGTTTGTCAGCAGCGAGTGGCGCAGACAGCAGACATTGCACCTTACGGTATTGTGTGCTACAGCTATTGCGAGCCCCATATTTCCTCCACAACAGTACACTTCACTGCATTTCACACGCGACAGCCTCGACCGTACCTAACACCATTCTAAAAATGGTTCATATGGCTCTGAGCACTCTGCGACTTAACTGCTGAGGTCATCAGTCGCCTAGAACTTAGAACTAATTAAACCTAACTAACCTAAGGACATCACACACATCCATGCCTGAGGCAGGATTCGAACCATTCAAAAGGATAATTATTCAAGTTGAGTAGGTGCGCCTCTCAGCAATTCTGCCAAGGCAACAAGCATCTTAAACTTTGTATAGAAATTTCATTAGCGAACCCTATCCTTGAGAGGTAACTTCACATTCTGAAAAAAAAAACAGGATATAACTTGTTCAATTCATAACTAAAAGTGCCACTGTGATTTCTCAGAATTTTTGCAAAATAAATAATAACATTCGTTAGGTTAATGTTTTTCTTACACTAACTAGCACTACTACTCCAGTACCCAAGTATCCCACTAGTTACGTAAGAAATTTTGTGAATTTTTGTGTCATTTCCTTACAGCGGACTACTCCAGAAGATATTTATTGCTGAAAGTTTTTCAGGCTTTTGTATTTAGAAAGTTAGGAGAGTCTGTCTGATTTCTGTAGTAGTGTGGGGGTGGAAATAGCATCTTGCAGGAGGCACAGGGTAAAGGGTACATCTCAGATTAATCCGTTGCGCAGAATGACAGAATAATAGATCAACCCCTCCCCGTCACGCTCAGAAAACACCTACTTAAACATCATCCCCCAAAATCAATCCTTACTTGTTCCAAGGAACAAAGCATCGTACTTCTTAATAGCACAGACACTGCTATTTCTTATGTATTCGCTAATAAGAGATCCTGTACTCTCAGTAAATATATACACTCCTGGAAATTGAAATAAGAACACCGTGAATTCATTGTCCCAGGAAGGGGAAACTTTATTGACACATTCCTGGGGTCAGATACATCACATGATCACACTGACAGAACCACAGGCACATAGACACAGGCAACAGAGCATGCACAATGTCGGCACTAGTACAGTGTATATTCACCTTTCGCAGCAATGCAGGCTGCTATTCTACCATGGAGACGATCGTAGAGATGCTGGATGTAGTCCTGTGGAACGGCTTGCCATGCCATTTCCACCTGGCGCCTCAGTTGGACCAGCGTTCGTGCTGGACGTGCAGACCGCGTGAGACGACGCTTCATCCAGTCCCAAACATGCTCAATGGGGGAGAGATCCGGAGATCTTGCTGGCCAGGGTAGTTGACTTACACCTTCTAGAGCACGTTGGGTGGCACGGGATACATGCGGACGTGCATTGTCCTGTTGGAACAGCAAGTTCCCTTGCCGGTCTAGGAATGGTAGAACGATGGGTTCGATGACGGTTTGGATGTACCGTGCACTATTCAGTGTCCCCTCGACGATCACCAGTGGTGTACGGCCAGTGTAGGAGATCGCTCCCCACACCATGATGCCGGGTGTTGGCGCTGTGTGCCTCGGTCGTATGCAGTCCTGATTGTGGCGCTCACCTGCACGGCGCCAAACACGCATACGACCATCATTGGCACCAAGGCAGAAGCGACTCTCATCGCTGAAGACGACACGTCTCCATTCGTCCCTCCATTCACGCCTGTCGCGACACCATTGGAGGCGGGCTGCACGATGTTGGGGCGTGAGCGGAAGACGGCCTAACGGTGTGCGGGACCGTAGCCCAGCTTCATGGAGACGGTTGCGAATGGTTCTCGCCGATACTCCAGGAGCAACAGTGTCCCTAATTTGCTGGGAAGTGGCGGTGCCGTCCCCTACGGCACTGCGTAAGATCCTACGGTCTTGTCGTGCATCCGTGCGTCGCTGCCGTCCGGTCCCAGGTCGACGGGCACGTGCACCTTCCGCCGACCACTGGCGACAACATCGATGTACTGTGGAGACCTCACGCCCCACGTGTTGAGCAATTCGGAGGTACGTCCACCCGGCCTCCCGCATGCCCACTATACGCCCTCGCTCAAAGTCCGTCAACTGCACATACGGTTCACGTGCACGCTGTCGCGGCATGCTACCAGTGTTAAAGACTGCGATGGAGCTCCGTATGCCACGGCAAACTGGCTGACACTGACGGCGGCGGTGCACAAATGCTGCGCAGCTAGCGCCATTCGACGGCCAACACCGCGGTTCCTGGTGTGTCCGCTGTGCCGTGCGTGTGATCACTGCTTGTACAGCCCTCTCGCAGTGTCCGGAGCAAGTATGGTGGGTCTGACACACCGGTGTCAATGTGTTCTTTTTTCCATTTCCAGGAGTGTACATAATGTACGAGTGCATGTTGTGACACATGGACGACGACATTGGGAATTTGGTTAAAAAATTGTTCTGAGCACTATGGGACTTAACATCTGAGGTCATCAGTCCCCTCGACTTAGAACTACTTAAGCCTAACTAACCTAAGGACATCACACACATTCATACCCGAGGCAGGATTCGAATCTGCGACCGTAGCAGCGGCGCGGTTCCGGACTGAATGGGAATTTGGACCTGGGTGTGATTTATACGCGAATACCTGAAGCGGATAGCCGGCACAGTAACTCAGCGTGTTCAGTTAGTCCTCATTCCTGAGTCAACCCATTGTTAAAATATGGTTCAAAATGCTCTAAGCTCTATGGGACTTAACATCTGGGGTTAATAGTCTCGTATACGTAGAACTACTTAAACCTAACTAAACCAAGGGCATCACACACATTCATGCCTGAGGCAGCATTAGAACCTGCGACCGTAGCAGCAGTGCGGTTTCGGGCTGAAGCGCTTAGAACCGCTCGGGCACAGAAGGCGGCTGCTCACTGTAATAAAAAACCTGAGTGAAGTATTCAGCGCTGAACTTGATGCGGTGTCAATTGACGACCGCCCAGATCAATTGCCGAGAGCAATGACTAAAAGAAAATAAAGAAAAGAAAATCCGTTAAGGTGACAACTCGCGTAAAGCAGGAAATCCGGAATTGAGTCCCAATTCGGCAAAAGCCGTCATTGCAACATACAGCCCACGCTGTCTCATATTCGCAGTTGCTTGCACACCATGCATTTCTTGACGGCTGTAGTCGCTGCAGTACCTGTTGCTCCTGAGATGCATGCATGTCCGAAGAAACATAGCACTGTACTTTTTAATAACACAGGCACTGCTGTTTCGCATGTTTTAAGTAATTCACAACGTATGAAACTGGAGCAGGCGCCATACTATCAGCCTCATGCTCCAACAACATCTTGACAGTCAGTGACCACAGCAACCATGTAGGAAGACAGCAAAGTTACGTTTGAGAACTGGCACGTATTTATCTTAATGTGCTACAAAAAATAAAGTACCTAACTAAAATTTCGACGTGTCATTGAAGTTTAAGAGATACAATAAAATGTAAGAAATAATAATTTAAAGTATGAACTACATAACAAATGTTGAATAAACTAATACTCCAAAATAATTAGTGTAAAAGCACGTTACCAAAACTTGGCGTACATGTAATTGTGTACACTGCAGTAGTGACTTCCCCCGTTTATTAGATGGACAGTCTCAGTTACACACGGATACAATTTGGAAATTTTGGTAAATGCAAAATTATATGTTTTGATTAACTTGACAGTACTGAACCTTGCTGTAAACGTTTCGCGATGTTGTTTAAATTTAAACATACTCACTCTTTAGTACACAGTAATAACTACATCATTTACCCAAGTAACTGTATTCTGCTGTACTTTATGAATGTGTGTGTGTGTGTGTGAGTACAGCAACAGAATAAGTAAGAGAGTGGTGTAACGGCAAGGTTGTTCGTCAGTGCGGGTAGACGTGAAGAGAAGTTACATCTACATCTACATCCATACTCCGCAAGCCACCTGACGGTGTGTGGTGGAGGATACTTTGAGTACCTCTATCGGTTCTCCCTTCTATTCCAGTCTCGTATTGTTCATGGAAAGAAAGATTGTCGGTATGCCTCTGTGTGGGCTCTAATCTCTCTGATTTTATCCTCATGGTCTCTTCGCGAGATACACGTAGGAGGGAGCAATACACTGCTTGACTCCTCGGTGAAAGTATGTTCTCGAAACCTCAACAAAATCCCGTACCGAGCTACTGAGCGTCTCTCCTGCAGAGTCCTACACTGGAGTTTAGCTATCTTCTTCGTAATGCTTTCGCGACTACTAAATGACCCTGTAACGAAGCACGCTGCTCTCCGTTGGATCTTCTCTGTCTCTTCTATCAACCCTATCTGGTACGGATCTCACACTGGTGAGCAATATTCAAGCAGTGGGCGAACAAGTGAACTGTAACCTACTTCCTTTGTCTTCGGATTGCATTTCCTTAGGATTCTTCGAATGAATCTCAGTCTGGCATCTGCTTTACCGACGGTTAATTTTTTATGGTTATTCCATTTTATATCACTCGTAATGCCTACTCCCAGATAATTTATGGAATTAACTGCTTCCAGTTGCTGACCTGCTATGTTGCAGCTAAATGATAAAGGATTTTTCTTTCTATGTATTCGCAGCACATTACACTTGTCTACATTGAGATTCAATTGCCATTCCCAGCACCATGCGTCAATTCGTTGCAGATCCTCCTGCATTTCAGTACAATTTTCCATTGTTACAACCCCTCGATGTACCACAGCATCATCCGCAAAAAGCCTCAGTGAACTTCCGATGTTATCCACAGCGCCATTTGCGCGCGCGCGTCTGTTTGTGTGTGTGTGTTTCAGATTAGTGGTAAAGAATATTTGTCGTCAGGTAGTGAAATTTTAAAACGAGTTATTACAGAGAGGGCAGCTGTGTAGTTTTCTGTTCTTTTCAAAAAGGTTGCTGAAGTGTAGGAACAGTCATTTGAGACATTCAGGGCCAAGCTGTAGTAAAAACAAAGGAAGCACAATAACAGACAGACATTTTTTCCCGAACTGTATTTACAGCAAAACAGGGCAGTGTTTCGAAGAGTTAGTAAACGAAGCTGTGCGGATTGACTATCGCTGTGACCTAGGAACGCGACCAGAAAGATGGATGCCGCACTGATGTTGTTGTTGTTGTTGTTTGAGTGGGGGCTCCCACAGCAGCCTCGTGTCTCGCCGCTTATCGCCGGATCTGCGGGCAGGCGCGCACGCCGGCTTATAGCGCCGCAGCAGCAGCAGCAGCGCCAGCGGTGGCGGGGATAGCCCGACAGTTCACTGATGGCGACCGGCTATCACCATTACAGCTGTGTCCCATTAAAAGCATGCCAGCGCGATACGTCAGCTCTCTGATAAACCAGGCAAAATGGCCGGAGCCGTTGAGCTGCGCTGTCCGGTCAGGAGGTCGGCCGCGTGCGGTGTAAAAAATATTTAATTGTCACTGGTTACCTCCGTCTGCTTGGCTCGTTTATAACGAGACCTGCCACCACCCGTTGCGTTGCATCTGGCACTTTATTGACTCTAATGCTGTAACATTTATGCATGGTTCTCTGTACCCGTCTGAGTGTTCGAAAGTAACGTCGGAAGTCTGTGTCACGTTTAACGAGAAATTTCTTGAAACAGATCCTACCTATACATTTACATACGTTAACCTGCTCCAACAAATCCAAATTTCTCTGAGCACTAGGGGACTTAACATCTGAGGTCATCAGTCCCGTAGAACTTAGAACTACTTAAACCTAACTAACCGAAGTATATCACACACATCCATGCCCGAGGCAGGATTCGAACGTGCGACCTTATCAGTCGCGTGGTTCCGGTGTGAAGCGCCTAGAACCACTCGGCCACAGCAGCCGGCGCTCAGGTCTCGTAATGCCCGTAAATAGCAGCCCTCTGATTTGTGGGTGCGGCGAGGCACCCGATAGCGACCCAGACGGTTTCCATAGTATTTTCATCAGGCGAATCTGGTCGCCGAGACGTCAACGTGAGTTTACTGAATTCTCCTCAGACCATGGTAGCACGGTTATGGCTCCGGGAAACGGACAATTATGCTGCTGTATGATGTCGCCATCGGGGAAGACATCAAGAATGAAGGTATGTAGGTGATTCGGTGCAGGCAGCGTGACGCAATGCAATGTTTCCCATAACTACTGCTCCCACTAACTTGCGTCTGTGGCTCGCTGCACTTTTTGAGGCGCCGTTCCCCTCGATGACGGCATTTGTGAAGTTGACCATCGGTCTAGTGTAGCAAAAATGTGATTCACCTGAAGACCAACGCTATTCCATTGATTGACTTCAGAATCTCGATTGTTCCGTGCCCACTGCAATCGTAATCCACGATGTCGTTGGGTCAACGTGTGGATACGTAGGGGAAGGGGGAGGGGGTCTGCTGCGGATCTCCATGTTGACAATCTATGGTACTCTGAAACACTTGCGCGTGCACTAGCGCTATGCTCTTCTGATACAGATGCTACAGATCACCATGTACTCTGCTTCACAGACCAGACATACCACTGACCCCAACGTTCTGTGAAGAGTCGTGGACGTCGAATAATGTAGCGCCTAGTAGTAGTTTCACTGTCCTTCTGTCTCTTTCCATATTTGCTTACGACAGTTGTACGCCATATTTTCTCCATTCTGTTATTTTAAATGTCTTCTTTGTATGATTACTGTCTTTCAGCAGAGGAGCAGCACATATGTTACTGCCAGACCCCCCCAACCCCCCCCCTCTCACCCCCAGATGGGGCACTGAAACACAATAAAAGAAAAAAAAATCTTGCTGTCAGTTTTCTGACTCTCTCTGAGGATGGCCGGACGATACGCGGCCGAAATATCGGTTGAGGAAATTTTATTTGCGCTGCTGCCCATGCCCGAAATTTAATGCACTATCCCATTATCACACTGTATCTAGCTCTCTACTGTCACGCAAACTATAGAAAGATGGAATAAATGGCCTATGGAGATGTACTAACTGTCATTGTCCCTCAAGACGTCATTCACCTACTTATCTCCTCTTCCTGGACATTTCCGGTGCCGGACGTTCGCTCCTACTACAAGTGTTCCGTCACGTAGTAATAAACTAATTAAGGTAGACAGGGACAGTAGGGAAACTTCATACCTATGGAAGTTTGTAGATTCTGGCAACGAAATGATATATTCATCAGTTAACACAAAAACGAAGTAGCCCTGTCACAGTTAATTTCTTACGGCATCGCTCACAAATAATAGATTATTAGCGAGCAATTGACTTGATGTAAGACAAGTTATACGTTACAGGTATTTAAACCAACCGAATGAATTCCAGTCCCTAGAGAGAGTGCGTGTACAAATCAAACTGAAACACGATACTGACGTAAGCTAGCCATGGGTAAGGTGTCAGAAGACAACGCTTACCACATTGCGACATTGATGGTCGTACCGTGTGTTCCAAAAATGAACAGCATAGAGACAGAAGTGATACTTTCTGCAGGACCTGACCATCATTTTGCATGACAACGCTCAAGCACGTACAGTGTGAGCTGTTACTGATTTGTTTTACTGATGGGGCTGCTAAGTGCTATCCACCTACTGCACTCCCCTAACTTAAGCCCTCGTAAGTTCAACTCGAGTTCTAAATTGAAGTAAACACTTCCACGGCATTAGCTTCAGAACTGCTACAAATTCGTCGGGCAATAGACCGCGCCGCTCGAACTATCAACACAACTGGCACTGCTAAGAGTATCCAATGACTTCTACATCGCTAGCAAGGGGTTGTACACAATGTTGGTGACTACTTTGAAGGTCAGTTTGAAACACGTATTTATTTTGTACCAGCTATAAATAAGTAGTTACTTCTATTAAAGTTTCAACCCCGGTATTTTCATTGGGCTATATACCGTAAATTCTTTACTTCCATACTACCCAGTCTGATATCGCCTGTTAACATCGTTGTTTCCGATGGTGTAACACACTTTATAGGGCACCGTTTCTGATTTGCGAAAGGCTAAGTACTTTAAACGAATATACTCACAGAGGCATCCAAAATCTGTTTGACTGCACCGCTAATTACTCAAAAAGGATTGTAGATACTTGGCTAAGTACGACAGATGTAAGGTATATCTTAGTCCGATAATACTGTGTAACTCGTGGCTAATCGTCACTTGTATTTTCTAACAGTAAGATTCCATTTGCTAAAAGCTATCCAAAGCACTGACAGGGCTCTTATATCGATTACGTGGGTGTCGCCTTTCTGGATACCGTTCCTGCACGTACACATTCCTTGTCTGACGAACACTCGGATCTCGATTGGCATGTTAGAGCACTTCGTTTTAATCCCACAGAAACTAGCAAGGATTTCGTGGAGCAATGGTTGAAACGTGGCAATCTATAAGACCCACAATTTGGTAGCTGTACAGAATCCAAATACCAGTGAATGGCTTAAGTCAAATATGACATCCCTGAAGAAACACGTGCAATTCCTTCGTCGCTGAACTGAAAGTGTTATCAATATTTGGTACTGACATCTCCAGTGGACCGTTAATCTTTTGCCGGCTGCGAATACCTAAATGCCCTTCTTCATTAGATATACACTCCTGGAAATTGAAATAAGAACACCGTGAATTCATTGTCCCAGGAAGGGGAAACTTTATTGACACATTCCTGGGGTCAGATACATCACATGATCACACTGACAGAACCACAGGCACATAGACACAGGCAACAGAGCATGCACAATGTCGGCACTAGTACAGTGTATATCCACCTTTCGCAGCAATGCAGGTTGCTATTCTCCCATGGAGACGATCGTAGAGATGCTGGATGTAGTCCTGTGGAACGGCTTGCCATGCCATTTCCACCTGGCGCCTCAGTTGGACCAGCGTTCGTGCTGGACGTGCAGACCGCGTGAGACGACGCTTCATCCAGTCCCAAACATGCTCAATGGGGGACAGATCCGGAGATCTTGCTGGTCAGGGTAGTTGACTTACACCTTCTAGAGCACGTTGGGTGGCACGGGATACATGCGGACGTGCATTGTCCTGTTGGAACAGTAAGTTCCCTTGCCGGTCTAGGAATGGTAGAACGATGGGTTCGATGACGGTTTGGATGTACCGTGCACTATTCAGTGTCCCCTCGACGATCACCAGTGGTGTACGGCCAGTGTAGGAGATCGCTCCCCACACCATGATGCCGGGTGTTGGCCCTGTGTGCCTCGGTCGTATGCAGTCCTGATTGTGGCGCTCACCTGCACGGCGTCAAACACGCATACGACCATCATTGGCACCAAGGCAGAAGGGACTCTCATCGCTGAAGACGACACGTCTCCATTCGTCCCTCCATTCACGCCTGTCGCGACGCCACTGGAGGCGGGCTGCACGATGTTGGGGCGTGAGTGGAAGACGGCCTAACGGTGTGCGGGACCGTAGCCCAGCTTCATGGAGACGGTTGCGAATGGTCCTCGCCGATACCCCAGGAGCAACAGTGCCCCTAATTTGCTGGGAAGTGGCGGTGCGGTCCCCTACGGCACTGCGTAGGATCCTACGGTCTTGGCGTGCATCCGTGCGTCGCTGCGGTCCGGTCCCAGGTCGACGGGCACGTGCACCTTCCGCCGACCACTGGCGACAACATCGATGTACTGTGGAGACCTCATGCCCCACGTGTTGAGCAATTCGGCGGTACGTCCACCCGGCCTCCCGCATGCCCACTATACGCCCTCGCTCAAAGTCCGTCAACTGCACATACGGTTCACGTCCATGCTGTCGCGGCATGCTACCAGTGTTAAAGACTGCGATGGAGCTCCGTATGCCACGGCAAACTGGCTGACACTGACGGCGGCGGTGCACAAATGCTGCGCAGCTAGCGCCATTCGACGGCCAACACCGCGGTTCCTGGTGTGTCCGCTGTGCCGTGCGTGTGATCGTTGCTTGTACAGCCCTCTCGCAGTGTCCGGAGCAAGTATGGTGGGTCTGACACACCGGTGTCAATGTGTTCTTTTTTCCATATCCAGGCGTGTACGTCAAAATTTTACATATACTAGAAAAGTTTCATAGAGTTTTCAGTGGCTGTGCCACTACATTCATCCTATTTTTCTGCATCTGCGTCTATACACCCAAGCCACCTTCCACTGTGAAGAAGATGTGTGAGTACTTCTCCTACCTCCTTCCCCGCTTGGCTATTCAATTCAGAAATGACGCATCGGAAAAGTGACTTTCACTTTATCGACGTATCAGCTTTAATTTCTCTGTCTTTCTAGTTGTGGTCATTCTACGTGGGAGGAAGTAATATATTACTCGATTCTTCTTGGAACGTGCTGTCTCCAAATTTCAGTAGTAAAGCTCTCTATGATTCACAATGCCTCTCTTGCAGTGTTTGTCACTGCAACTGTACACTCTCCGTATCGCTTTTGCGTGGAAACACCGTAATGAAAGGTGCTGCTCTTCGTTAGGTCTTCTCTCTCTCTCTCTCTCTCTCTCTCTCTTTCTCTCTCTCTCTCAAACTCGCTCCCTCTGTCTCTCTTAGATCCAGCTTTGGATTGATCGTACACGACTAACTTGTAGTCCTCTTCCAGACTACAATGAATTTGTATAATCTTGTTACGCTTATTTAAGCATTATTGATCATCTGTTGTTTATTCCTGTGTTGTCCTCCTCCGGTAGCTGAGTGATCAGCGCGACAGAATGTCAGTTCTACGGGCCCGGGTTCGTTTCCCGGCTGGGTCGGAGATTTTCTCCGCTCACAGACTGGGTGTTGTGTTGTCCTAATATCATCATTTCATCCCCATCGACGCGCAAGTTGCTGAAGTGGCGTCAGATCGAAAGACTTGCACCCGGCGAACGGTCTACCCGACGGGAGGCCCTAGTCATACGAAAATATTTATTCCTGTGTTAGTAATTGTGAGAAACAATCCGCTCCTGGGAACAACTGGCAATTGAATTTAAACATTTTCTCTGCAGTCTCAGTCTCAGTGCACCATGGATGTAGAGAAAGTATAACAACTGAAATATATTACCATTCAGGTTCAAAAAAAGTAGCTTCTTTTATTACCAACGACCTCACGTCATTAATTTACATTTATAAAACACTTTTTCTGTCCCAGGCACACTGCTACATTTGTAGCTTTACGTAAAGTTACCTTTATACACTAACGAAAGAACCTCAAACATTTTTACGTGTTATTCTATTATACCTAACGCTGTTGTAATTGTCTATTACTCGTATTTTGGTGGCACTGTGTCTGTGGCCGAGACTGCTGTTCCCCTAATTGACTCAGTTTCAAACAGGAAACAAACGGAGAATGATGAAAGATATATACACTGGAGCGCCAAAGCAACTGGTATAGGCGTGCTTATTTAAATACAGAGATAAGTAAACAGGCAGAATTCGGTACTGCGGTCGGCAACGCCTATATACGATAACAAGTGTCTAGCGCAGTTGTTAGATCGGTAACTGCTGGTACAATAGCAGGTTATCTAGATATAAGTGAGTTTGAACGTGGTGTTATTGTCGGCGCACGGCTGATCTCCGCGGTAGCTATGAAGTGGGGATATTCCCGTACCACAATTTCACGAGTGTACCGTAATATCAGGAATCTGGTAAAACATCAAATCTCCGATACAGCTGCGGCCGGAAAAAGATTTTGCAAGAACGGGACCAACGACGACTGAAAAGAATCGTTCAACGTGATAGAAGTGCAACCTTCCACAAATTGCTGCAGATTTCAACGCTGGGCTTTGCAAAATGTGTCAGCGTACGAACCATTCAACGAAACATCATCGATATGGGGTTTTGGAGCTGAAGGCCCACTCGTGTACCATTGATGACTGCACGACACAAAGCTTTACTCCTCACCTGGGCCCGTCAGCATCGACATTAGACTGTTGATGACTGGAAACATATTGGCTAGTTGGACGAGTGTCGTTTCAAATTGTATCATGCAGATGGACGTGTACGGGTATGGTGGCAAACTCATGAATCCATGGAACCTGAATGTTGGTAGGAGATTGTTGAAGCTGTTACAGGCTCTGTAATGGTGTGGGGCGTGTGCAGTTGGAGTGATATGAAACTCGTGATGCGGCTAGATACGACTGTGACAGGAGACACGTACCTAAGAATCCTGTCTGACCATTGTGCATTCCGAAGAACTTGGGCAATTCCTGCTCGAGAATGCGGCATGCTACATGTCATAATTGCTACAGAGTGGCTCCAGGAACATTCTTCTGAGTTTAAACCCTTTCGCTGGCCACCAAACTCTCCCAACATGGACACTATTGAGCATACCTGGGATGCCCTGCAAAGTGCTGTCCAGAAGAGATCTGCACCGCCTCGTAGTCTTACGGATTTATGAACAGCCCTGCAGGATTCATGGTGTCATTTCCATCCAGCACTATTTCAGACATGAGTCCATCCCAAGTCGTGTTGCGACACTTCTGCGTGCTAGCGAGGCTCCTATTCTATATTAGGCAAGTGTACCAGGTTCTTTGGATCTTCAGTGTAGTTCATTCCGCCGCACAAAAGAAAAATAGTCAGTTTCTGGCTGAACAGTATACAACTCCGTTGTTTCCCCAGTATCGAATACAGCTCTTGTGAACTCAGTAATTAATGTTGGAAGATATCCTGAGTGCCCAACGAAACACTTTGTAGATGTTCGTCCCTCCATCCTGGCAGAATACAACAAGCAGTTCGGTTGAGCTGATCGAAAGGATCCAAATGTGAACGAGTACAGCAAATTTGACTAGGCTCTTGTTTTTAGTCAGTCCCCGGGATAATCTCAAGCTCGAACAAAAGACGACTTCACATATAATGTTCGAAGAGAAATTATGCAAGTATACGTGAGGAGTATACGAGTCATCAGAGTTTACACCCACCCAGTCCACTCACTCCATTACTGTGGCAAACTGGGAGATTTGTGGTAATGCCTTATGGGGCAAACTGCTAAGGTCATCGGGCACTAAGCCTACTTACTACTTAATCAAGCTTAAACTGACTTACACTAAGAACAACACACACCCATGCCGGGGGAAGCCGCCCAGACTGTGCAAGGCGCCCCAGACCACGCGGCTATCCTGCGCGACCATTACTGTAGCCGATGAGCTCAATTGGTATTGAATGCAGCACCTGATTGTGAAAATATTTGACCTCACAAGAAAACGATGTGGTGGAGTAAACTGTAAGATACCCGCACGTATCCAGCGCAAGAAATGAAAGGTGGGACTGTTTGTTGAATCTCTTGCAACTTATAATATCAATTAATTTGTCGTTTTTCATTTTTAGTTTGCGCTATTGCTTGTTTCCTACACCATTAAAATATGTAACTTCTTGATATAAATGTTACGTATTATTCTCAGTAGTGCTCTGGGTTACTTATAGTATGTTAGGGTTAGAGGTGGAGATATTGCGACCACTTCAATGAATGAGTTGTTTTACCTCTATTTCTAACAGTCTTTTCACAGACATATAGCATAATTTACTACCTAATGTTTTCTGCATTGTCGTAACTGCACTGCTATGTGTACTACGCTTGTCAGTATAGATTATCCGTTTTGCGTCCACTCATCAATGCTTCAATAAATTGCCTGCTGCTAAGTGGGAAACAAACATTAATGCCTTATCTGCACCTGTACTACTGGAGGTAGCAATTAACCTAGAAACATACTACTCTTAACAGCTATAATTACTTGTCTGCAACCGAGGAGTGTACTGATGTATTTTCGTTCACCACAAAGGCCTCAGTTATCAACAGGAATATTTGCGCTTATACTCCTAACCCTTGGAAGTGGTGCAGTATGTAATACTAAAAGTAGAATGGTAAAAATGGCTTTTTCACTTTAAATATATCTTTTTCAATTTAAAAAGAAACTAAGTAAACGTAATAAATGTAAAAACATTAACAAAAAATAACCTGGACACTAACATGTTAATCAAAATTAGTAAGGGTCCCTGATTAATGAGCAATACTGAAGAATCGGTAGAACAAGTGTTACGTAATGCCCTTCTTTCATAGATGAATTAAATTTCTTTAACATTTTTTCATTGTTTCATGGCGTGGTACAGACATTATAATTTAACAATGAAATTCGCCAAACATCCTTGCAATTGACATCTTACCTTACTCTATTTTCACTACCAGTTTCGGCAATTCGTTTTTCCATCATCAGGCCCCATCTGAACCGCTCAAAAATAATCGATATTGGCTTCCTGGAGCCATACGTTTATGGATTTCGTGAAATCGTACGTCAGTCAATTAAAATAAATATTTATTAAATATATTTCACTACCCAGCTGGTAAGGATAGTAAGTAGGGAACAGGCCCTATCGTCTTAGCGAATTTCATCCCTTATGCGCCCCGATCGCCAGCGACGTGACTAGAGGGTGTGCAGTGGGATACCAGCCTGACTGACCTCCACCATACCTCCCGACAACCTGGAGTTATGGTCTGGGGTGCCTTTTCACCTTTGGTTTTCGTTCGCACCAACTTTACAGCACATTACATTGGTGATATTCTGCGTCCCTTAATGTTGCCCTTCATGGCAGGTCATCCTGGGCTTATATTTCAACAAGACAATGCCAGCCCCTGTACAGAGAGAGTACCTACAGCTTGTCCTCGTGCTTGCCCAATCCTACATTGGCCGACGAGATCCCCAGATCTCCTTCGAATAGTTCTGAAACTGTAATGATTTGCTTGACTGTACATGGACAGCACATCTACCGATTTGTGTTCCATTCCGATAATTCCTTCGTGGTGTGCCGTTTCCTTTGTCTTAGAATGTAAAATCAATGCAGTCCAGTCTATCAATCTGACTGCGTTTTGAAGTGCCCACTAACAATTTCAGTCAATAACGTCATTCACCTTAGGCACTACTGCAGTATTAATGATTCTGTCGTCGACGATACATCAAACTCTAACCTTCCATATCGGCGTTCTTCTCTTTTTCCACTTTTGGCGGTAAAAGATTGTTTCACGGCGGCTTATCATTCCCAGCCCAGGACACGGTACGCAAACTTCCACATACGTGTTTCATTAGCAAAGCAGCCAGCAAACACAGTATTAAAATCTTATTTGAAAGCCGTAACTGAATTACGAGAGCCGTGACTAATCTGTTACCGCCGAGTTTGCCTGGAGGGCCGACGTACTGTTGTGGGGAAACAGTTGTCTGTGCTCGCTCGGTATGCGAGCCAGTAAACAGATGCGTGTGGGCGGCACACAACCGCAGTACATTAGAGCAGGTAATCTGCATTCCGTATGGCCGGTGTCCTCGCTCGTGCGTCCTCTATTGTGAAGCAGTGCGGTATGATATTCGCTGCTGCTGAAACTCTACGCTGGTGGGACAAACACTGAATGGAGTTTCGTATTTGGAATGCCGCAGTGTTCCGTGCTCTCGCTACATTCACCGTCCAGCTACTGCCATATGGTGACTGAAACACTCTATTAGTCACTCTCCAAAGTATTGGATAACATGAAGAGCACCTAAAAGCTCCAGCGGTTCTCCCGCACACAGTTACAAAAGACACTACGCACCTAATTCCAACGCTGTTTATCTTCGCTGCACTGTAGAGAAGGATTATTACAACATTACTGTTGTTTTCTTCATCCAACTAAATCATTCACTCGCATAATTTACGCGTACTGATCTTTCGTTTATGTTAACGTAAAAGGATGACAGCTAAGTATCCTGTATCGTGGTTAATTGTTCTATGCAATTTTAAAAGCCTATTATTCCATTGATCCTGCCAAGAGAAAAGTAAGTTACCTCACCTCTGAAAAAGTCTTCATTTTAAAATGAATTGCATTTTTCATACCTAACTATGCTGACGTCGCTATACTCCAGAAAGGAACAACCCGTTTTAACGCCTGAGATAAAATCAAAAAGATGAAATCAGCGTAGACGAATAACAGTAATTTCACGATTGTTTTAAAGTGCATGAATAAATTTCTGAACTCCAAACTTTTGTTAAATTCCTTACCTTGCAGGGAAGTCAATAACTAAGGATAGTTTTTCAGATTAACGAAAATACGATGGGTGAAATCTAAAAGACGCAAAAACGCAATTAATGATGTAATTCAAAGAAAATTTCGACGTACTCTACATGTTCTTTCGAGAGGCTAATCTCGATTAAAAAAGTGCAGTGAAGACCTCTGTAGTATCTAGAATACGTGCATCAAAATTTACTTTATCATCCGGACGACCTGTGAGTGTGCAGAAAGAAATTTTCGTAAAATCATCCTGTCACCCTGCCACCAATACGTGTTCTTTAGAATCAGCACTCTGCAGTTGAACACTAGCTTTGGCAATGTGAGCTTAAAGACTGAGTTTTACGGTTACATGGTTTATGACTATAGCATTAATAAATACTGTCACCCGCAACTGCGACACCTCTTTAAGGAGGTTGAGTATATGAACTGTCTGTACGTCAGCCTTTAAGAGAAATGTATTTTTTCTAAAAAAATAACATTATTCATAACAACTCTCGTGTCAGACACCTTCCTACAATTTTTAGTCCAGTGAACCAAGTATCGTACATCATTTTTTTTTTCATTCCAAGAAATAAATATAATAATTTTGTTAATATGATATTACTTTTACGCTATGTGATCAAAGGTATCCGGACAGCTGGATGAAAATGACTTATAAGTTCGTAGCGCCCTCCATCTGTTAGTCCGGAATTAAATATTGTGTTGGCCCACCCTTAGCCCTGATGATAGCTTCAACTCTCGCAGGCATACGCTCAGTCAGGTGCTGGAAAGTTCCTTGGGGAATGGCAGCCCATTCTTCACGGAGTGCTGCGCTGAGGGGAGGTATCGATGTCGATAGTTGAGACCTGGCACGAAGTCGGCGTTCCAAAATATGCCAGAGGTGTTCTATAGGATTGACGTCAGGATTCTATGGAAGCCAGTTTATTACAGGGCTGTTAATGTCGTGTAACCAGTCCGCTACAGCCCGTGCATTATGAACAGATGGTCGACCGTGTTGAAAGACGCAATCGCCATCCCCCAATTGTCCTTCAACAGTGGGAAGCAAGAAAATGCTTAAAATATCCATGTAGGCCTGTGCGCCGGCCGGTGTGGCCGAGTGGTTCTAGGCGCTTCAGTCTGGAATCGCGCGACCGCTACGGTCGCAGGTTTGAATCCTGCCTCGGGCATGGATGTCTGTGATGTCTTTAGGTTAGTTAGGTTTAAGTAATACTAAGTTCTAGGGGACTGATGACCTCAGATGTAAAGTCCCATAGTGCTCAGAGTCATTTTGTAGGCCTGTGCTGTGACAGTGCCTCGCAAAACAACATAAGTTGCCAGCACCCTCCGTAAAAATCACGACCACACCGTAACACCACCGTCTCCGAATTTTACTCTTGGCACTACACACGGTGGCAGATGACGTTCACCGGGCATTCGCCATACCCACACCCTCTAATCGGATCGCCACATTGTGCACCGTGTTACGTCACTCCACACAACGTTTTTCAACTGTTCCATCGTCCAATGTTTACGCTCCTTACACCAAATGAGGCTTCGTTTGGCATTTACCGGCGTGATGTGTGGCTTATGAGCAGCCGCTCGACCATGAAATCCAAGTTTTCTCACCTCCCGCCAACCTGTCATAGTACTTGCACCGGATCCTGATGAAGTTTGGAATTCCTGTGTGATGGTCTGGATAGATGTCTGCCTATTACACATTACGACCCTCTTCAACTGTCGGCCGTCTCTGTCAGTCAACAGCTGAAGTCGGCCTGTACGCTTTTAAAGTTAGACTTAATTTACTCTCTTCAGGTGCTGATTGGCCGTCTAGATGGCGCTACCATAGGTCAAACGGATATAAACTGCGTCTTTTAAAAATAGGAACCCCCATTTCTTATTACATGCTTCTTTCGTGAGATATTTGGCCCCCCTCACTATCAAAGGACCACCCTGTATATCAACGGGAACAGGTAAAAATGTGTGTCCCGCAAGCACTCCTGCCGCGAGACCCACTTACTCACCTTGTATGTCCACACACTAGATTCGTAGTGTCCCACCCCAACGCACTCATTACTCGTAGAAGACGTTCTTACCAAGTCCCGGAAGAGTTCGGTGAATATGTGTGCATCCGCACAGAAGGAGGTCATTGCCGGTTTTGCCAGAACTATATACTGACATGTCCGAAACAACAGACACCATATCCGTATACGTTTATAGATCTGGAAGTCGTAACAAAACATACATGAAGTCCCCCTTTCAACACACTCAATTTCCATGTTTTTTGAGCCCTGAAGAAAGACGTTCGTGACTGTAGATTTGCTTCGGACGAAGAGCATGCACGCCTGAGTACCATAATAGTTCTCAAGAGGCACAGAATGGCTCAAATGGCTCTGAGCACTATGGGACTTAACATCTATGGTCATCAGTCCCCTAGAACTTAGAACTACTTAATCCTAACTAACCTAAGGACATCACACAACACCCAAGAGGCAAACTCAAACGTTTTTGTATGAAGGCACTGACCGCCTTATCTCACAGCGGGATAAATGTATTAACAAATTTGACGAATACTTTCGAAATAATGGACAGCATACGTACTTTTTTCCATTAGTCTCATTTTCACTTGACTATCCCTTATACATTGTTGATAAATATGTGAGTTTCTAATTATACTGGAGGCTCGGCAAAATGAAAATCACCCAGTGACGCAAAGTGATTAAATCATGGCTTCCTTACTGTCACTGTATGCCTTTTCCATTTAAAAAAAAAAATGGCTCCAAGCACTATGGGACTTAACATCTGTGGTCTAATGGTACAAATGGCTCTGAGCACTATGGGACTTAACATCTGAGGTCTTCAGTCCGCTAGAACGTAGAGCTACTTAAACCTAACTAACCTAAGGACATCACACACATCCATGTCCGAGGCAGGATCCAGACTGATGGGCCTAGAAGCGCTCGACCATAGCGGCCAGGTATGTCGTTTGCGCAATGACTTTGTCATATCTGATGTGCCTTCTTTTCTCCTCGCCTCGTTTCTTCCATCTACCAAATATATATTGCTCATTCCTTAATAGTGGCTACCAGCTCACTTCTCGATTATGTACTCGGCTGATTTGAAACAGTAGCTCGCCCGCGATTGGTAATGTTTCCAAAGAAGTAATTACAGAAGACAAATATTTTGAATAAACAGTTCTCACCTATTAATTACATAACGTAGATAGAAACAGTTCTGATCAGTACAAACTTAGGTATGGAACATTGTCTAACTGTAATTCGGATGGCAAAGAGCAATAGTTGTGTAGTAGTGCCTAATATAAGTAACGACTGCATGGAAATGTCGAATGGCATCAAGAATCGAATTCTGCTATGTCTGTGTGAGAGCGATATTATTCAAGTGGCACTGTAACTCATCTAATTTTCCACGGATACTTTCAGACTAATTTTGTCATTACATACGAAGTGTATTAGAGATCCTCGGCAGAATCAGTATCTGAGATACACAGCAATCATCATACTTAAAGTTGGTTTGAATGTAACTCTTCTTTACTGGGCTTAGACCACCAGAGAGTAAGCCTCTACCTCACCAGAAGATGTGCTCTGTGGCTTCCAGCAAGACAGATTAGAAACAGTGTGCTGGTTGTCGATGGCGTGGGAAGAGGGACCATGGTTAGAGTCAGAGATACAAACACACGCATATGCTACCTGACAAAAAAGTAAGGCACAGAGACGTAATGGATGAAACGCAATGAAACTTCTGTAGTTGAGAGGTTATATGGTGTATTTTCAGTGATTACGAAAAACTAGGTAGTATGAGCGCACCTAACAGTACTACGTAGCAACGAGCGATAAAGTTGTTGTAACCTCTCCTGTGCCGAGACGGCCCACAACTATTCCGAATGGTGCCTCATGTAATTTAACCTGGTACTGGGTTGGAGTAGCCTGTTGATAAAACACGGATAGTTATCCTTGTAAGTATCTATCTACACTGAAGAGCCAAAGAAATAGGTACACCTGCCTAATACTGTGTAGGGCCCCCGCAATCACCCAGAAGTACCACAAACTACGTGCGATGGATTCGACTAATGTCTGAAGTAGTGCTGCAGGGAATGGACACCACGAAACGTTCAGGGCTGTCCATAGATCCGTAAGAGCACGAGGGGTGGAGATGTGCAGATCCCAGGGCATCCCAGATATGCTCATTGACATTCATGTCTGGGGAGTCAGATGGCCAGCGAGAGTGTTTAAACTCAGAAGAGTGTTCCTGGAGGAACTATGTAGCAATTCTGGAAGTGTCGGATGCCGCATTACCCTGCTGGATTTGCCTAAGTCCGTCGGAAAGCACAATGGGCATGTATGGATGCAAGTGATCAGACAGGATGCTTAGGTCCGTGTCACCTGTCAGAGTCGTATCTAGACGTATCAGTTGTCTCATATCACTCCAACATAACACTACCCACACCATTACGGAGCCACCATCAGCATGACAATTCCCCTGCTGACACGTCAGGTCCATGGATTCGTGAGGTGGTCTCCGTACTCATACACGTCCGTCTGCTCGATACATTTTGAAACGAGACCCGTCCGACCAGGCAACATGTTTGCAGTCATCAACAATCCAATGCCGGTGATGACGGACCCAGGCGAGGCGTAAAGCTTTGTGTCGTGCAGTCGCAAAGGGTGCAGGAGTGGACCTTTGGCTCCGAAAGCCCATATCGATGATGTTTCGTGGAATGGTTCGCACGCCGACACTTGTTGATGGCTCAGCACTGAAATCTGCTGCAATTTGCCGACGGGTAGCACTTCTGTCATGTTTAATGATTCTCTTCAGTAGTCGTTGGTCTCATTCTTGCAGGATCTTTTCCTGTCCGCCGCGATGTCGGAGAGTTGATGTTTTGCTGGGTTCCGATACACCCGCGAAATGGTGTACCGGAAAATCCCTACTTTATCACTACCTCTCAGATGCTGTGTCCCATCCCCCGTGCGCCAACTGTAACGCCACGTTCAAAGTCACTTAAGTCTTGATAATCTGCCATAGTGCCCGCAGTAACCGATCTAACAACTTCACCAGACATTTTTGGTCTTATACAGGCGTTGGTGACCGCAGCACCGTATTTTGACTGTTTACTTATCTCTGTATTTAACTACGCATACCCGTGCCAGATTTTGGCGCTTCAGTGTATGTACGTGACATTTTTCCGTGGTATATTGGTACACCGATGTCAAGGTGGCGATTTTTGCTGTCGATATATTTTTTGTATTATATTTTTTTCAATTTTTGGTAAGTATTTGAAATCGATCTTTGTAAATTACAGTAAAACGTAACTTTAGTTTCACTATGTGAAGAATCCTTATGAGCAAAAATCTAAATGATAATAGATGTGTGAGATGAAATGCTGATGTAATCGGCGCTCGGCGCTAGCAACAGAAACTGCAACGATCACCTTCATCAGGCAATTTTAACATTACAGCTGCTACGTCACTGGCGTTTGCAGAAATGGAAAAAGAAAACAGCGAAGTCGACATGAAGCGCTCGCACAAATCCGATATGTGGCGGACTCATCGGACACTTTTTATTGTGCCACTTACATTCAGTTACTATTGTTAGCAAAGTGGTTATCGCCAAGCGAGGACTTGCAACATTTTCCTTTCAGTTCTGACTCTAAGGGGAAGGCAGGCTGCTGGCTTGTTGATGCACAGAATAGCTAATAATAAATCAAAATAAATCAAAAATATATTAATACAGCTCTGAAATGGCAGAATATTTACAATGTGCAGCCAATATTTGTATAGGCAGGGACGTCGTTGTCTTTCCCGTCCATACGCAGATTGACCGATATTTTCTCTATATATCGATTGCCTGTTTGACAATTTCCTAAATATCAATACATCAAATTCCCAATATTTTTAAAGGTGTCGGGAGTTCCAGCGTGGAGAGGACGTCCAAACCGGTCCGACGCATGGTCTGCTCGGCCTGATGTTGCTGGCCATAAGAGTATCTCAGCATCACGCGCAGTTTATAGAGACACGCACCATGCGTGGACGAGTATTGTCTTGTTGAAACATGATACCGAGATACTGTCGCATGGGAGATAAGACATGTGGGTGTAGGATGTCCGTGTCGTTCTGTTGTGTCGTCAGGCTTACCTCAGTCATTACCAGCGCTGACCTGGTGTCATACCCGTGGTGTCATACCCGATGGGTCCTCACATTATGGTTCCAACGCTAACACGGGTGTACCTTTCCAAAAATATGAAGGAAGGGGATTCCTCCCGAGATCGCTGCCGTTCTCACCGATGACGGTATTCGGCAGGGTGGTCCAGAACCGCGATTCGTCGCTGAACACAACGTAACGTTATTCGTGAACAGTCCATGCTTCCCAGTTACGACACTGCACCAAACATAGTACCTTGTGTTTTGGTACTAACGGCAGCCTAGGCATGGGAACGTATTTACCTACTGCTGCTGTTCTGCGACCAGTGGCGTACGATGACAAATAAGGTTGGAAGGATGTGTGCTTGGTACACCAATACGCGAGTCCGCCCTTACGGCGGTCAGACACATTTGACCGAAACCTTGATGACTAGTATGTCTGCATACACGTTCCCATGCAGACAAACATTGGGTCACTGTTACATCGGAAGCTACGCATATCAGGATGCGGCACGATTCCACAAGTCGGCTAGGATAAGGCCCCTTTCAATGTCTTTCAGGTGTCGATGAAGCTGTTTCGCACCGGCGGTGTCGTTTACGTGTCATTCATAGCGGTCAAACCACATCTGACACTCTTCACATCCACGATATGTCCTATCGGGTGTGGTAACAATACTAAATATGGAGAACACTAAATTAACCTGCTAGACTTTCTATCTAAGTCCAAGAGTCGCAGCATACTTGCCGACCTGCCGAAGTTACGTTGACATCCGACTATGTCTTCCGGGTTTCTTTAATTTTTCTTGTAAGGAATTGTACATAGGTTGTGAGTTAACGAACATTGTACTCTCACTTAAATATATGGCCGAAAGAGACATGTTTGTGGAATTAGCTCTCAAGGTATACATTAAAATTTGTGTAGGAAAAATGAAATTATCCCAGAAATAAACTGTAATAGTTTCAATCTACCAGTAAGACCAAAATGTTCGGGATGTTTCCCCTGCTCACCAAGTGAATGCAGGCACTGGAAACCCTTACCTCACGTTCCAAATTGTTATTGTGTCTGCCTCATCCTCTGGCTGGTCGGATATTTCGCTGAAAAGAAAAAAAATCCCCAACAGCTCACCTTTCTCGTTCGGGATGAGAATTAAGGAAACATCTAATAATGAGAAATAATGTGGCAGCGTGTTGCATGATGCCCTCCGTAGCGTTCGCCAATCACCTACCATGAGGAACAGTTCAACTCGAGCTGCTCCTTTAAATGACCACATGCTTCATCTCTGTGTTACATGCCAAGAGGTATTTGTTCAAATTGCAAGTCAAGTTGTACACCCGTCTCCATAACAAATGTATAACGAAAGTTCGTAGCACTGGGGAGTTTCTACACGAAGTCTACAGTTCGAGTCCAAAACATTTTAGAAAGATTAACTTTTTTCTTCCTTAGGTCGTAGGAGTGCTCCTTGTAGACAACCCTCCCCCAGCGTATTGCTAAATTTTTTTTGCCAGTTATTAGATACAACATTTACATTTGTCACCCATCGCAGCTTGGTGACCAGAATATCATCACGGATGTTTCAGTACAACTTACATGACAAAGAATCGATAAATTTGGCATCCCTGTATGTATTCAATAAATTAGTGGTATAAATGTGGGATGTCTTGAATGGTGTGGTGGAATATAATAACTTTCATCATTATTTGAACGAGCATTAAAAATCTGTACATTATCTGTATAAAGGGTGACCCATTGGTCGTGACCGGGCCAAATATCTCACGATATAAGCTTCAAACGAATAAACTACAAAGAATGAGACTTGTCTAGCTTGAAGGGGGATAGCAGATGGCGCTAGGGTTGGCCGCTAGATGACGCTGCCATAGGTCAAACTGTATTTTTTTTTAAATAGAAACCCCATTTTTATTACAAATTCGTGTAGTACGTAAGGAAATATGAAAGTTTTAGTTGGACCACTTATTTCGCTTTGTGATGGATGGCGCTGTAATAGTCACAAACATATGGCTCACAATTTTAGATGAACAGTTGGTAACAGGTAGATTATCTAAATTAAAATACAGAATGTAAGTACGTTTGAAAATTTATTTCGATTGTTCCAATGTGATGCATGTACCTTTGTGTACTTATCATTTCTGAGAACGCAAGCTGTAACAGCATGATTACCTGTAAATAAAACATTAATGCAATAAATGCTCAAAATGATGTCCATCACCCTCAATGCATTTCACAATACGCGTAACGACATTCCTCTCAACAGCGAGTAGTTCGCCTTCCGTAATGTTCGCACATGCATTGCCAGTGCGCTGCCGCATTTTGTCAGCCGTTGTCGGTGGATCACGATAGCAAATATCCTTCAACTTTCCCCACAGAAGGAAATCCGGGGACGTCAGATCCGGTGAACGTGCAGGCCATGGTATGGTGCTTCGACGACCAATCCATCTGTCATGAAATATGCTATGCAGTGGTACATCGGAATCTAATACTGGTCTCCCAGGAAACAATCAAAGCAAACCACAAACAATGAGGAGAGTTACTCTTCTTGTACTTAAGTGGGCATTGTGCCTTTTGTATTAAATCCCGAAGCTATTTCTGTGTTTCATCTTAAATGTGAAGGTCCAAGGGATACAGTAAACCTGATCTGGTGCATCGGAATCTAATACTGGTCTCCCAGGAAACGCTCAAAGTAAACCACAATCAAAGAAAAGAGTCACTCTTCTTGTACTGAAGTCGGCATTGTGCCTTTTGTATTAAATCCCGACGTAATTTCTGTGTTTCATCGTAAATGTGAAGGTCCAAGGGATATCGTAAAGCTGCAGTGGTACATCCGTATCTTATACTGGTCTCCCAGGAAACGCTCAAAGCAAACCACAAACAATGAGAAGAGTCAGTCTTCTTGTACTTAAGTCGGCAATGTGCCTTTTGTCTTAAATCCCGACGCACTTACTGTGATTCATCGTAAATGTAAGGTCCAAGGGATAGCGTGAAGCTGCAGTGGTACATCCGTATCTAATACTGGTCTCCCAGAAAACGCTCAAAGCAAATCACAAACAATGAGAAGGGTCAGTCTTCTTGTACTTAAGTCGGCATTGTGCCTTTTGTGTTAAATCCCGGCACCATTTCTGTGTTTCATCGTAAAAATGAAGGTCCAAGGGATAGCGTGAAGCTGCAGTGGTACATCCGTATTTAATACTGGTCTCCCAGGATACGCTCAAATCAAACCACAAACTATGAGAAGAGTCAGTCTTCTTGTACTGAAGTCGGCGTTGTGCCTTGTGTGTTAAATCGCGATGCCATTTCAGTGTTTCATTGTAAATGTGAAGGGCCAAGGGATAGAGTACAGCTGCAATGGTATATCGGAATCTAATACTGGTCTCCCAGGAAACAATCAAAGCAAACCTCAAACAATGAGAAGGGTCACTCTTCTTGTACTTAAGTCGGCATTGTGCCTTTTGTATTAAATCCCGAAGCAATTACTGTGTTTCATCGTAAATGTGAAGGTCCAAGGGATAAAGTAAAGCTGCAGTGGTACATCGGAATCTAATACTGGTCTCCCAGGAAACGTTCAAAGCAAACCACAAACAATGAGAAGAGTCAGTCTTCTTGTACTTATGTAGGCATTGTACCTTTTGTATTAAATCCCGACGCAATTTCTGTGTTTCATCGTAAATGTGAAGGTCCAAGGGATACAGTAAATCTGATCTGGTGCATCGGATTCTAATACTGGTCTCCCAGGAAACGCTATTCAATACCGCTTCAACCGCACGCGCGCTATGTGCCGGACATCCATCATGTTGGAAGTACATCGCCATTCTGTTATGCAGTGAAACATCTTGTAGTAACATCGGTAGTACATTACGTAGGAAATCAGCATACATTGCAGCATTTAGATTGCCATCGGTAAAATGGGGACCAATCATCCTTCCTCCCATAATGCCGCTACGGTCGCAGGTTCGAATCCTGCCTCGGGCATGGATGTGTGTGATGTCCTTAGGTTAGTTAGGTTTAAGTAGTTCTACGTTCTAGGGGACTGATGACCACAGTGGTTAAGTCCCATAGTGCTCAGAGCCGAACCATAATGCCGCACCATTCATTAAGCCGTCAAGGTCGCATATGTTCCACTTGTGGCAGCCATCGTGGATTTTCCGTTGCATAATAGTGCATATTATGCTGGTTTACGTTACAGCTGTTGGTGAATGACGGTCCGTTGCTAAATAGAAAGCGTGCAAAAAATCTGTCATTGTCACGTAATTTCTCTTGTGCCCAGTGGCAGAGCTGTACACGACGTTCAAAGTCGTCGCCATGCAATTCCTGATGCGTGGAAATATGGTACGGGTGCAATCGACGTTGATGTAGCATTCTCAACACCGACGTTTTTGAGATTCCCGATTCTCGCGCAATTTGTCTGCTACTGATGTGCGGATTAGGCGTGACAGCAGCTAAAACACCTACTAGGGCATCACCATTTGTTGCAGGTCGTGATTGACGTTTCACGTGTGGCTGAACACTTCCTGTTTCCTTAAATAACGTAACTATCCGGCGGACGGTCCGGACCTTTGGTTGATGTCGTCCAGGATACCGAACAGCGTACGTAGCACACGCCCGTTGGGCATTTTGATCACAGTAGCCATACATCAACACGATTTCGACCTTTTCCTCAATTGGTAAACGGTCCATTTTAATACGGGTAATGTATCACGAGGCAACTACCGTCCGCACTGGTGGAATGTTACGTGATACCACGTACTTATACGTTTGTGACTATTACAGCGCTCTCTATCACAAAGCGAAAAAAGGGGTCCAACTAAAACAATCATATTTCTTTGCATATTACACGAATATGTAATAAAAATGGGTGTTCCTATTTTAAAAAGCGCAGTTGATATCCGTTTGACCTGTGCAGGGCCATCTAGCGCCAACCATAGCGCCATCTGGTTTTCCCCCTTCAAGCTAGACGAGTTTCGTTCTTTGTATTTTTTTCCGTTTTATGCTTATTCCATGAGATATTTGGCCCGGGGACTATCAATGGATCACCCTGTAGTGTGCATGGAACATAGTGCAGAAATAAAAATTATGCAACTTGCTGAGTCTACAGATTATTACATAGGGTGAAGAAAATACGCGCCCTTAGCGGTCGGCGTGAGATTTCCAATCCTAATTCAAGACAAAAGTGTACCAAGCAAAACCTGTTTCCGCCAACGTGCTCAGTGGGAAAGTGATTTTGAAAAGCAAGCTGTGTCAGTGCTCTGCGTGCGGCATGATCAAGACCAGGGGGCACGAAGTCGGCGCTGTGTCGGGGCTGCCCCATTAGCTCAGTGTAGTTCCGTTTCAACCGCGCTAGCGAGTGGACGTTGTTAGCTGCTGTGCTGCACTTCCGTGTTTACAGCGCTGTACTTGTGCTTCTCGAGTGCTGTCCGTCAGTTAATCTCCGTGTTCGTTCATATTCCTTGTGATCTGATAGCTCCTTCTGGTCGTGCTGCTGCTAATTGGAATTTAGGTTGTTTAACCGAAATTTCGTCGCTGGATTAACCAGGGCTACAATCCTCAGGAAGGATACTTTAGTATTTGCTTTTGTCAAGGAATCCCGTACTGTTCAGCTGACATCCCTGGAAACAGATGACTTGGGTACACAGGTAATTGCTGTAAATTCTGAAACGTTCCATACCTGGTAACGGGATCAGGAAAAATACTGCGTTTTTGTTAAGTTATTTAGTTCTCCGACTTAATAGTTACGAAAGTGGGGCTATGAAGTAGATTTTGGGCATAAAAATTGCTGTAAAAGCAAGTTTTCCATCTATAGAGCTGACATTGATTACAAAACCGTTCGTGAATCTTCCCACTGAAATTGAAAAGGATAAGATTAAGGATGCTCTTTCAAAATACGGGGACTTTAAATCAGTTGCATATGAAAGATGTCCATTACAATTATCCGGGCTGTTATGCCGTGGTCGGTTGATGAATTCTGTGTCGATTCCCAACGTTTCGTCTCCGACTGCGGGAGACATCTTCAACGGGGTCGGTAGCTCAATGGAAGGTCCAACACACCCACTGGTTGTGTCATCAACCGACCATGGCATAACAGCCCGGATAATTATAATGGACATGATATTTCCGGCCGTGAAAGTCTACATTTTAGTAAATGAAAGATGGTTGTCTCCCTTTGAACTGCACTGTTTCAACGGGGTCCGCTGTGTAGAGATGGACGTTAAGACAAGTATTCCGTCTCACATGACTGTTTGTGGGTATAAGGCACACGCCGGTCGGAGTGGCCGTGCGGTTCTAGGCGCTACAGTCTGGAGCCGAGCAACCGCAAAGGTCGCAGGATCGAATCCTACCTCGGGCATGGATGTGTGTGATGTCGTTAGGTTAGTTAGGTTTAGTTAGTTCTAAGTTCTAGGCGACTGATGACCTCAGAAGTTAAGTCGCGTAGTGCTCAGAGCCATTTGAACCATATCACGCACAAATTGTTTTTACAGGTCAGGAAGCTACATGTCGTATATGTAACGTAACCGGCCACTTCAGACAGGAACTGTTGTTCTTAATAGTAATTTGATACAGCATCAGAAACTTACCTTAAATGGTGTGTTACCAAAGCATAGCCCAGATCAACTGATTAAGGATGTTAACGCAGCGGCCCAAGCTGATGTCCCCATTCACGATAACAGCCAGTTTCCGCCGTTAATGACAAAGAGAAAACCTGTTACCATTATTCGTGAAACTGAAATGCAACCCAAAAAGCTACCTCTGGAGACTACTGACAGTTGTTCAGAGGACGAGCTGTCATGTACAACTCCGTCAGTTCGCAAGAAAGACAGTGCGTTGAGGAGGCAGAGGAACCGGAAGGCAGAATGCGAATGGAAGCTAATGAACAGAAAGATAATAAACATACGGTACCAGATAATGAAGGGGGTGTAGTAAGTAGTAATTTGCAAGAAACAGCAGATGAAGAAGCTGACTGCAAAGATCATCAGCTTATCTGTTGGTAAACAAATTCATGGAGTGATTCCAAAACTGCCGTCTCCATTTGTTTCCCTCGACCAGGATGTGAGTGATATTAATAAAGAACAAGGACGTGGTGGCCAAAATGAAATCGCGGTCAACACCGCAGGGCAGGCACCAGCAACAGAAACTGCAAAAGCGTCTGCTGCTGGTCCAGATGAGCCGAGAAATAAAAAAAAAAAAACGCAACCCACTGTGAATGTAGCTCGTAACCAAGGAAAGGGAGAATCCGTAAAGGGTGACCGAATCTCAAAGAATGTTCGGTACGAAACGGTCCTACACGAATCACTGGAGGAGAAGTCTGAAAGTTAGCAAGGGAATCAGTCTGCAAGCGGTACAAGAGGAAACTCAGAAGTAGAAAAAAAGGATCAGTAACTAATAAACTGATTGAAGTGTTATTCGATGTTCAGCCTTCCGAGAAAACTGTTAAGTGACAGCGCAATGACGCAATCTTATTCTGTCACCACTGTAAACATAAATCAAATTACGTCTGGTTGGAATTTATCGGCACTTAACGAATTTTTTGTACGAATCTGCGACTGGTACTGCCCTGTTAAAAGAAGTTCTAATGTCGGATTTAGTAACTCCCGGTTATGTCAGATACATAAATGTGTCTCATGACGCAAGTGCTGGAACAGCTGTTTTGGTGAGGGAAGGGATTCTAGTAAGTTAGGTGGAACATCTGGAATACGGAAGAGGTATAGGACTAATTATCTATGATGTGACTATCATCAACTTGTATGCCCCTTCAGATAGTTTTCACCGAGCTGACAGGGCTCGTTTCTCCAAAGATAAACTGATGTACTAGTTAATGAAAAATCCAAGACAGTTATTACTTAAAGATGATTTTAATTGTGTTTTAAATCGAAAAGATCAGTTAGCTAATTTTAATTTATGAAGTGAACTAAAACAACTTGTTACTGGTTTGCAAATAAAGGACATATGGGAACTCAAATACCCCTCCAATGTTGAGTTTACTTATGTCACGCCAACATCTCGTAGCAGGATTGATATACTACATTTTTCTAAAAATCTGAAACTTCCGTGACAAAAGTAGAAACGTACTTTTCAGACCATTGAAGTGTCTTAGCCTGCATAAATCTAACAAGACAGCCAGTTTGCCGATTCAAGAATCAGTGGAATTTGAATATTTCCTTGTTAGTAAATCATTATTGAGCCGAGAAATAAAAAAAAAAAAACGCAACCCACTGTGAATGTAGCTCGTAACCAAGGAAAGGGAGAATCCGTAAAGGGTGACCGAATCTCAAAGAATGTTCGGTACGAAACGGTCCTACACGAATCACTGGAGGAGAAGTCTGAAAGTTAGCAAGGGAATCAGTCTGCAAGCGGTACAAGAGGAAACTCAGAAGTAGAAAAAAAGGATCAGTAACTAATAAACTGATTGAAGTGTTATTCGATGTTCAGCCTTCCGAGAAAACTGTTAAGTGACAGCGCAATGACGCAATCTTATTCTGTCACCACTGTAAACATAAATCAAATTACGTCTGGTTGGAATTTATCGGCACTTAACGAATTTTTTGTACGAATCTGCGACTGGTACTGCCCTGTTAAAAGAAGTTCTAATGTCGGATTTAGTAACTCCCGGTTATGTCAGATACATAAATGTGTCTCATGACGCAAGTGCTGGAACAGCTGTTTTGGTGAGGGAAGGGATTCTAGTAAGTTAGGTGGAACATCTGGAATACGGAAGAGGTATAGGACTAATTATCTATGATGTGACTATCATCAACTTGTATGCCCCTTCAGATAGTTTTCACCGAGCTGACAGGGCTCGTTTCTCCAAAGATAAACTGATGTACTAGTTAATGAAAAATCCAAGACAGTTATTACTTAAAGATGATTTTAATTGTGTTTTAAATCGAAAAGATCAGTTAGCTAATTTTAATTTATGAAGTGAACTAAAACAACTTGTTACTGGTTTGCAAATAAAGGACATATGGGAACTCAAATACCCCTCCAATGTTGAGTTTACTTATGTCACGCCAACATCTCGTAGCAGGATTGATATACTACATTTTTCTAAAAATCTGGAAACTTCCGTGACAAAAGTAGAAACGTACTTTTCAGACCATTGAAGTGTCTTAGCCTGCATAAATCTAACAAGACAGCCAGTTTGCCGATTCAAGAATCAGTGGAATTTGAATATTTCCTTGTTAGTAAATCATTATTTAATAGACCTGATAAAAAAGCATGGACAATGTACCAGAAAGTTCGTAGTAGACATCCCACTGCTATCGACTGGTGGGTTTAAATGGCGAAGCAAAAGTTGAGGAAGGTTCTTATTCAATCAGTGCCCAGAGCGCAAGAGAAACGAAATGCACTATGCAATATTACTATTCCGTTTTGAGAGATCTAAATGATCAGGTCTCGGCAGATTCCTCACTTCGGATAGCTGACATCAAAAAAGTCAAAGCCAAGTTGCTTAATATCAACAGAAATCAAATGGAAGTGTTGAAAATAAAATCGAAGGCAAATTCGCTGTCAGAAGACGTAAGTACTTCCCTACATCATTTAGTGAAGCATATCAAAAACGGAAGAAGGACTTTTATTGCTGAAATTCGAACAAAAAACTGTACGATTCTCAGAACCGAGCAGGATATCATGGACGAGATTTATCGCTATTATTACATGCTATATTCTGTAAATCAAAGTAGTGATGCATCCTTGGAAGAATTCCTTGACATCCTAGCACCACAGCTGACTGAAGATGACAATGACAATTTTCTCGTGGTAGTCAGTGAAGAGAACGTGAATGAGACCCTGTGGGCCTCACCACCAAAAAATTGCCCAGGACCTGATGGTCTGCCGGCATTTTACATCCGTTACTGGCTAACAGTGTGTGCGAAAAGCACGAACATTGTAAATTAGGTTATTCAGCGTAAAATGATTCCGGATGAGTTTAAGGAGAGTAAAACTGTTCTTGTGCGAATAAAATGGAAACAAATAAATAAATAATTTTTGTCCAATTTCACTGCTGAATTCTCATTATAAATTAAAAGCTAAATAGTAAACAAGAGAATTTCATGCATTACCAATAAAATTATTAGTAAACATCAGAACTGTGCGCAAGGCAAAACCATTTTTCAAAATCTAGCATAATTCAGGGATATTACTGGAACAACTTCTGTAACAAACATAAAATGTGTTTTATTTTTCTGGAGTTTTATAAAGCCTTCGATGTAGTAAATGATGAATATCTTCTAGAGAAGTTGAAGAAAATACGTTTCAGCGATAGGTTCATACAGTTGTTAAAGAACATAGCAACTGGAATAAACGCAGAAATAGCGGTGAACTTTCAACAATCCAGGCTGATATAAATAAATCGAGGTGTTCCTCAAGGAAGTCCTCTGTTTATGTCGCTCTTCGCCAGTGAAAGATCTGTTGTATACGTCTGATCACTTTACATAATTAACTTTCCATTAATGTCCAGAATGTGCAGTTGGAAGGCTAGTCACCTTTATAACGTGAGCATAAATCTTCCATAATCTGTATAATTTCTGTGACTTCCATACAATTGTGTGAACTGCTCATTGACTACTCTGACTGAGCTGAAAAGGTTAAAGATCAGATTCTTTCCTTAACCTGTCTGTCACGGAGACGATTTCCTTGAGTACATTCTACTTATTCTTCTGTAAATATTGGAGCACATGTAATTCAAAGTGCAGTTTTTTATTTATTCGTGTTTGAAGAACTTTGACTGTCTTTAAAAAAACTTTTGTTCCTGTTTAAATTTTTTTCTTCGTGGTAATTTAGTCACTAACACAATCTTCTGTTTTATTTCTTTAACATCAGTATAATTACGATGATTTAAGTGTTTCTGATTAAATCATTTCATGTCTAACTGTGTGCATGGTTAGTACATGTCCTTAGTATGTATTTGGAATTTGTAACATTGTTCCTTAAATAAGTTTAAAAAAAGAAGTGGGACAATGAACGATATGCATTCTCGCCGTTGTTCAATTTGCATTCCCACCAAAACATTCTATCTTTCAGTTAAAGCATCAAATTGTATCCAATTTACACCTCCACAATGCGTATCTTGCGTATATCTTTCTCGTACTGCTACCGTTATTTAAAATATTAATACACAACACGAATTTCTTGCCGGCGCTTTAGTCCGGAACCGCGTGACTGCTACGGTCGCAGGTTCGAATCCTGCCTCAGGCATGGATGTGTGTAATGTCCTAAGGTTAGTTAGGTTTAAGTAGTTATAAGTTCTAGGGGACTGATGACCACAGATGTTAGGTCCCATAGTGCCCAGAGCCATTTGAACCAGCCAACGAATATCATACAGATGTAAACAACCACTCTGTTTCGTCGAAAACACAAATAAAGCCTACATAAAATAATGGTGGATATAGTAACTCGTCAGTATCCAATGACTTACAGGAACACAACAGGTAGGTTACACTAGATTGTGCATTATGCTACTCAGCATAATTCCATCCTGTATGTAGGATGTCCAGGCTTATCTGCAGTGCCGGTACGTACACGTACGAGCAACGTCCACCGTAGAGAAGATGTTCAACACGGAACTCCTTGTATTTGCAAACACCTCCCCGCTCGCTTTATCATATTTTTTTGGAACCTAGGCGACACACATGCATCCACCACTGCGCATGTATGACATTTCGACGGCTATGCTGGAACCTTCTTCAGGAATTTCTGGTGCTCACAGTTGACTGGATGGATGTTAGGCTACGTTATGCTACACTTCATTTCTTTTCCTACACGATAGACACTTCGGCGCGTATGTTGGAATGTTCTTCAAGACCTTCTGGTATTCACGGTTACAGAACAGTGAGTGACAGAAGAACCTGAAGAAGATCACAGCAGAAGGGTCGAAACGTCGATCGTGTAGAAGAAACTAAAGCGTTACGTGACGCGGCTTAACATGCCACTTATTGGTAACGCGTAATGACGCGCAGTTCCGGCAACTGTAACGCTGTGTATTGTTAACGTCAGTGTAACAGGTATCTGAATATCCCGTGCTGCTCGGTATTTTTGTGACGACACCGCCTGTCTTGCGTGTCGACAGCTGACTCATCCCGCCCGTGTACGTTTGTTCAGTCGGTGAGTGAGTGGTGGAGAGACAGATACACACGCTGTCGCGCGCCACACCGGACCTGCCAGAACGTCGCACGCACACAGACACACACTGCTACTGTTTCTGCTACTGCTCGCGGGTGCACAGTGTTCCAGCTGGCTGATGGATGACTCGCGACCCGCCCACCGCCGCTCGCCTGCCACGCGCAGCGGCGCGCGAAACACACGGCCGCCCTCTCCACGCAGAGCTCTCGTCAGCACGCGCCGCGCGGCAAAGTAGTGCGTGTCGGGCCGGCCGGAGCCCGCAACCCGGTGCAAGCGGGCGCGAGTGCTTCAGCGCGTGTCAAACATTTCCCCCGGCACTACGGACAGTCTTGTTACCCTCTCTGGGAGCTCTGCCAGTTTATTCCACACCTGCCTGGCGGTGCAGTGTCATACGTTTGCTGTGACGAGCAGCGGACATCTCCGAATGTAGTTATATTACTTCGAAAGGTAACCACGGTAGGGAAAGACGTAGCTTTAATCTTCATTCACACATGTTGCCTCATTGTGACTTCTCTTACATTTGTATCTTGTAAGTGCGATATGATTTACCTTGTATTAACTTCTTTCCGATGAACAATTACCGCCAGCAAGGACTCCATAAAATGCAAGTGACTATACACCCATTATTTCTAAAACTTAAATTTTCACTAAATAAAAATAGAGCCCTCATGCTACATTACAGATGCTTCCGGCCACACCCATAAATTGCTTAAAATCTTCTGATTACATTGATAGTAATGATTTCACATACAGTTTGGTTTCTCGGAACATGTCGCTACCGGATTGCCTCTCGGGTTAGCACGCCGCTTACGAGATTCTGCGAGGTGTACTGGCCCCGTATCGAATCTACGTCGAGGGCTGATGTGCCAGTGAACCTGGATTCGATTTTTAGGCGGTTTCCCCCATCCGAATAGGCGAATACGGGACTGATTCGTCCCACACCAGTTACACGATTCGCAAACGTTCATAACGAAGTTTGCAGACTTTAACATGGGGCAACGCTAGACGAGAACGAATAGGGATGACGGAAGGGCAGGCATTCAGACCATCCTAATATCGCCAAATCTAGATTAACATGGAGACCTCTTGAAAGTATTGGAAACCAGGAGAAAGAAGATGTGACTTTTCGATGCCTACGGGAGTTACGGATACAAAGAGTGTTTCAAATTTGAAATAGCAGTGATAGTGTCAGTATGTGAGCCACGTGTATTCCCAAAAATAAAACTGGCAGTTTAGATTGGAAATAAGGAATATGAGTGTCCATTGTGCGTCGCATCAAGTGGAGTACAAAGATGAAATTATTGTCCACGCAAAATGTAGCTTACCCTTTAAGTTAGATCAGTAGTGCCATGCGTATTTTGATAAATAAAATACATAATTTAGGTATGGAAAAATTTAATTTAGCTACCCATTGTGCCTTGAACCAAGTGTAAGTTGATAAATATGTAACGAACAATGTCTCATTAATGTTAGATAGTATGTTGCCACTATTCGTTATGAAGTTGTTAATCACTATGTCAACGTCATGAAGGGAAAAACGATGTTACAGGATATTCATAAAAGAATGCTGTGATTAGCAATCGAAACTTTTATGTTATTGCTACTGCTTTAAGTATTTAAATGAAACATATCTCTAAAGCCTCAGCTATTCCAGAGAGAATAGTAACTTAATACGTTGAAAAGAATGATGGCGTTAATCTGCTTTACTCGCAGGAAAGGACCGAAGCGTACAGCAGCTGACTGCTGTCAATTATCTGCCACGCTGTGAGTGCTCAGCCAGATGCCGCCAAGAAGTCATCTCATCTCAAATGGCGTCGCACATCATCGCCCTCTGATCGCTAATTTTTTGCTATTGATAGCCGATGCGAGACGTGAAAGAGAGCAAATCGTCGTGCTAGCTCATGAAAGTGACCTTGATAAAACATATAAAGGCTCTGGACACACTCGTAGAAGAGTTCTCTTCCACCACACCGAGACAACGCCGCACTGATACAGCTTTACAACACATTTGTGATGAAAATAATATACCTTAATGCAGGAAGAAGTAAAAGTTCAGAGCCAACAAAAGCCGAATAATTTGAGGACGAAATTTGCCTTCATGAATCGTACTCCAATAACAGTCGACTCGAAAGGAAGGTGTAATAAATAAATAGTCTTGATGAAACTTAGCAAATATGTAGACGTACTTTTTTCCCATTTTCCTCACTTTAACTTTAGAGTGGTAAAACACTCCCCGGAAATTAATTTGGCATATTACGTTTGCAGGGAACATCACGGAAACCACGTTATACAAAAATGTGTAGTCGCGTAGAATTTGAAATCTAACTAACGTTCTTGGAAGTTGCATACTTTACTCTCGTCATAATCTGTAATTTTGCAATAAGTTGGAAGAATTTTGATAAATGAATTTCAGATCTAGTTCTTCTGTGCGATTACGATGTCAATCTCCACTTAAGAAAGAATGTAATCACTCTGCAGTCCCTGTGTACAATCAATTCTTTTCACCAAGGATTTCCTGTCTACTGAAATATGCCTAATATAATATACCTGACATAATTTGTAAATGCTGTGGTATATCATTTTGTATTAAGTTGTCCATCATGTGCATCATTCGCAGAAATTTTGTGCATGATGTAAAAAAAAATATGTTTAAGTTTTCTTTGCAGATATCATTAGTGTAAAATTATCCATCACAATAAAGTGTTAGAATTACTTACATGTAACAAAGTACACATATGTGAAATAGTAAACTAAAAAACAAGAAAAAACATTAATTTAAAACGTTAAATAACAATTTCAAACATAAAACAAAAATAAGGAAACAAATAATTAAAATAATAGTCAAATTTTAGATATTTTAATTAGGAATGATTTTCCACATTCTGTTACAGCACAATGTGTACAACCTATTTTCCAATAAGGGTATTTCAAAAACCATCTGTATACACGAGGTTGGATGTAGCATGGAAGCTTCTTTAATTTATATTGTAACAAGTGTTTTATTTTTCAGCATTAATTAATTTCAGATTATTACAAAACTATATTACACGGTTTTTTTTTCAACTTTATATGAAACAAACTTTTCTGAATCACGGTCTCGAAGACATTTCCTTTCCATTAATGTGCTAAATTATTTGCAATATGTATTTTACCCTTCAAAAGTTAAATTCGGAACAAACAAATAAACACGTATTGCACTGACCGGTCTGTATACCTCTCATCAACATATTTGCTTGCATCAGAGAATGTTATCTTGTGTGACGCCAGGAACAATAACAATTACTGGTGACCAACGCCACTGGCTACCCTAATACTAACAGTAATGAATAACATAAACTCTCTGCTAACCTCATAGTAATAATTGAACGCATGTAGGGACATACAATCTGGGCCATAGCCGCTCTCTACACACATTACACTGACATCGTAGAACCTTATGTACATTACCTTAGAGACGTTACACAAAATGCGTAACAAAAAAGTCTTTCAGTACGCACAGACTTAATTGGAAATCTATGTTATGGCGGACAATACAGGAAGAATTGTACAATATGAAGTACATGAACAGAATCTACACTTTATTAACAGGGAGGAGCAGCCGATAACTTTTCCAGGAAACACGGGACAGTAAATTAATAAATACGTTTATCGCAAATAGTAAAGTCCTGACATAAAATAGGAGACTATATCGTTCATGAAAAAAACGAAAGGAAGATTTGGCTTTAACATAGTATCGCCATCGAAATCATTAGAGCCGATTGTTCTTGAAGGCCGCACACAAAGTAACCACAATGGAATCACAAAGAAACGAGAGCTGCAACGAAGCAGATAAAGAGTACCATAACAAAGCTCAAGTTTTTCATTTAAACCACATTTATTTATTTTTAATTTTATGTACATAGCGACCTAACAAAGACCTTAGAAAGCCTCATGTTATTAATTTGTACTTAAAAAATTTATTTACTTTTTTAATTTTGTGTCCTTAATTTTCTTTTAGGGGGCCTTCATACAAGTAGTATTAGATCTAAAAAATTAAGTGAGAAACGCTTTTCTTAAAGAGCAACATACAATGCTGGAAAGAAATTGGTACACCAAGAAAGACGTTTGTACTGATAATGGTTTCAGCAGTGTCTGCCAACAGATAGCGTATTGGCATGGCTACTTGAGTGATATCTGTGTCTGCCTCTTAATAGGGAATCTCCGTTGCCAGAAGGCTCAGTGTGGCGCAAACGTGTGAAGCATGCAGACAACCATGGCGCGGAGACGCACTCGTGCTTCCTACATTCAACTGAGCGAGTTTCAAAGGGGTGAAATTGTGCTCTTCCGAGGGGCGGGTGATCTTTTCGGAGAGTTTGCACAAAGATGAGCACTGATACTGGTATCGGTGGTCGCTTGAGCATCCTCAATCCCGTAGATGAGATTCAGGACGTGCATGCTGCACAGACCTCCACCAGGATCGTCGTATTGTAAGGCAGCAGTGGCAGATCGTACAGATCGTACAGCTACTATAGCCAAGATAAGCAGGCTTGTGAGCCCGGACGTGTCCATACGATCAACTGCAAACCAATTATTAGCAGTTGGACTAGGGCAGCACACCTCAAACCCATCGTCCACTCACGCCACAGTATCGACGTGACCGGCTCGACCGGTGCCCTCAGCGGACCACTTGGGATGTCGCACCGTGGTCCTCAGCGACGAAAGCGGATTCCCCCTTTACGCAAGTGATGACGATCGTCAGCGCGGACGACGCAGACATGGTTAGCGCTGTCTCGTAGAGTGCATTCGTCGAAGACACATTGCCCCCATCCGAGGGCCAATGGTCTGGGGTCTGATGAGCTACAACTCCAGTACAAATTTGATGTATCTACAGTGAACGCTTACCAGCACTCGGTACGTGCAGAATATTGTGTGGTCCGTTATTTTGCTGTTCTTGCAACACTAATGAGATATGTCGTTCCAACAGGATAATGCTCGCCCACACACTAACCGTGAAAGTCAGTAGGTTCTGAAAAACTTGCAGCAACTTTCTCGGCCAACATGATCTCCGAACTTGTCGCCAATCGTGTAGGATATAATGTGACGAGAAATGACTCGTGCCACTCGTCGGCCAACAATCTTACAGAACTACGTGAAAAGGTCGAGAAGGCATGGCGTATAGGACAGTATTTGCCATCTGTACGATCGAATGAATGCCAGTCAGCGGCTGCATTGCCGCCCGTGGAGGCTAAACACGGAGGAAAATGTGCGTGTTGTATCACGATTTGATACCTGGTGTCTTAGAAATGCTTATGCCATTTATCTGTAAATGTAATCAATTCATGTACACTAAATGCGCTGTTGCAACAATAAATCCTCAGTGTATTGGAAACTGTGGTGTCACCGCCAGACACCACACTTGCTAGGTGGTAGCCTTTTAAATCGGCCGCGGTCCATTAGTACATGTCGGACCCACGTGTCGCCACTGTCAGTGATCGCAGACCGAGCGCCACCACACGGCAGGTCCCGAGAGACTTACTAGCACTCGCCCCAGTTGTACGGACGACTTCGCTAGCGATGCACACTGACGAAGCCTCGCTCATTTGCAGAGCAGATAGTTAGAATAGCCTTCAGCTAAGTCAATGGCTACGACCTAGCAAGGCGCCATTAGTAACACTGCATGTATCTACAGAGTCTCACTTGTATCGTCAAGAGCAATGTACAACAATGATGGATTAAAGTTAAGTATTCCAGCAGCTACGTAATTTTCTTTATAGCATTCATTACGTATCCTGTTTCAGACCTATCTCTAGCCTGCGTGGGTTAACGCGTGCATATCGGCTTCCTCACTCAGGTAGTGTTCGTAGTGTTGGCTAACTGCTAACACTACAGAAACCACTAAGGGTCTACCCTAATTTTATTGCGACAGTGTATATTATAAAAATTACATATCTCAAAAATACCCGAATATACAACTGAATATTTATTTAGTTGGCAATATGATAACTTCACTATATTGCAAAACGAATTACAGTTCTAATACAGTGTATTGCCTCTTAGCTAACAAAACACAGCTCAGTCTTCTAGTATGAGGTTTACTGTCGCAGAGCAGGAGGATCGTAACTTTCCCTTGAATGTGAAGAGTGGACTCCGGGCCGAAGGAAGTTTATTAGTATAAAATATCGACCATAATTTGAGGAACAGCACAGCATTGCATGAAAGAGAATTGCGGATTGACGGAAAACCGCAAAAGAAAGGAATCAAAGCTTTTGAGACGTGATACTATAGAAGGATGCTGAAACGCTGGATGGATTGATAAAGAGATTTTTCGCAGGATCAGCGACGAGAGAAATAAAAGGAAAACTGTGACAAGAAGAAGGTACAGGAGGATAGGAGATAAGTTAAGACATCAAGGATTAAATTTCATGGCTTTAGAGGGATCTGCAGAGGAAGCTGTAGAGATGAGGGTGTAGCTAACAAACGTTTGAGAAAGAAGCGTGCAGATGCTGTGCTGAAGTGAAGAAGCTGGCATAAGTCACGAGTGGTCGCATGAAACCAGGCGCATAATATACGCTAAAAAGGAGAAAAAAAGGTGGAAGCAGATAGTCATTGCTCTCTCAACCATACGCGAGCGCAATATGATGAACAATTGACAACACTGACATGATGCTCCGCCTGCCGGAAACTGCACAGTGGGCTCCCAGCAGAATGGGAGATACTGAAAAGAACATATTAGTAAATATCAGACTGCTACAGGAAACTTAAATGGAAATCTTTTGAAGTATAAGATCGATTTGTTTTAACGAAATATTGCAGGACAGATTTAATTGACTTGTATCACAGATAAATTGTAAAACGGCTGTCCTTCCTCCATCGCACGCCCGCTTTATATTATGGAAAGACAATTAGAAGCTAGGAAGTGAGAGAACACCACTTATCAACAAACAAAGAAAGCTTTCTTTTATGTCTAATAGACGTCTCTCATTGCTATTATCGGCTAAAATAGGTAGCAGACTAAGGTGACCAGGCTTGACCGGCACTAACTTCCCGTACTTGCTATCGCTATTATCCCATTTACTCGTTTAATCGTCGAGATTATGATAAAACAACTGACTGAAATTAAGCACAGTTGGGGAGACTATAAAGGTACGTCAATAAGCGTAGTTATAGACTCACAGAATGTTGTTGCATAAAGCCCACAGTTAGAGATACTAGAAGCCCATTCGATTGCACTGAACTGAGTTAGGGTGTACTAGTGGTTAGCGACCATAGCGCACCTTGAATTTTTACAGTACCTGCCCTCGTATGCGGCTTCTGAGGTAGTGCCTCTATGCCGTGGGACCACATTCATGAAAAGGGAATAGAGAGAAATGTATAAGAACTGGAGTCAGTTCCAGATTGACACCGTCTGCTCTCATAAGCGCAGTTTGAAACGCTTCGCTGTAACTTTCTACGCCCCTCTTACGGCCAGGACAGAGACAATATTGCTCTGTTCGGAGCTTTAAGTTCTTCCAACCTACAGAAGAAAGATCAATGCCTTCTCTGCGAGATAGCAATGGAAATACTATCGACGAAATTCTATCGACGACAGTGCCCGGAAAACAGAATTACTAAACCAGCCTTCTGAAATTGCTTCACCAAGAAAACCAAGTAAACATACCAGAAATCGAATCAACAGCAGCTGCGAACATGAGTAACTCAGAAGCAGAGATTCTCGGAATAGTGAAGCAACTTAAATCACTTAATAAAAGCAAGTCTTCCGGTCCAGACTGTATACTAATTACGTTTCTTTCAGAATATGTTGATGCAGTAGCTCCATACTTAACAATCATATACAACCGCTCGCTCGACGAAAGGTTCGTACCCAAAGACTGGAAACTTGCACAGGTCACACCAATATTCAAGAAAGGTTGTAGGGATAATCCACTAAATTACAGTCCCATATCATTAACGTCGATATGCAGGAGGATTTTGGAATGTATATCGTGCTGGAACATGATGGAAGTCATCGAGTACAACAGAAATGATTTCTGATGTTCGCCAACGTAGTGTTATAGGCCCTCTGCTGTTCTTTATCTACATAAACGATGCAGGGGACAATCTAAGCAGTCGTCTTAGATTGTTTGCAGATGACGCTGTCGTTTATCGTCTTGCAAAGACTGCAAAAGATCAAACCATATTGCAAAGCGATTTAGAAAAGATATCTGTAAAGCGCGAAAATTGACAAGTCACCTTAAATAACAAAAGGTGTAAGGTCACCCGCATGAATGCTAAAAGGAATCCGCTAAACTTCGGTTACACAATAAATCATCCAAATTAATAGGCCGTAAATTCTACTAAATACCTAGGAATTAGAATTATGAACAGCTTAAATTGGAAATAAAACACAGAAAATGTTGTGGTGAAGGCAAACCCAAGATTGCGTTTTGTTCGCAGAACACTTAGAAATGTAACTCATCCAATAAAGAGACTGCCTTCACTACGATTGCCCGTCCTCTTTTCGAGTACTGCTGCGCGGTTTCGGATTCATACCCGATAGAATTAACATAGTACATCGAGAAACATCTAAGGGGAGCAGCACGTTTTGTATTATCGCGCAACAGGGGAGAGAGTGTCACTGTGAAGATACAGGATTTTCGGTGGACATTATCGAAACAAAGGCTTTCTCGTCGCGGCGGAATTTTTGCGAAATTTTCAATCTCCAACGTTCTCCGCCAAAAGCTAAAATATTTTGTTGACACCGACCTACATAGGGAGAGACGATCATCAAAATAAAATAAGGAAAATCAGAGATATAGGTGTTGGTTTTATCCGCGTGCTGTTCGAGATTGAAATAATAGAGAATTATTGTGAAAGTGGTCGATGAACCCTCAGCCAGGGACTTAAGTGCGATTTGCTGAGTATCAATATAGAAATACATGTAATGAATCCAATTGTAAACTGTTCAGGCTCGTCCTCTAGCGGTACCTTGCGAAGCCATATATCAGAACAATACCTACTTAAGATTGCCCCGTATAAGTGTCCGCACATACCTTATGATCAGTGAAGGATTGCTCAGTTGTCATGTGCGCGTACGATCGAGATTTTCGAATTTTGTGCTAGGTTTTATTTCTCACACAGACATGAAAAGGAGACAGCTCTATAGGAACCAGTCATTACTCCCCCCCCCTCACTCTCTCTCTCTCTCTCTCTCTCTCTCTCTCTCTCTCTCCCCTCTCATGAGGGAATTACGTATGTACAATCGCTACTGACATATTCTCCAGGATAATATGAATGTCTTACTCTGAATAATAAAAGCGCCGTTGTAATTAGTTTTTTCCTTATTTTTTTATCTTTGTTAATGTCTCCCACAATCAGCCAGGGAAGCTTGAAGATCTGATACACAGATATAATCAATGCCTTCTCTGCACGATAACAATGGAAATACTACCGACGGCAATGCTTCCAAAGTAGAGTTACTAAACACAGCCTTCCGAAATTCCTCCACCAAAGACGACGAAGTAAATATTCCAGACTTCGAATCTAGAATAGCTACCAACCTGAGTAACTTAGAAGTTGATATCCTCGGAGCAGTGAAGCAAGTTAAATCACTTTATGAAACTAAATCTTCTGCCCCAGACTGTATATCAATTAGGTATGCTGATGCAATAACTCCATAGTTAACTACCAAATGGCAAAAACCACTGAGATAGGTGATGTATGTAAGGCCTCAACTACGTGATCAGATTGTGGTTACCTCTATCGCAATTTTTCTCTTTTCCAAGCTTCCAGTTGTCGATCTGATAGACAGGATACATAAACGTCTTGAATAATGCACGAAATTTTGTTACTGTAATTTCGATTAGTTTTAGCTCTAAGCACCATGGGACTTAACATCTGAGGTCATCAGTCCCCTAGACTTAAAACTAATTATACCTAACTAACCCAAGGACATCACACACTACCATGCCCGTGGCAGGATTCGAACCTGCGACCGTAGCAGCAGCGCGGTTCCGGACTGAAGAGCCTAGAACCGCTAGGCCACCACGGCCGGCTCGGTAAATTTTCTTTCATTCGTTGATACAATTAGGTTAGTCTGCAAATTTGACATAAGCTTTGAGATATGCCTGTGATAACTGCCTTTAACGCGAAACCTACTCTATTTCTTCCTCTGCTCCTGTCTTCGTCCTAATTGTCACTAGGAAAGCAATTTGTCTTTTCCCGTACAACATACGACCAACCCAAGCCGTCTGGGTACAAAGTGAGGCATCTAAAGTAATCCAGAAGAAACAGATGCCTCACGTAAACTCCCAAATTCTCTTTCGGCGCAGGAAAACGATTCTTACAGAAAATATCATATATCGCAGATACGTAACTATTGCACAATGACATCTGCCTAAAGTGGCAAGGAATAAACTTGCCAAAACACTGAAAGTTCACATTTCGTCAGTAATTTGTTGTTTAGTACCAGGGTACAAGATTTTTGTCTTTGCAAAACTTAGATTCAGTTTAGGACAGACACCGATCTACAAACCGTCAAGGAAACAGTCGATATAAATTGTAGTATACAGAGTTACTTTATCAGATCTAAGACCATTTAATTTCCCCTGACGGCAACAAATCCAGCTGTCAAAACGTTAATATTACTTAACTTTGAGGTAAATTACGTGGTGCTTAACGTTACCTTACTTTTATCCAGCTGATATTCCAGTAAAAGCTCGGAGCCCCTTTCTGTTGGTTGCACTGTTTTTGGATTGACCTCTTCTTGGCTCGCAACTGTCCAGCAAAGTAACTACGATTTATCGGTATTGCCTGAAACGTATATCATTGAAATTTAACAAATGCATCTAGAGCGTAAGGCAGCGTCATCGTTTGTGTTCAGTTCGAGTTAGTGCTACTACGCCTTAAGTTTCGCACAAGAAAAATTCGAACGTCCACACTTTTCCGATGTTACTTATGCAGTTCAACAAGGATTATTTGTTGTATTTTGAGATTTTACTATCGACAGTGTATGACAGCGAAGCAGAAGTCAAATTTTGTATGAGTCGCTTCGTAATCTAATAAAACTGGAAGGCTCCAGTCGAATGACTGTAGGATTCTAGAACGTGTCCGGGAGTTGGCAGAATAAATTTGAAACTTTCTGATCATCACTGCTTACAACACCGGTAGTGTGGAAACGGCATTTAAATGTTGAGGTAACTCATACGCCTACAACTGAGATGTCTCTATCACTACATAGCTGAGTTAATACTAATGAATCGTGGTATTTGGCATTATCTCACTTTTAATGCTAAACTGTCAAACATTATCATTCCTCAGTACATAGACAATTTTTGAACATTCTTAATGGGCATGTGAAGTACCTATGGTCATCAGTATCGAGCAGACGAACAGCTTCCCTGCACATAGCTGTTAAATATTGCATGTGACATTATCCGTGAAAATCTACTGTGTTTTCATTGCAATTATCCATTCTGGCACGAGAACACCAAGAAAGGATGATGTGACGATCATCCATCAAAAAAGAAGCAGCTTTAATCGTGGTAATGGAAGTCATTTTTGTCTGCAGTGGATAGTTGGAAAGTGTTTTGATCTTTAACATGTACGTATCGGACTTGTTAATTTTGTATGTGCCAGTTTCAAGTGAGGAAGTATATGTTTTCGGCCGATTATTTCTTGTGGCAAGATGCTGAAAGTCACCCACGCTTCTACTTGTATGGAGCAATTACATAAACAAAAGATATTAATGAATAACGTATGGTATTATTCTGTATATGCACAGGGAAAACTACATACGTTTTTTACTATCAATTTATTTATAAAGTTAGGTAGACTGTTTCTGTTACCTTCACTAATATCATATTCTTGAAGTATTACTACTGTTCTAGTTTTGAATAATGCTGCGTCCAAAAATAAAGGTATAGGTATACAAGAAAAAGAACTTAAATAGGTCAGTATGTCCGGCAGAGCCTGTGGGAAATTTAATGTTACGTTTTCAATAACTACCTGAAGCTGATAACAGTGGCATAATCACTACAAATTTCATCAAGAGTGTTTTTGGATCTGGTTCAGATAAAGTACAAATAATTACTTCCACATCTGATGTAAACGGTATATGTCTGCGCGGAAACTTAATACCTTTTCATTCTTGTTTTCTTTAGGTTTCTGTAATACACACCGGGTATATACAGAGCATTCGAAAATTACCGTTACAAATTTCTAGGACTTATAGAAGGGAGTGTGTACATAATATTTTGAACATGCATCCATGTCCGGGAACGTACCGTTTCCGTGTAGGTATGTAACAGATTACAGTGATGGTGGTGGGGGAGGGGGTGTGTCGTTACGTCGGATGAGCTTATTCGACCACAAAATATTTAATTGAGGATTTACCTATTATTTTATTCTTATTTCTTGTTAATTGGGTGATGTCATTTGACGTCTTTCCCACCTCTCTGACGTAGTCTGAGCCATATTCATATGTATGCCAGTGTACTCAAGTACACGTTTGCATGATGTTCATTTATGTCGAAGTTCACGTTAATGGAAGAACTGCTTATAACCTTTGTCAAGATCGTTCTCTACAACGCCCGACTCCACCGCATACCCCTTCCATTTCAAATACGCAACGACTTGGAGAAATCATCAACAGACGTGATCGTGGTGATCCAAGGAGCCGCCGCACACACTAACTGGAGTAGGCCATATTGCATCACATTGGTGAGAATCCGTCAAGGAGTACACGAGAAATTTCTTTGGCTATTAATGAGTGGAACTGTATAGCAAGCAATTTATTAGGTCACTCTTAATCAATTACTGTAAAAGTGGCCCCGTTACCAACATTTTCCAAATAGCTGTAGCACGAAAAGAATAAGATTCCGGACAAGGGTTCCAGTTCAGAATATTTTCTACTCATTCCCCTCTACAAATCTTAAAAGTCTGTAGCGGTAGTTTCCGATCACATTGTATTATGAATTTACACAAAATCTCCCACGCAGCCTCAATTCTATGAATGAAATAATAATACATACACGTTTTCTGACAAATTAACCTCATACTCTTTCAACGTATTAGTATATTGGCTTGTAGAAAACCTTCCATTTGGCTCGAGTTAACTGTGAAATTCTTGTAAATCGACTAACACAAAGCTATTCTAAAGACACAGCATGGTTAAATGAGATGTGCCACAAACCAGAAGTGCAGCTGAGACTTAACGTTACTTTATACAATTTAGTAATAGCCTATAAGCACATTAAACACTGTCAATCGAATCGGAGATGCAAATCCATTTTCAGATATATCGCTGTAATTAATTAATTAATTAATGTGCATATTTGAAACTTTCATATTTTTATTTTGCTGTGATTATATCCATTGACTTGAGAAGCCCATTGAGTGAGTTTAGCTCTCCTCGTCTCGTTTGCATGTCAATTCATAGTTACATAGAACAGGATAATATAACTGTAAACCTATTTGCCGTCATCTTTGTGTTTCGTGGGAATCGGATATGTAAAATTAATAACTTTTTTAATTTTATAGTGCAAAATCTACAATTTTAATTAATAAACATCTGAAAAGTGCGTATATTTCAAAAGACACAGCTTTCTGTCCTCGTGTTTTCTTTATCGGCAGACGTACTTTTCACTGCAGTACATGATTCATTCAGTTTTTGTGGCTGAAGATCAACCGAGGTTGGTTGCGTTCACTTTTAGCTCATATCTCTCGCACATTTTGTATTGATTACTTGTTCGCTAAGTGCTTCACTACTTGTGAATACGCTGTACAATTGTCTAATGAAATTTTAAATTAGTAAAAGAACAGCGTCAAGTTAAGGTTCATTATACTATTTCATTAGAAGCCATCATCCGTAATACCATTTTTATTTTTTAGTTTATTGCCCCTGGCAAGGTTAAGACTATCAAATCCTGTGTTACATCTAACCTAGCTTTCTACATAGATTTTACAATACATATATTACGATACGCATGTTATATTACATTTGGAAATTAATACTTACAATGATATATATTGATGTTCTTACATGATAAATATAACAATATCCAGAAATTAGAGGAAGGTAGATTTTAATTGTGCGCATTAGCTGCTATGGGCATGAGGAAAATGGGCAGAAGATGGAAGGAATGAGGAATTTGATAACACACAGTTAGGAGATATAAGGGAAAAAAATGTGGCATTATTTACAGAGAAATGAAAGCAGGAGAAAGCATAATTGGGAGACGTACTGTAGACTATATGAGACTGTGGTTAGTTTTTGAACGTCTGTCATAAATAAGTGGTATTATGTATATTGTTTCAGAAAAGAGAGGCGAAGCGCCTGCCAAACTATTATGTATTGTTCATAGATAAGTGTAGGCCTACAAAACCCCAATTTGCATTTGTTATCCACGTACTTTGCACTGAAAATTCCAGCTCACTTTGTTACAGGAACTATTCGACCGCACTTCCGTTTATAATAAGTACTCGTACACGGCAATAAACTGCAGTTTGACTAACCACCGGGTCTCTGTAACACAACGTCATTAGAGCCATTATGAAGGCTCAGCATCATTAGTATGTGGTTTCAACTGACAGTCTTGAATCAACGTAATTACTCATGGCGCCCAATAAATTCGTGAAACGTTACATGATAGCCATTTTCTCTCTGTGTAATTATTGCCGCGCATAATATCAAACATATAAACAAATTAATTTGAATCTGATACACTCCTGTTTGCTGTTAGCAAACAATTAACTGTAAAAACAAGTAAATAAATTTCCTGTGCATTTGCTTATGTCATGCTAACAGAAATGGTCTATTTTATATTATAAGTATTATTCCTCAAAAAGTGATCGGCGCTAAAATAAGCCCCAGATTTACGATTTATCTGAGATTTGTCGTTATCAGACAGTTTAAGTGTGCAACTTACTTCTTGTATGGATTGCATTCGGTTACTACAGAACGAACATCTAGCAATGTTTATGGGTTGCTCTACCTTTACATCTTCAATTAGAAAGTATTCGTGCCTTTCCCTATCATTGAATGCTGCAGTACGAATGAACTAAACACAAAGTATTTTTGTTGCATTTAACTTGCACAGATATCCCTCAATTGCTGATTTTGTTGAGGTCCTCACTCCAGAGACTGGATTGTTGCAGCTCTCCTGCTACTCTGTCCTACCCTCTTTATCTCCGAGTACCTTCTACAGCCTTCATCCTTCTGAATGTGCTTACTTTTAGAAAAGGCTTTGTAACACTTAATTCTATATTCGACGGATACAAATTCCCCTTCTTCAGAAACGCTTTCCTTACCACTGCTACTCTCCATTTTATATCATCTCTACTTCTGTCATCATCAGTTATTGCCCAAGATGCAAAACTCATCTACTACTTTGTCTTGTTTCCTAATCTATTTCTCTCGGCATCACTTGCTTTAATTCTGAACTGTTGTTACTCATACAGCAACTTCTCTTTTTTCCGAAGGCCTCTTTCATTCTGTAGGCGGTATCTATCTTTCCCCAAGCGAAACACGCTTCTAAATCCATAAATTGTCCTCTAGTCATTCCTACTTAACCGTTTCGTACTTCCTGTCAGTCTCAGTTTTAATTGTTTGTATTACGTCTCACCTGGTTCATTTTTGTATTCTCTCCTTCCATTAATAAATTCAGCACCTCCTGTATAACGCAAGGATTTCTAGTAGGCTTTCTCTTTTACCTGTTTCATTCACATTCTTCCTCTAACGTGTTTCTTTCACCTGTTCTAGTCAACCATTGCCTAATGCACCCTTTTAAACACTCAACAACCTCTGGTTCTTTCAATTTATCCAGGTCCAATCTCCTTAAGTTCCTACCTTTTGGCAATTTCTCCAGTGCTAATCTACAGTTCATACCAATAACTTGTTGCCTGAGTCCACATCTTACACAGACAATGTCTTGCAGTTTAAAGTATGAATCCAGAATCACTGTCTTACCATTATATAATCAACCTGAAAGCTTTTGGTGTCTCCAGAACACTTCCACGTATACAGCCCCCTCTCATGGCTTTTAAATTATGTGTTAGCGATGGCTAAATAATGCTACGTACAGAATTTTACCACGAGACCTCCTCTTTCGTCGTTTTCGCCAAGTCCCCATTTTTTTTTTTTTTTTTTTTTTTTTTTTTTTTTTTTTTTTTTTTTTTTTGTTTTGCTCCACTTCCTTTTGCTACTATCGAACTCCAGTCCCCCATCGCAATTAAATTTTCGTTTCTCTTAGCTACCCACATAATGTATTTTATGCTGTCATACATTTCTTCATTGTATTCGTCATCTGCGGAGCTAGTTGCCATACAGACTTGTACTGCTGTGTATCAGGGCTTCAATAATACGATAGCACATTCACTATGCTGTTCATAGTAGCTTACTCATTTTCCTATTCTCTTATTCATTGTTAAACGCACTCCTGAATTACCCCTATTTGACTTTGTATGTGTGACCCTGTATTTATCTCACCAGAAGTCCTGTTCCTCCTGTCACCAAACCTACCTAACTTCCGCTACATCTGCCTGATTAATAAATCTAATATTCTACAAGCTAATCCATAGAATGCCAGTTTTGTTTCTCCTAATGAAGACGTCCTCCTGACTTGTCTTCGGCTAGAGATATGAATGGGGGACTACTTTGCCTCCAGAATAATTTACTCAAGAGGACACCATCATCATTCAACCATACAGTAGCGCCGCATCCCGTTGGAAAATAACTACGCTTGCTTTCAGGTGTTCGCAGAACCAGCACGGCCAGGACGTTTTCATTGATGTTACAAGGCCAGATCAGTCAATCATACAGAACGTTGCCCCTTGTAACTATTAAGAGGCTGCTGCCCCTCTTCGGGAACCACACGTTTTTTATGACCTCTCAAAAGGTATCTCCCACTGTGGTTGGACCTGTGGTACTGCTATCTGTGTCAATGAGACCGACATGACACACCACTGACTGTAATGTCCATGGATCATAGGGTGGAGTGGAGTGGGCTTCATAGTAAACGGAAATGATGACCTAAAGTACCTGTATGCGTTCGCTTTCTCGAATGACAAGGTGCTGTTAGCTAATAGTGTGAACAATCGTCGAAAAATTATACTCAAGAATAAAGTGTTTGCAATTTTCTGTCCATATCGTTAATTACCACCCATTATAAATCAAAATATTTACAAATACTGCAAATAATAAAGGGAAGTGTATAATAATATCCTAGCTTTGACACACTGCAACGACAAAACAATCAGTTAAAAATAATTAGAGTTTCATGTTATAAACTATAATACATAATTATTCCCACTATACATACAATGAAATTACCCTACAGTTATTATAGTTGCCTATAGCTGATGTTCGTGACGGAATTGAATGTGCAAGCTTTTCTAATCCACTGTGACTTTCACTTAGAAAACTTTGGTTACAAATATTTTAGTTTTGCTATTTCGAACAAAAAGAAAGGATGGAATAAATTAATCATGTACTCTTTTCAAAATTATTAATGGAAAGTTATTACTAATAATAAAGTTTTACATCAACTTGAATGGTATGACTGTGGGGGCTCTGGAGCACACTTTAACTGGTGCTTGTCAATGCTGCAACTGTAGACAAATCCAAGACAGCGATGTTGGGAACTTTAAAAATCGAAGATGGCAGTGGTGAGAAATTTAGAAATGCACGAGATGCTCAAGGGAAATATGAAAATCAAAGGTGATGTGAAGAAAAATTTAAAAACAACGCAAGATGGCAGTAGCGGAAATTTCAGAAAAACATGAAGGAAGCCAGAGACAGCCCAATTGTGCTTTGTAAACCCCTCTGATGCTACTATCCAAAATGCGGTCAGCTCATAATTATCAATTTAATCTGCAATATTTATAAAAAAACGCAAAATGTTTGTGCAATATACAGTCACTATCATCTGACACATGGGGAAAAAGTACCAATAATATGCAAGCTTCACCTGAACTGCGTAAACTGATGCCATTCATAGAAAAAAAAATTACTGCACACACACACACGCACACATCAACACTGATATTGGCACATGCATGCATGGAAAACCTAAATTTAGTGCCATGTTCAGAAGTATTCTCTGTAACGAAAACAGCAATAAATATTACCATATTTCCAATATCAGTACTACAAAAGGACATAAAATTCTGGCTGGTCTGTAAATTTCACCTCTCCCTGTTTTGTGCACCACTAAAAGAAATGTTTGTCAAATAATATATCTGTCTTCTCACATGTGTCCTTGTACAGCATAAAATTATGTAAATGATATACTTACTGTATTTCCATATCTGCATTATTTACCTGAACTTGTGAATATCTAAAATTCTGCCTCATTGTTATACTGCAGCATGACCAACAGAAACAAAAAAAAATCAAGTTTTCATGTAACTTACAGTGCTTCCATACGTAAGCACCTGAAGTTATGTCTCATTAATAAATTTCTTCCTGTCACCTGCATCTTCAGTAATTTGACCACTCTCGATATTACTCTCTACTAAAAATAAAGTTTATTACAAATACTTTACTGTTTTAACAACACTCAGTCTCTCTCCCTCTTGATTTTATACTTCACTAAATATGCTTTGAGGCAAATTTCGTCTCTATTCCTAAACTTATTGCTTCAATGAGATGTATATAGTATAACATATTACAGAGGGGAATGAGAGGAAAAACCTAACAAAAGAAAAATATTGTTATAAAAGGTTACACTTCAAAGAAAACTTAGATGCTCACATGGTTAACTGTGCATGGTTTAAAATAATCAGTAATAGTTGCAAGGATGAGAACATAAGATTTATCTAGTTTAGTAGAACTTAAAGTTGCCATTTCTTCTTTTATGCTGATACACAATGCATGCTAGAACCAGTTGCTAAACGCAGTTGTAGTAGTAACTTTAACTCATACTCCAATCATAGAAAGTTATGCACAGCATTTAGCTTAGCCCATTACATATACTGTAGCCCTTGTTAAGTATATTCAGAGTTTAAATTGTAAAATGATTTTTCGTTTTCTAAATATACCAAACTGAGTTACATAGCAAATTTAATGTATTTATATTTTCAGGCCGCAGGGACTCCAACCCTGGGTATTCATATCGATTACATTTTTCTCAAATACATTACAATCAGATGCAAATCACATTTATAGTTTTTACACCTCTCAGGCAGTAGTGACCTCAAGATGAAGTATTCGCATCAGTGACATTTTTACACTTGAATAATATTAGTTACAGATCAAATTAAATAATATTTATATTTTTACACATGTGCATTAAATCCTTCATCATCGTTTTCAAACGGTAGGGATCCCAATCTAGGGGATTCACATTATCTGAAAGAATAAAACGTTGTGATCTATTGCTGATACACCTAGCTTGTTCTATTCAACAGTGGAAACTGCATGGCATTTTCATTGAATTACATACTGATCAGATATTATTATTTCTGATTTCAATACACTGTGTCGATAATCAGAATGGTCAATAGATTAAAAGAGCACTGTTTTACGTCCTGCATATTCTTCATTATGACTGGGTCTCAATCCATATTACTCAAGAAATTTGGTGATTGTGATAAATTAAGCCATCAGTATCTCTGCACACGGTTTTAGACGCTTTACTGGAAACTAGTTTAGTATATATCCATAACGAAAGCCTACTACATGGGTCTTCGAAATATGCAATATATCCATTCCTACTCTCGTGGGTTTATCAAACGGTACATGGAGCTTATTTAATTAAATTAAAACTAAACTTTCATTAAAGATAACAATCTTCTGAAAATTGCTTTTTGTAGCTAATTTAGCTGTTGAAAATCTATTTTCCGGATGTCACCAGGATTATTTCTCTCATCTTTCATACTTGCAGCATGGTTTTGCAAATCATTATTATTCCTGATTTTGAAAATCTATTGTCAAAACCATTGCTTGGATTCACGTCTCACTCCGCAAAGTATGACTGTATGGCATCATCCTGTGAAATTGTCTACATGATAAAATTCTATGATTCTCTTATAACACATCAATGATGCAAAATTTGAGATTATTTGGTGAATTACACTTTTTCGTATCACATAAAGTCGACATTAAATTCTTTGCTTTGTTACCATCGGAAGTTGATGCGATTTATTCTAGATAAAAGAGAAAATATGAATGAAAATCGTGAATACTGTCAGAATGTTGGAGATCCATTTCTAAAATGTATCTGGTACACATTCAACATTAAAGGTTTCCATACACTTTGCGTAAATCCATACAAAATTAGAAACAGGATGAAACAGTAACATTCTCCTGTGTAAAATTTATTCACAGGCGTATATACAACGTAAGAATCGTCCGTATTGTCATCATAACCAGCAATGAACCGTCTCTAATGCCTCTCCAAGTAAATTTCAGTTGTCCAGTATCGGTAATAAGCTGACTCCACACCAAGTCAGATGAAGTAATTTATTAAGTTAGATCCAAATCACATATTTTAGGACATACGCTACAGATGTTTTCGAGCACATCAACAAGCAGTAGCATGCAGATTTTTCAAGTTAAATCCAGAATACTCTCCTAATGTCTTACACATTAATAAATTCGGTACATAGCAAGCTGTATGGCACTCGTTTTCTGTCACTTTTTCAGCTGTTAATGAACTTTTACACTTCTCAACTGGGGAGAAACGACCCATCACTTACATACACACATGGAAGAATGCCTTTCCCTTTAAGTAAATTAAATGAATAGTCCCTGTAGCGCATTTGAATAGTAATAAAACTATCCTTGGTTCCCACTTCGAACCTAACTTTGCTTCAAATATGAATAAGAATCACCAGCAGTAGTGGTTGGATAATTCCAGCTCTCCTTCTGTCAACAACTTTGTCAAGGAGGATGAAAAAATCTGCAGTGTTTTTAACAGCTAGGCATTAACATTCGCTGAGTTCTACACATTGCTAGTTGCGGATGGCATTAAAGTCCCATTATTTGTATTTACGTACATTTGTTTTATCCCACTTGAATTGGGCAAGAGTAAGTTGAAGGTTAGAGAAAAAGAAGTTGGTCAATTTGACACACTCTTTTCTTAAAGACGTAGAGCAGGCGACCAAGAAATATCAGGGATCTTTGAAGCCAATCCGATTTGCTGTCACACCTGTACATATCCAACTTTTAAACACACAATTAGCGGCAATCCATTCCAAATCATTGGCGGGATGACATTTCATGTCCTCTGTAGATGGTTCACCCATTGATGTGAACCACGAGCAACCAGACCTATTAAACTCGACCCTTCGCAAACGCAAATTCAGTACTGTTTCATTGATGAAATGATGTTGCTAGGATAGTCTCAAAGGTCGACAATTTCCAAAACGCTCAGCCTATCGGTCTTTATTTTTGGCCACTGCCCTTACTGGCAGTTAGATGAGAACACTGCTACCTTTCAGCTGCTACTCTTGAAGTGGAAATTGTTCTGAGGTCAGGTAGCGCGGTGTGCAAAAGGTGTCAATGTGGTACATTGTCGCCACAAAGTCTAGAAGACATTTGTCCCAGAATATTCTGCATGGACGTCACTTTTAACTCCTTGAATCATTTTTCCAGTGCTTCGTGGAAAGAGTGAAGAAACAGTAAAATTTGACCAGTTGCATATTCAAACTGTTATCCTCGAATACGACTTCAGTGTTTCATCACTGTGTCACCTCGTGCAACTGTAACAAGGAATGAGGATCCGACGCTGTGATGCTCATTTGGAAGACTCTGGAAATATGCTACAAAAGTTATTACAGAATTTATGAACTAGCCATACCTTGTACTCACCTTACATTGATAGCACTGGACAGCAATAATTTAGCAGCTCTTGTGTTGTATATCATTTCTTATGTATTTTTGAGTGTAGAATCTGTAAGGTGGTAAATTAAATGAAGGTTAATTCAGCACCTTGCATGAGAGTTTTAATACACTGTAACGGGAAGTTGAATATGTCACATGACATACTTCAGCGAAAATGAGCATATCTGCCAATAAAAATGAATAGTATGCAATGCAAAGGGATGACACTTAATCGACAGTATTAACGCATCAAATCTATATCCTAAGTGTCCATGAGCAAGAGGTGAAACAAGTTTTGGAGGTAACGGGTTGTCTGGGAATCAAATGCGAGGGGCGGCGTCCTGGGTGCGTCATGGACCGAGTACAATGATAAGCTCTTAAAATCTACCTGCAGTGAAAGACAATGGACAGGCCAGGGGACTCATCCAGGAGGGCAAGTAGTGGGCCACCGCAGTGGTGTGGGAAGAAGGTTTAGAAACCTGCATTGGGGAACTTCCAGATGGATATGAACAAACCAGTGACGCAGTCAATTACGTGAGCTGCGCGTGGTACGCTCATAATGTAGGCATGTAACTTTAGGCGTCTGGAGTGGGCACAAAATGTTCAGTTGACTGACACGATCTAGGAAGGAGCAAAGTGCCGAAATTTTGACGGAGTTTAATGGTAGGCTCTTTGCGATTGGCGGAGAGAGTTTCCACAATATAAGATAAACGCTCATATTGGTCAGAAAAAGCCATGGCGTGGAGCAGGAAAGGACACAGGCCACTGGTGGGGGACAGTTTTTCTACTAGAGAGACAAGACCAAAAATTTCGGGGGCTCTCATCTAAATTGGTATCAAGTGCATAGTGGGGCACATAACCATCTGTACGATGAAGATGAGGAATTTTGTGTGAACACTGCATTCACTGCGGCTGACATTCAGAGTTAGTTTTAGCATCGTTGAGCTCCAACAGCGGAAAAAAGAACCAGCCACATAGTTAATTGTTCTTGTGAAAACTGAGAGGGTGTTATAACATGCACACTGTTTCAGCCATACGTGTGCATATCACCATATTTCAAGACTAGGGATGAGTGCATGTTTTCTCGCCTAACGAGAAGCACAAGAGGGTTTCTGCTGATAAAATTATCAAAGGTTTTGAGTAGCTTTTATAGGAATTTCTGAGGATGAGAACAGACATGCATCTGACAGCTCATCACAGCTATGGGAAATACTGGGGGCAGAGGTGTAAACGTGTTTGTTCACCTGCTTCTGTCCATTGTGAACTCGAGCAGCCTTCAGTGATCTTTCTCTCAGCTTGTCACAAAAACTAACTATCCTCTGTAGACTTGTTAGTCATCCTAAATAGTATCGAACTTAGAAGCAGATTCGGGTGATTTGTCGTAATATTGGCCAAATTCACGATATAGTAGTAAGAAAAATTTTGTAAAGAAACTTGATATTGTTGTGTTATTTTAACAACTGTCCTAACATTGTCACCTTACATCCTATGTATATTCGTGTATTTCATTGACAATAATTCTACATTAAAACCAATTTGCGTACAGCCTAAACACCGTTGTACTCTGTCATAGAATAGGTGTCCACTCCTTACCCCAGTCTTTTATTCTACAGACGCTTATGCACTCACAGGCATTTCTCCTGATGTCTGACGAAAGAGAAAAGGAGTGGAGTGTCAGAAATTAAATAGGAATAAGGCATTACATTATACCTTTGGGGCATTTATAATTGTCCTTTTTTCTACATGTTCATTCTTTTCATTTATTTTATTTCCTTATACCTTCGAAATAGAAGAGGTGTCACTAAGAAGTTACAATCTCTGAGTGGTAGTTGAATTTATTTGCCAGATTCATCATATCCTTCAAAATCTGCGTTTGTTTACTGATATGTCTAAAATTAGCACAAAATGTTGCTAATGCATGAAGAACATAAACTTCTTCTATTACCTTCGTCTCATTCGTTGGGTGTGGAGGGAATATGTGAGAGCATGGTTGTTGTCCTGGGCAATGCGCGCAGTTCATCAGCAGCGGATTTCGTGAAAGCACATTTTACAGGCGCTCATGTTTAAACATTCCGTAAGCTTTTTATTTCTCCTTGACTCTCTTAACATGAAACGTCGCCATGCTACTAGACCTCTGAGTTTGCTGGCAGTCGAAAACAAAAAACAGTCGACACGAAGGCTACCGATACGTACCGATCACAACTTCGAACGGCAAATCATAGTTACGTTGTGATTTAATACGCATGTACTGTTTTAAATCTCCGGTGCCGACATATTGTAGTGAATTCAAGGAAAATTCACTGGGAGGTGCCAGAACCCCATTTCTGCCTAACTTGAGATCTGATTATAATATACTAGGAACGGCCAAGGTGTTGGATTTGCGCAGATAATGAACATTGGAAGCATCCTTTAGGCATCTGAAGGAAATGCCGATAATACACTACTGGCCATTAAAATTGCTACACCAAGAAGAAATGCAGAGGATAAACGGCTATTCATTCGACAAATATATTATACTAGAACTGACATGTGATTACATTTTCACACGATTTGGGTGCATAGATCCTGAGAAATCAGTACCTAGAACAACCACCTCTGGCCGTAATAACGGCCTTGATACGCCTGGGCATTGAGTCGGACAGAGCTTGGATGGCGTGTCCAGGTACAGCTTCAACACGATACCACAGTTCACCAAGAGTAGTGACTGGCATATTGTGACGCGCCAGTTGCTCGGCCACCATTGAGAAGACTTTTTCAATTGGTGAGAGATCTGGAGAGTGTGCTGGCCAGGACAACAGTCGAACATTTTCTGTATCCAGAAAGGCCCGTACAGGACCTACAACATGCGGTGGTACATTATCGTGGTGAAGTGTAGGGTTTCAGAGGGATCGAATGAAGGGTGGAGCCACGGGTCGTAACACATCTGAAATGTAACGTCCACTGTTCAAAGTGCCGTCAGTGCGAACAAGAGATGACCGAGACGTGTAACCAATGGCATCCCATAACATCATGCAGGGTGATACCCCAGTATGGCGATGACGAATACACACTTCCAATGTGCTTTCACAGCGATGTAGCCAAAAACGGATGCGACCATCATTATGCTGTAAACAGAGCCTGGATTTATCCGAAAAAAAATGGCGTTTTGCCATTCGTGCACCCAGGTTCGTCGTTGAGTACCCCATCGCAGGCCCTCTTGTCTGTGAAGCAGCGTCAAGGGTAACCACAGCCATGTTCTCCGACCTCATAGTGCATGCTGCTGCAAACGTTGTCGAACTGTTTGTGCACATTGTTGTTGTCTTGCAAACGTCCCCATCTGTTGACTCAGGGATCGAGACGTGGCTGCACGATCCGTTACAGGTATGCGGATAAGATGCCTGTCATCTCGACAGCTGGTGATACGAGACCGTTGGGATCCAGCACGGCGTTCCGTATTACCCTCCTGAACCCACCGATTCCATATTCTGCTAACAGTCATTGGATCTCGGCCAACGCGAGCAGCAAGGTCGCGATACGATAAATCGCAATCGCGAAAGGCTACAATCCGACCTTAATCAAAGTCGGAACCATTATGGTACGCATTTCTCCTCCTTACGCGAGGCATCACAACAACATTTCACAAGGCAACGCCGGTCAACTGCTGTTTGTGTATGAGTAATCGGTTGGAAACTTAGTTCATGTCAGCACGTTGTAGGTGTCGCCACCGGCACCAACCTTGTGTGAATGCTCTGAAAATCTAATCAATTGCATATCACAGCATCGTCTTCCTGTCGGTAAAATTTCGCGTCTGCAGCACGTCATCTTCGTGGTGTAGCAGTTTTAAGGACCAGTAGCGTAAGTCCCTTACTTTGCTGTTATACAACAACATTCGACTGAAACAGGGAAACAGCATTTCATTGCGATTGTGATAAACCAAAGAAACTGGTTTCTCTTAAACAAGACACTATGAAGCAGAAGCAGTAATTAGACGAAAGGAGTCCATATCGAATCTGAGTACTGCTGTTCGGTTACTGCCGAAAGAGATTCTGTGGATTCATCGACGATGAAACAAAGCATTCTTTACCAAAACACACAGACCAAATAGGTTTGGTAACAAAATTACAGCACTCTTTTATTCACAGCCACCTTTCAGTGGCGTACAATAAACCGAAGTAGATTATCGCTTCTGATTTATGTTACTACGTTTTCACATTTAGCTTGCGTTCATTTTTGCAAAATAAGAGGTTAATAGCAGTCATACTCTTGTATTGGCGCACATCGAAGGTCGTATGGGCCCAAAAGCTTGTGGAAGTCTCATAGTCTGACTTTCTGGTTTTTCTAAGCGCAAACATTTACCAATCTTTTTTGTTGTATGTATACCGTTATCGATATCCCTGCCTGTGAGTTACGTCGCAGATTGCACTAGCTAGCGAGCCTTATGTTCCTGAACGTCCTATAGTCTCGCGCCGTTTCGGATGGACAGGGCATTGTATTTCAGCGTGGACAATGGAAGTTAGTAGCTAGCTCGCGAGGGGATTAGTGAGGCAGAGTCGGTCGAGTGAACATGTAGTGAAAAAGTAGTGAGCCAGAAATACGAGCAGTTGAATTACAAAGATTGCAGCCGAACAGAAATCCTTCAATGGTTGAATCGTTCTTGGAATTCTTTTGCGTTGCATGAGCTTTAATATTTTTCAGTATCATCAAAGTAATAAGGATGATACAGTTAGGCGAGTTTTGCATTGTTTGTAGATGGATAAATAAAGTTTAGCTTTAGAAAAGGTTACAGCGCGAGAGAGGCCGTTCTGACGTGGCGACTGACAATGGAAACAAGACTAAAGAGAAATCCTCCTGACACATTCATAGGATTTGTCAACCAGGAAATATTGCTTGACGATTTAAAATGGTGAAATATGTACGAAATCGTTACTAAATTAGGAGTAAGCTATAGCGAAATACGGGCGCTATATAATACGAGAGCGAACAGTAAGACTAGAAGACCATGAACGAAGTGTTGGGATTAAAAAGAATGTAAAACACGGATACAGTCTTTTCCCGTGCGGTTTAATCTATACGTCGAAGAAGTACTCACGGAAATATACCGAAGCGGCAAAGAAAATGGTACAGGTGCGCGTACTGAAATACGGAGATATATAAACAGACAGAATACGCGCTACACTCTGCAACGTATATAGAAAACAAGAGTCTGGCACAATTGTTGACAGGTTACTGCTGCTACAAGGGCAGGTTATCAAGGTTTAAGTGAGTATGAACTTGGTGATACAGACAGCGCACGAGCAATGGGACGCAGTATCGTCCATGTAGCGATGAAGTGAGGATTTTTCCGTACAACCATTTCACGAGTGTACAGTGTATATGAAGAATTCGGTAAGACATCAAATCTCTGACATCTCTACAGCGGGAAAAATATCTTGCAAGAACAGGACCAAGAAGACTGAAGAGAATCGTTCAACGTGACAGAAGTGCAATCCTTCCGCAAAATGATGCAGATTGGAGTGCTGGGCCGTCAACAAGTGTCAGCGTGCGAACCGTTCAACGAAACATCATCGATATGGGCTTTGGGAGCCGGAGGCCCACTCTTGTACCTTTGATGACTGCACGACATAAAGATTTACTCCGCGCCTGGGCCCGTCAACACCGACATTGGGCAGTTGATGAAACATGGTGCCTGGTCGGACGAGTCTCGTTTCAAATTGTATCGAACGGATCGACGTTTACGGGTTTGAAAACAACTCATGAATCCATGTACCCTGCACGTCCGCAGGCTACTGATCAAGCTGATGGAGGCTCTGTAATAGTGTGGGGCGTGTGCAGTTCTTGATACAGGACCCCTCATACGTCTAGATTATATTCTAACAGGTGACACGCAAGTAAGCATCCAGTCTGATCACCTGCATCCATTCATGTCCATTGTGCATTCCGGCGGGCTTGGACAAATCCAGTAGGACAATGTGACAACCTACACTTCCCGAATTTCTATAGAGTGGCTCCCGGAACACTCTTCTGAGTTTAAACACCTTCGCTAGCCACCAAAGTTCCCAAACACGAAAAATTCAAGGTGAAGGGATACCAATGTTAAGATTCACTGATGACATTGCCATCCTCAGCGAAGGTGAAGAAGGATTATAGGGTGTTTTGAATGGAATGAAGTTTGTTGGGTACAGAATACGAACTGAGAGTAAACCGAAGAAAGACGAACGTAATGGGAAGTAGCAGAGATAAGAGCAGTGAAAAACTCAAAATTGGTAAAAACGAGGTAAATAAAATTATGGATTTCTGCTGCGTAGGAAGTATTCAAAAAACACGCCACACGACTGTACAGGAACTCGAGGCACTCGAACAATCCTTTCATCCTTTGGGAAACAATGATCACAACCATAGGTGGAAGCATAAGCTGCCAAAGGCACTACTAGCTAGGGCATAACCACCTATGGCAAGCTAACAAACACCGGCAAGCGGCAAACATTGGCAAGCCCCTGCATATCAGCAGCGTTGACCGGATATACCAGCTGCTATAAAGCCGACACACAGGCTGTAGCAGGGAAACCGACGAGCTCTCCCACTGACGCACAAACAAATCGCTAACATCACCCAACACTATGCATCTGATATATGACCTACTGACACAAAACGATGGTGAACCTAACTGTGAACCTAAATGTTACAGGTTTGCTGAAGCTGACCGAAAGATCAACACTGGCACCCATCGGCAGCCGCCGAGTAACAGCACCGCACAACGTGAAAGGTATCAACATGCATGATACCCACTACTACCAAAGCCTAACCTTGCATGACCTGTCACAGGCAGCAAGACATCCGCTACTGCTCTTACTACCCGAACTAAATATCGCAGAGGTTTTTTCCCTTGGCTTTTGCCTTGGCACTCTTTTTCCTCTGCCCTTCAAACCGCTACCCTTCGTTCGACTACCGACCCAATCTATTTCCAGATGAGCTCGTATTAATGGTTAAGGTAAACCACTCGTACGCAAACATCGCAGTACCCACATCCAGCGACACCCCACTTTAGTGAAACCTAACTCTTCTGCAGAGATGGCAGTAGACCATTTGAGTAAACCATCATGCAGGGGTGGGAGTGGAGGGGCTCCGCCTCTTGTAAAAATAAAAAATAAAATGCTACTTAGATAGCAAGATATCCTACGACGAACGGAGCAAGGAGGTCATAAGAACCATAATGGCACTGGCGGAAAGGGCATTCCTTGCTATGAGAAGTCTTCTAGTATCAAACATGAGAGTTAATTGGAGGACTAAATTTCTGAGAATGTACGTTTGGATCAGAGTACTGTCTGGCAGTGAGACGTGGCCTATGGGGAAATCGGTAGAGAAGAGAATCGAAGCGTTTGAAACTTGGTGCTACAGTAGAACGTTGCAAATTAGTTGGACTGATAATGTGAGGAATGAGGAGGTTCTCCAGAGGATCGGTGAGGAAAGGAATATAATAAAAACTGTGACAAGAAGAAGGGACAAGATGGTAGCACATCTGTTAAGGAAGGAAGAAATAACTTCCGTGTAAGTAAAGTGAACTGTAGAGCGTAAAAGCTGTAGAAGGAGTCACCCAGGAAATAACTGAGGTATGATGCAAGTGTTACTCAGAGATGAAAAGGTTGGCACAGGAAAGCAATTCGTGGTAGACTGGATCAAACTGGTCAGAAGACCGATTTCTCAAAAACCAAAAACTCAAAATCATCTTAAACGACGGCATCTTTTATTTCAGGAGAATCTGACTAACTATAATTCTTAAATTTGTTGTAAATAATTACAAGTACACCAAGTGAAGATAGGCTGTAGTGCAGTTTTTCTTTGCTATCGTGTCTGAAGTAAGTCTCAGCCTATAATCCGGTTTCAGCTACTAGAATCACTATCGTTGTTGTTGTGGTCTTCAGTCCTGAGACTGGTTTGATGCAGCTCTCCATGCTACTCTATCCTGTGCAAGCTTTTTCATCTCCCAGTACCTACTGCAACCTACATCCTTCTGAATCTGCTTAGTGTATTCATCTCTTGGTCTCCCTCTACGATTTTTACCCTCCACGCTGCCCTCCAATACTAAATTGGTGATCCCTTGATGCCTCAGAACATGTCCTACCAACCGATCCCTTCTTCTGGTCAAGTTGTGCCACAAACTTCTCTTCTCCCCAATCCTATTCAATACTTCCTCATTAGTTATGTGATCTACCCATCTAATCTTCAGCATTCTTCTGTAGCACCACATTTCGAAAGCTTCTATTCTCTTCTTGTCCAAACTATTTATCGTCCATGTTTCACTTCCATACATGGCTACACTCCATACGAATACTTTCAGAAATGACTTCCTGACACTTAAATCAATACTGGATGTTAACAAATTTCTCTTCTTCAGAAACGCTTTCCTTGCCATTGCCAGCCTACATTTTATATCCTCTCTACTTCGACCATCATCAGTTATTTTGCTCCCCAAATAGCAAAACTCCTTTACTACTTTAAGCGCCTCATTTCCTAATCTAATTCCCTCAGCATCACCCTACTTAATTAGACTACATTCCATTATCCATGTTTTGCTTTTGTTGATGTTCATCTTATATCCTCCTTTCAAGACACTGTCCATTCCATTCAACTGCTCTTCCAAGTCCTTTGCTGTCTCTGACAGAATTACAATGTCATCGGCGAACCGCAAAGTTTTTATTTCTTCTCCATGAATTTTAATACCTACTCCGAATTTTTCTATTGTTTCCTTTACTGCTTGCTCAATATACAGATTGAATAACATCGGGGAGAGGCTACAACCCTGTCTTACTCCCTTCCCAACCACTGCTTCCCTTTCATGTCCCTCGACTCTTATAACTGCCATCTGGTTTCTGTACAAATTGTCAACAGCCTTTCGCTCCCTGTATTTTACCCCTGCCACCTTTAGAATTTGAAAGAGAGTATTCCAGTCAACATTGTCAAAAGATTTCTCTAAGTCTACAAATGCTAGAAACGTAGGTTTGCCTTTCCTTAATCTTTCTTCTAAGATAAGTCGTAAGGTCAGTATTGCCTCACGTGTTCCAGTGTTTCTACGGAATCCAAACTGATCTTCCCCGAGGTTGGCTTCTACTAGTTTTTCCATTCGTCTGTAAATAATTCGTGTTAGTATTTTGCAGCTGTGACTTATTAAGCTGATAGTTCGGTAATTTTCACATCTGTCAACACCTGCTTTCTTTGGGGTTGGAATTATTATATTCTTCATGAAGTCTGAGGGTATTTCGCCTGTTTCATACATCTTGCTCACCAGATGGTAGAGTTTTGTCAGGACTGGCTCTCCCACGGCCGTCAGTAGTTCCAATGGAATATTGTCTACTCCGGGGGCCTTGTTTCGACTCATGTCTTTCAGTGCTCTGTCAAACTCTTCACGCAGTATCATATCTCCCATTTCATCTTCATCTACATCCTTTTCCATTTCCATAATATTGTCCTCAAGTACATCGCCCTTGTATAGACCCTCTATATACTCCTTCCACCTTTCTGCTTTCCCTTCTTTGCTTAGAACTGGGTTTCCATCTGAGCTCTTGATATTCATACAAGTGGTTCTCTTATCTCCAAAGGTCTCTTTAATTTTCCTGTAGGCGGTATCTATCTTACCCCTAGTGAGATAGGCCTCTACATCCTTACATTTGTCCTCTAGCCATCCCTGCTTAGCCATTTTGCACTTCCTGCCGATCTCATTTTTGAGACGTTTGTATTCCTCTTTGCCTGTTTCACTTACTGCATTTTTATATTTTCTCCTTTCATCAATTAAATTCAATATTTCTTTTGTTACCCAAGGGTTTCTACTAGCCCTCGTCTTTTTACCTACTTGATCCTCTGCTGCCCTCACTACTTCATCCCTCAAAGCTACCCATTCTTCTTCTACTGTATTTATTTCCCCCATTCCTGTCAATTGTTCCCTTATGCTCTCCCTGAAACTCTGTACAGCTTCTGGTTCTTTTAGTTTATCCAGGTCCCATCTCATTAAATTCCCACCTTTTTGCAGTTTCTTCAGTTTTAATCTACAGGTCATAACCAATAGATTGTGGTCAGAGTCCACATCTGCCCCTGGAAATGTTTTACAATTTAAAACCTGGTTCCTAAATCTCTGTCTTACCATTATATAATCTATCTGATACCTTTTAGTATCTCCAGGGTTCTTCCATATATACAACCTTATTTCATGATTCTTAAACCAAGTGTTAGCTATGATTATGTTGTGCTCTGTGCAAAATTCTACCAGGCGGCTTCCTCTTTCGTTTCTGTCCCCCAATCCATATTCACCTACTATGTTTCCTTCTCTCCCTTTTCCTACACTCGAATTCCAGTCACCCATGACTATTAAATTTTCGTCTCCCTTCACAATCTGAATAATTTCTTTTATTTCATCATACATTTCTTCAATTTCTTCGTCATCTGCAGAGCTAGTTGGCATATAAACTTGTACTACTGTAGTAGGTGTGGGCTTCGTGTCTATCTTGGCCACAATAATGCGTTCACTATGCTGTTTGTAGTAGCTTACCCGCATTCCTATTTTCCTATTCATTATTAAACCTACTCCTGCATTACCCCTATTTTATTTTGTGTTTATAACCCTGTAGTCACCTGACCAGAAGTCTTGTTCCTCCTGCCACCGAACTTCGCTAATTCCCACTATATCTAACTTCAACCTATCCATTTCCCTTTTTAAATTTTCTAACCTACCTGCCCGATTAAGGGATCTGACATTCCACGCTCCGATCCGTAGAACGCCAGTTTTCTTTCTCCTGATAACGACATCCTCTTGAGTAGTCCCCGCCCGGAGATCCGAATGAGGGACTATTTTACCTCCGGAATATTTTACCCAAGAGGACGCCATCATCATGTAATCATACAGTAAAGCTGCATGCCCTCGGGAAAAATTACGGCTGTAGTTTCCCCTTGCTTTCAGCCGTTCGCAGTACCAGCACAGCAAGGCCGTTTTGGTTATTGTTACAAGGCCAGATCAGTCAATCATCCAGACTGTTGCCCTTGCAACTACTGAAAAGGCTGCTGCCCCTCTTCAGGAACCACACGTTTGTCTGGGCTCTCAACAGATACCCCTCCGTTGTGGTTGCACCTACGGTACGGCTATCTGTATCGCTGAGGCACGCAAGCCTCCCCACCAACAGCAAGGTCCATGGCTCATGGGGGGGGGGGGGGGGGGAAATCACTATCACATCTCTTAAAATTACGGAAAATGAGCTTCCACTCTGCACTTGGATCTTTTTTCATCCCGCAAGCGAGCAATATCTCCTGTTTACGGCTCACGTGAACGTTTATACCCCGCTGTTATCGTTAGTAAATAAAGGACACATTTCACATTATTTAGATCAAAAATTTAGCAGTTGCATAAAAGGAAATTAATTTCATGACAACGAATCTTTCAGTCTGCAGCATAGAGTTTGGTGAAGTGATTTAGTCGATGCCAGAAAATGAACCTTCGACGTTAGCAGATCAGCTCTTATAAACTCAGCCATCCATATACGCGACTTGATCCACCTTCATCCACTTACAGCGTCAGAGTCCAAGTGGAGTTTCTGCTGTGGGATTAACCTTACAGTAAGGTAACACAGCACGGCCCAAGCACATTGGTTGTTTCTATACACCATCCAGGTTGGTTCAAATGGCTCTGAGCACTATGGGACTCAACTACTGAGGTCATTAGTCCCCTAGAACTTAGAACTAGTTAAACCTAACTAACCTAAGGACATCACAAACATCCATGCCCGAGGCAGGATTCGAACCTGCGACCGTAGCGGTCTTGCGGTTCCAGACTGCCACGCCTTTAACCGCACGGCAACTTCGGCCGGCCCACACCATCCAGGAAAATAAGCTGTAGCAATAACTAGCAGATATTGATGGTTCCCATAGTAAGAACAATAATGTATGGTGCTGTTATACTAACCAAAATTGTTGTTTGACTCATGAAGTTTTGTCTGATAGTACAGGGTTGGGCAGAGGAAAAACATGATTTGCACTACTGAATAACTGAAACCCGGTTAAATTTTTTAAATATCTGCGTTCGGTAACACTACTTTTAGTGTATTTTCTTAATCTTCTTACCTTAACCAGGTACAGAAAATAATATCGTTGAGATGATATCCTTCTTGCCACACGCAAATCTGCGCCCTCACAAGAACGTGGCGCACGGCTCTCTCACATTTCATTCGCCACAGCTTCAGTTTCCTGATGAATGGAAATCTTGATTTCATTGACTGTGCGGGACTTGTTCACGTACACGCTTGATTTCAAGTAGCCCGACAAAATGAAGCCATTATCGGAGAAATGATGTGGTCTGTTAAGTTGCAGACGAGCACAATTAAAAGAAATGAAGCTTTCGACCTCAGCCTTCGTCAGAAAAATAGAAAAAGAGAAACACGCACCATTCATTCACACAAGCAAGGACCCCTCGTGCTCACATAATCGCCAACTCCGGCAACTCAGGCTAGAACGCAATCTCGACCTAGCGCCCTGATGTCACAGTAATTGTGGTTCTTCGCTCTTCAAGTAAGTGAAGCACAACAATCTCTATCTCAGAGATACCACTCCACACTGTTACGTTTGAGCTGTGGAGAGGATTTCGGTACAGGTCAGGTGGTTTCTGTACCGTTACTTATGTACGTTAGTATAACCATCCATTAGAAAACGGGCTTCACCACTCATGAATACTGGTACATCTGTATCTACTGTAAGAATTGCGTCCATTATGCCCCAAAATTCTCTGCGCTGCGCAATATCCGTTTCACTCAGCTGTTCGACAGTCATTATTTGGTACGGGTGCTGTGTAGCCTGTCGCCTGACGGAAGGTTTCGGACTAGTAAGAACTGCCGTACTCGATCTGTCTACGTTGAGGGGGAAAGACAAGACGGTTTATTTCTAATCACAAATCCAGTTCTTCTAAAGGCTGCAACGTATCGGAGTATAGTGCTTCGATCTGGGACTACATCTCGACGTCTGACATTAAACTGTTGCCGGAAAAGAAGCTGAATCGTGATCGCAGAATTACTGTTTCTAAAGAACTGTTCGACCGCGAACAAATGATGCTCTACACTTCGACACTCCATAGCGACTGACACTGCGTTGTCTTAGCTGTCTGCTAATGGTCACTGAAGGTCAGTACCCTCACACGTCGTCGAGCACTTGCATTTTAAAAATATTGCACTGCTTCTGTTCCACCCTGTATATTGTCCATCTAATGAGCTTTTCCCAATAACTGTGTTGTTATATGTCAGACATCAGCTGGCTGTTTCATTTCATAGCAGCAGTCAGGGTAGTGTCAACACTGGCTACCAAAATTAGTTACTACCTAAATGTCTTACTGAAGAAACTCCACTGGCAAAAATGGCATGACGCGAGATATCCTCTGAAACTGCCTGATCGACAATCTTCACTCTACACGAGAGCATCATAGGGGACGTCTTTTTCCTCTTTTGGAGACACCACTGAGTAACATTTTAAATGTGATAAACGCATTGCCCCGCCGTCGGAGGTCACCGTACGTCTTGGAGAACAGCTTCATGCCAGCAGAGTACTTCACAGCAAATGCGTCACCTCCGGATCCGGAAGACTGCTTCATAAACCCACTGTTGGAGTACCAAATCTCTACCTCAGTCATACATGAAAGATCACAGCAGAAGCCAGATTAACGGCGCTCAGTACCATTGGTACATGCCAGCATTTGATGACTCAGAAGTCCGTCCTGAGGCCACTATGGAGACAAACAAAAAATTTACCATGGGTGATATTTTTGTGTCTGCCCAACAGACGTAAATCCGTTTAAATTATCTGTCACGATGACGACGATTTCCTAGTGTACCTTTCGTTGATGTTATTGCGTCTTTGTTCCTCCTGTACTTTATACCGCGTCAGTATACGGGGTGAGTCACCTAACATTACCGCTTGATATATTTCGTAAACCACATCAAATACTGACGAATCGATTCCACAGACCAAACGTGAGGAGAGGGGCTAGTGTAATTGGTTAATACAAACCATACAAAAATGCACGGAAGTATGTTTTTTAACACAAACCTACGTATTTTTAAATGGAACCCCGTTAATTTTGTTCTGAACATATAAACAAATACGTAATCAGCGCCGTTTGTTGCATTGTAGAATGTTAATTACATCCGGAGATATTGTAACCTAAAGTTGACGCTTGAGTACCACTTCTCCACTGTTCGACCGCGTGCATCGGAGAGCACCGAATTACTTAGGGATCCAAAGGGAACGGTGATGGACCTTAGGCACAGAAGAGACTGGAACAGCACATTACGTCCACATGCTAACACCTTTTTATTGGTCTTTTTCACTGATACACATTTACATTACCATAAGGGGTAAGGTACACGTACACAGGTGGTTTCCGTTTTCGATTACGGAGTGGAACAGAGCGTGTCCCGACATGTCAGGCCAATAGATGTTCAATGTGGTGGCCATCATTTGCTGCACACAATTGCAATCTCTGGCGTAATGAATGTCGTACACGCAGCAGTACATCTGGTGTAATGTCGCCGCAAGCTGCCACAATACGTTGTTTCATATCCTCTGGGGTTGTAGGCACATCACGGTGCACATTCTCCTTTAACGTACCCCACAGAAAGAAGTCCAGAGGTGTAAGATCAGGAGAACGGGTTGGCCAATTTATGCGTCCTCACTTAAGAGTGAGGGAAGTGTAAGTGTTGTTAAGATATTGAACTCGTGTTCCAAAGAGTGAATTTCCAAAACATAATGAGGTAGGCTGACTTAAATGGTTCTAACGGCTCTGAGCATTATGGAACTTAACATCTGAGGTCATCAGTCCCCTAGTCTCAGAACTACTTAAACCTAACTAACCTAAAGACAGCACAACCATCCATGCCCGAGGCAGAATTCGAACTTGCGACCGTAGCAGCAGCGTGGTGCCGGACTGAAGCGCCTAGAACCGCTCGGACATAGGCTGACTTAGAACCTCCATAGTTTCCTGAAGTCACTTTATGCTTCTCTAGAGGCGATTTCTTATACAAACGAATGCTAATTTCCTTCCTCGCACATTTCGTGCTCGTCTTCTATCCCTCATGATCTCGACTAAACTTCACTGTTTCTTCTTGCCTATTTGATCGCTCTAGACTTGCGCTTCCCCGCGATGTAGAGTTATGAGAAGGGTGCCATATCATGTTCCAGCCGTATATGTTCATTGAGGTAACGTCACGAATAAAACTTGCGAACGTATCCTGTACTGTAATATCTCACATTCTTTACAGCCGTAGTTAAGTCCAGCGTGGCCGCTGTGTGAAATTGTTTCAGTCTTTTTAATCACCCTGTAATTTAAATTATCCTTAAAGTGTGAAAAGCGAATTTCATATTTCCGATGGATTTCTTTAGTTATTTCGCTCCTGTGCAATTGTTACTGTCGAGTTCCTGGACTTCCTTTGCTGCTATGTTTTCTATCACCTTCAGTCGATAAACATTCAGCAGTGAACAGAGTGAATGACACTGATATAAATACCGAGGTAAATTGTAACATCTCAGTTAACGTTTGGTAGGCACAGAAAATAATATACTCGGGCAAGAAAATTTCAGCATCGGGCCAGAAACATTAAGCCGAGGCCTTTTTGCAGGATTTGAGGACATTTCTGCTACAAGGAAACTCACTCCATCCAAAATGCAGGGGGTGGCAGTGCTGTGTTGCTCGAGGCGACCAGAAAGTTTGACAGTAGCGACAAATTTTAAGCCTGCGTTTGTTTGGATAGCGCAGGGTGCCGACTGTTGGGAATGCCTGGAACCGTTACAGAATGGCATAATATTAACGTCGACAATCGAGCTCCCCTTTTTTCACTGTCCCACAAATGCAACTAGGTTTCAACTGCGATCACGCGAGATTTAATACCTGCTATCTAATTACCCTTAGTGTACTAACGGAGCTCTTTCTATCACAATATGGTTTAATTGTGTTAAGAGGACGAGGGAAGATTTTTAGTTTTCATACAACTTGGAGAATACCTCGGTTCAGTTTCCGTAACTGCGTGGTATTCGAAAGAAATGAGCTCTAAAGAATTTAGTTTCTTCAAATATACCAAAACAGGTCAACATTAAGAGTGTTACAGTCATTCTGATACTTGCAAACAATGTGACCCCAAAATTTTTGCTGATCATTCCCTACCAGTTCCTGTAATTCATGCGTCAGAATATCATTACACGAAAAATAGCGCAGCCGATTAATAGTCATTCTAATGCTGTGGTGGTCTTCGGTCCGAAAATTTGTTTGACGCAGATCTCAGTGTTTGTCTGTCGTGCATCTGTGCGTAACTGCTGCAATGTATTGGTACATAAACTTCAATCCGTTTACTGTAGTCAAGCGTAGCTCCCCCTCCAGAGATTTTACTACCTTTCTTCCGCAATAAATTTAACACTACATTGGTGTCTCAGTATGTAAGTTACCTAGTTATTTCTCCTTTTGTCAGGTTGAATACTGCATCTGTGTTCTTTCTTATTAGATTCATTATCAGTTCAATACTAACGTGGCTTACCCGTCCAGTCATCAGTATTTATGTCTGAGGCCTCTATTCTATTCCTGTCTGTACTTTCACTTCCATACAAGGCTACAATTGGAACACCTATTTTTAGAAAAGACTTCCCATCACATAAATTTCTTAAATTTATATTCGTTGTTAATGTGGATTCTTATTTTAGGAACCCTTATCTTACAATTAGTATTAGCAATATCCGTTATATGTCGACCTTTCTTCTACTATTGTGAGCATTTTTTCTACCGTTGATGGTGAAACTCATATCTTGTTTGTTCCTTATTTTCCAAGTATTCCCTTCCAATTCAACTGATTGTATTCATCGACAGTCCCTTGTTTTACTTCAGTTTATAATTCGTTTCACGACCTTCATTTTCAGGTCACTATTCATCTAAAGTGAGTTCATAATCGCACTCCTAATCGACTCCTAATAGAAGTCTCATACAAACTAAAGACAAATAATAAAAATAATTTACTTTCTTAGGAAAACGGAAGGGTTATAAATCAGGTAGTGTGATTCCCTCTAAGAACAAATCAGTGACTCGACGTGTCCAAGGGAGTCACATGCTTCCTGACGGTGTACTGCTCATAGTTCATATTACATGACTATTTCATACCCGATATGGAACAGAAGGTATGAAGAAAACTTTGTTTAAAATAGTTCAGTTACAGGAGTTCTCTTAACAAACCGTAACTGACGACAAATGGGGATTCTCAATCTTAGCTGAAAGACTTACGTATGTCATTATTGTGCAGGTGATCTCAAAAGGTACGGCTCAACTTAATGTGTTATAGCATGTAAACTAATTAAAAAATTCACACCTAGTTTGGCTTATGTGACTCACTACGTCACAAAGCCTTTGTGGCATTCAGTCTGTTTCAACACGAGTGCCTTGTGTGACATGTAGAACTTACAGACAATATTAAAGCTGTATCCACAATCGGCGCAACATATCTGCGTCAACTGTGGCAGGGCAGCAACGATTCGATACTTTAAATGATTTAGATGCTTGACAGGCGTTTGGTGGTTTCTGTCCTCGACATACTCCCATAGAAATAAATTCGTTGGTGTAGTGTCAGAGGACCTAGAATGCCAGGGAACTGGAACATCCAGCGATCTTGAAACAACTGGTCTAGAACTTCTCTCATAGCCTGAGCGCAAAGTGGTGGTGTAGCATCTTGTTGGAAAACGATTATGCCTCAGCAGTCACCCATATGTGGCAACACATACCGCTCCAGTATATTAAGTTGACTATCGCACAATGCGAGAAACTCTCAAACAATACCACGCATTCATTTTCGAGCTGCCACGTATCTCTTCCGCCGCATTAGTGTGGGGGCGGCAAAAAACACTGTGCGAGTTTAATCGGTTTGAGCGTTATAACTCAATGAAGTTGTAGGACTCCTTCTGAGACATCCTGTACTTCTATTCTGACTATGTACTCGTTTTCAGTGTGCTTCGTATGACAATTTCCTAATGATTGGCTTCACTGGTGAGCAACATACTCACTAACGACTCTCATAACTTCTTTACAGAAACAAACCTTTTTAAAGCCACTGTGTTCTTTACATTTTTAAATAGTGCTAGAGACTGCCAAATATTGTGAAAATAATGTATATGCCAACATATCGCATTGAAAATACTTTCGTTACACAATTGCGGAAGCGTGTTTGTGAATACATTGAACTGACAAAGGATTACGTAATTCATTTATGATCGAAGTTTCTTACGAGTATTTTTTCATCAAATCGTTCTAGAAGACGTGTTCAATTCGGCGATTATTATATTAACCTTTATTTTGATACGCATTCACACAGAAAAAAAAGTTTCATGTCTTTGGAATCACTGATTATAAAGTTTCCTGAAGATAAAAACCACTCAACCAGTATGGAACACAAGTTTCCTAGCCCACATGATACGTACTCTAAGAAGAGTTAGCTTGAGGACTTGGTATCAGCTGCGTGCAGAAAAAGCTGGGGGAAAATATTGATAATGACGTTGAAACAAAAGATTCATTTTGTTTGTCTAGTTTCATATGCCTTGAAAATTACAGGCAAGAACTGCACAACCCCTTTTCCTATGAGTTTGCGTTCCCATGGAATATGACTTACCACCTGAGAGAATTGATGAAATTTGAGCTTACAACCTCTCCATCGCACATCTTCAATGAGAAGAGAATGCACAATGGTACAAGTCAGCTTGGTCCGTAGCGTTCACTATTGTTCAAGAAAACGTGTGTAGTACATTGGTCTACACAAAACTAAAGTAACTGATGATGTACATCGAAGTGACTTAAATCGTGAGATAACACCTATAATCGTGTCGAACATCCTTTTGCCGTGCGTAGAGCGGCAAATTGAAGTGGCAAGGACTCAACAAGTCGTTGGATGTCCCGAGGAGAAACAAAGAGCTTTGGTGCCGCTATATCCGTACATAACTGTGAAAGTGTTGCCGGTGCAAAATTTTGTGCAGCAACTAACCTATCGCTAGTATCCATTAAATAATCGATAGGTTTCAAGTCGGGAGGTGTGGGTGGCCTAATCATACGCTCGAATTTTCTAGAATGTTCTTCAAACGAATCGGGAATGTTTGATGCCCTGTGAGATGGAGCATTGCCATCCTCAAAAACTCCATCCCAGTTTGGGAAAATAAAGTTCAAAAATGGATGAAAATGGTGTACTGTAGACAACGATCGGTTCGGTTGGACCAGAGGTACCAGTCTAGTCCACGTAAACACAGCCCACACCATGGTGGGGCCATCCCCAGCATGCACAGTGCCTTTTTGCCAACCTGGGCCCATTGCTTCGTGAGGTCTGCGCCAAATTCGAATCTTATATTCAATTTTCTTTTAGTCACCAGTCTTCTGACTGCTTTGACTCAACCCGCCAGTAAGTCCTCTCCTGTGCCAACCGTTCCATCTCTGAGTGGCACTCGCAACATGTGTCTGCTATTATTTGCTGGATGTATCCCATTCTCCGTCATCCTCTACTGCTTTTACGTACAGCTCTTTCTAGCAATGTGGAAGTTATTTCCTGATGACTTAACAGATGTCCTATCATCCTGTCCCTTCTTCTTGGCAGAGTTTCCCATATATTACTTTTGTCGCAGATTCTCCAGAGCACCTCCACATTCCTTACCTTATCATTTCACCTAATTTAAAACGTTCTTCTGTACCACCATATCGCAAAAAATTCGATGCTCTTCTGTTCCGTTTTTCCCATAGTCCACGTCTCACTGCCATATATACATTCTTAGATCTTACTTCTTGAAATTGGGGCCTATGTTTGATACTAGTAGAAATATTTGGGCCAGGAATGCCCTTTTTGCCAGTGCTAGTCTGCTTTCGACGTCTTCCTTGCACCGACCTTCATGGGTTGTTTTGCTGCCTAGATAGGAGAATCCCTCAATTGTACTTACTTCGTGAAGTTAGGTTTCTCCATTACCAATCGCAACGCCAGATTTGCCTCTCTCGTGCCTTTACCTCTCAGAAAGCCAAACTGATCGTCATCCAACACAGCCTTAGTTCTCTTTCCTGTTCTTTCGTACACTATTACGGTCAACAAAATGGATTCACGAGCTGTTAAGTGATTGTGGGGCGATTCTCGTACTTGTCGGCTCTTAAAGTCTTCGAAATTGTGTGGATGATGTTCCTCCGAAAGTCAGTCGGTATATCGGCAGACTCATACATTCTATACACCACCGTGAATAGTCTTCGTGCTGTCATTCACCGAATAATTTTGTAAGTTCTGGTAGAATGCTGTCCATCCCTTCGGCCTTATTGGACCTTAAGCCTTCAAAAGTTCTTTCCAACTGACATTCTAACTATGGATACCCTATCTCTTTTATAATGACTCCTGTTCCTTCTTTTATCATGTCATCTGGGAAGTAATCCTCCTCACAGAACCTTTCAATATATACCTTCCATCGATTCGTTTCTTCTCTGCTTTTAACAGTGAATTCCCACTTCCCTCTTAATGTTACCCACCCTTTCTTTTAATTTCATCGAAAGTTGTTTTGAATTTTTTGTACTCTGAGTCAGTCCTTCCGACAATAATTTCTCGTACGGTTTCAGCTCTTACCAACTAAAATCGGGCCTCATCTGACCATTCCACGTCGATATTATCACGAGCCCAGGAGAGCCGCTGCCGGCCATGTCGTGTTGTTAGCAAAGGCACTCGTGTCGGTCGTCTGCCGCTATAGTCTATTAACGCAGAGTTTTCGCCGCACTGCCCTAATGGTTACGTTCCTCGTACGTTACAAATTAATTTATGCAATTGTTTCACTCAGTGTTCCTTGTCTGTTACTACTAACAATTCTTCGGGAAACGCCGCTACTGTATGTCGTTAAGTGGAGGCCTACGGCCACTGCGTTGTCCGTGGTGAGAGATAATGCCTGATATTTGATATTCTCGACGCACTGTTCACACTGTGAATGTCGGAATACTGGATTCCCTTACGATTATCGAAATGGAATGTCCGATGTGTGTAGTTCCAACTACCATTCCGAGTTCCAAGTCCGTTCTGTTGCCATAATCCACACAATATCCCATATAATAGGCTTCGGAATGTAGCCGAAGCATTTTCTTATTCTGCAAGAAAAAATGGTTCAAATGGCTCTGAGCACTATGGGACTTAACTTCTGAGGTTATCAGTCCCCTAGAACTTAGAACTAGTTAAACCTAACTAACCTAAGGACATCACACACATCCATGCCCTAGGCAGGATTCGAACCTGCGACCGTAGCGGTCGCGCGGTTCCACACTGTTGCGCCTAGAGCCGCTCGGCCACACCGGCCGGCTTTTATTCTGCACATCACTCTTAGATATTGGTAATTACCTGAAGAAAATAGTTTTGTTTCTGTTTTAGGGAAACAATTTCAGTTGATGATAACTCCTTCTGGTACAATCGTTGAAAAAAATCCCGTTTGCCAAGATTGTCTTATGCGTCTGAGATTTTCGAGATCAGATATGCATCCGTTGTGGTCGTGCGTTCAGGTAATGGTAGTCACAACAAAATCGACATTTTCGAGTACCGTAAATTGGCGTTTTGGACAGAATAACGATATTTGTTGAGCACGGGCTATCTCTATTCTTCATACTGCCCTTACCTAATTGTTGATCTATAAATCCGTCTACTTGTGGCTTTAGGTGTTCCGCCATTCTGTATGAATTTGCTATAAACTGGTGGTTTATCAGCTATTGGTATGCGGTGTTGTGTAATAAGTGTTGCTGGAAGCAAACCATGACAACTGAATAAATCTGAATATCCCAACAACAAATCTTGCATGGTTTCTCGTTCACTGTCTTTCAACTGATGAACCTTGGATGTGGTACAAAAGCATTGACAGTTTTTTTCGTGCTTCGATCACCACGTGATCGATCAATATCCTCATCCATGAGTATCTCTAAACTCGCTATAATTAATCTCTCCAGAAAATTCCCTTCATCTGTCCCAAAATTATCAGAGCTTACCGGAACACAGTCCTTCATCAACGTTAGTTACGCGCATAACGCTTCTTTGTACACTGAAGAGCCGAAGAAACTGGTACACCTGCTTCATATCATGTTGGGCCCATTCGAGCACGCAGATGTATCACTGCACGACATGGTATGGACTCGACTAATGTCTGAAGTAGTGCTGGAGGCAATCGACTCCATGAGCCATGCAGAGAAGTCCATAAATCCTTAAGAGTACGAGGGTGTGGAGATCACTTCTGAACATCACGTTGCAAGGCATCCAAGATATGCTCAATAATGTTAATGTCTGGGGTGTTCTGTGGCCAGCGAAAGTGTTTAAACTCAGAAGAGTGTTCTTGGAGCCACTCTGTAGCAATTTAGAACGTGTGGGGTGTCGCATTGTCCTGCTGGGTTTTCCCAAATCCGTCGGAATGTACAGTGGTCATGGATGGATGCAGGTTATCAGACAGGATGCTTACGTACTTGTCACCTTTCAGGGTCGTATCTAGACGTATCAGGGGCACGTTATTGTTCCAACTGCAAACCCTCCCACACCGTTACAGAGCCTCCACCAGCTAGAACAGCCCACTGCTGACATGCAGGGTCCATGGATTCATGAGGCGTTCTCTGTACCCGTACACGCCCATCCACTCGATACAGTTTCAAACGAGACTCGTGCTACCAGGCAACATGTTTCACGCCATCAACAGTCTAATGTCGGTGTTGAGGGGCCCAGGCGAGGTTCAAAAATGGCAAAAAGCACAATGGGACTTTAAATCTGAGGTCATCAGTCCCCTAGATTATGAGTCACTTAAGCTAACCTAAGGACATCACACACATCCATGTCCGAGGCAGGTTTCGAACCTGTGACCGTAGCAGCAGCGCAGTTCCGGACCGAAGCGCCTAGAACCGCTCGGCCACAGCGGCCGGCATCTAGGCGAAGTGTGAAACTTTGTGTCGTGCAGTCAACAAGGGTACACGAGTAGGGCTTTTGCTCCGAAAGCCCATATCAATGATGTTTCGTTGAATGGTTGCACGTTGCCACTTATTGAAGTCCCAACATTAAAATCTGGAGCAATTTACGGGAGGGTTGTAATTCTCTCACGTTGAAAGATTCTCATAAGTCGTCGTTGGGCCCTTTCTTGCAGGATCTTTTTCCGGACGCAGCGATGCCGGAGATTTGATAATTTGCGGGACTCCTGATATTCACTGTACACTCATGAAACAGTCTCAGACTCACTTAAACATTGAGATCCTGCCATTCTAGCAATAGTAACCGATGTAACAGCTACGCCAGACACTTGTTGTCTTATATAGGCGTTTTCTTCGGTACAATGGCGTCTGCTAGCTGCACAACGCAGCATGCCACACAGCGCGCTTTGCAGGTTGTTGGTTCGAAGAGAAGCAGAGTGAGTTTACGTTACTGCCCTGGCCACCTAACTCCCCGGAGTGAAACTCAATCGAGAATCTGTGGGATCACCTCAATCGACTATACATGCCAAGGATCCTCAGCCGAGAAACCTACCGCAGATAGACAAAGAACTGGTGTCGGCAAGGCTCCACATCCCTGGCGGTACCCTCCAGAACCTTATGACTTTTTTCTTGCACGTATCGCAGCGGTGCGCATTGCAAAAGGTGGTTATTCAGGCTTTTGACAGGTGGTCATATTAGTGTGACTGGACAGTGTAGTTGGGAAGGAATGGAGACTGACACTAACAAATTTCGCACACTCTTTGAAATAGGTGTACATTGCATGTTCAGGAATTAATTCCTGCATCATCGACTATTCTAGAAAATTCCTTAAAATTCTGTTTTGGTATGGCATGCAGGAAATAATTGTCAGTCGGCATGGCTACTGTTTACAGAAGGAATTGCTTATTTCATACATTTTCATAAGATGTGAATAAAATGGCAAACAGATTTTCTTTGTAATGTGTAGTTCAACGCTGGATTTGTAGTTGAGTAATTCGAAAATTAATTTTATCTCCTAATAATATGCTTTCCCGTGAAAGAATTCAAAGTCAGGGAAAGACATCACGCAATGACTTTTGAGTACGAGAATTTTGAGAACGCATATACGGGTTTCTAAGAGTTGAACAGAACCCTGCATGTCAAACTCCGTAAATGTACTATTAAAGACTTTTCTACGTCTGCAGGCCAGCATATCGGCAAGGTTGGTGACTATTATGGACCTATCCCTGATAGCTAATACAACAGATTCGCCAAGGTCAATAGGACGTTGTTTTTTGTATAGCCGTCGGTCTGCCGTTGAAAATCTGACCAATATGCCTTTATAGTATATACTAAAATGCGTTCATAGTACATGCTGTACACTTAACTACGCTACTGAACTCGCGCTTACGCGCTGATACCTCTGACGTGTAACACTATGTCAGTTACAAGGAGATTCGCAGGTAAATCTTCCATATAATCTCTTTTTACTTATAGAAGATGAATAAAAACTAAGCATTACAGCTTCCACAAGACTTTGTAACTGTCTGGACTATAAGTGACCAGATTTCAAATGGTGGCCATTTTTATATTTTAGTTACCTAATTATAAGTAGGGCACTTAGGTTGGGATTTATTGGGTACTATTATGATTGAGTTTCTTTACAAAACGACTTTTACTGCTGGTAGTCCCAACTTCCTTCATATTTCTTTGCTGCACGATGCATTTCGGGAAATTATTTGGATGTTCAAGTACTTTTTCATGTATTACGCCATTTATCTTTGATGTTTATGATGTGTGAGGTGCAGCGTTGTTCTATTCCCTTTACTGTAGTATATAATGATGCACAATTTTGTAATTAATGATCGATCTTTATATAGATATAATGGCGAATCTAGAAAATACTCTACTGACTGTTTTCTTGTATTCCACTTACGAGAAATTCACACAAAAGTGGGTCCACGAAAACCATAAGTAAAAAGCTGTTTGGCCCAGAGTGTTCTGACTTTGCTTTTGGAGGTATGTCAGCTTATTGTCTCATCTGTTTTAAGATTTGAGTCGGATCCCTGCAGTCATTTCGGTGCCTGCTTCCATTTTGCATCGTTATTGTTTTCCATTTCACGTCCGATGGTCTTTCTTAAGGTTTGATGTTTGAGTCTTTAGGCATCCACCTATGTACCACTCGTCTGGCCAAAGTTTCCAAGTACAATATTACGATGACGCTGCCCCTGCACAGTCATTACTGCGGCCAATAGATGCTGTTCACGTGAAGAATAACACCGAGTGGGACGTCGGGCTGCTGCTACCAGGTTGGATATTAGGCCGAGACATTGGTAATGCTTACTTGGCTTCCCATTAATTTGTATTTCTGGTGCCCAGCTTGGGGCGACTTCATTTCCATCTGATTTAGCCAATTTATAGAACGAAATTTTTACCACGCAGTGATTCACGTCATTAATAATTTCAACGTACAGCAATTTTGTTACATTTTGGCACCCAGTGTGAGGCGACTGGCCTGTTAATTTCCGTAATTTATATACTTTGTAGCCTCTAAAAATTTATACAAGAGTGACAGTATTAAAGATAACCGAGAGGAGAAACTGGAAGCTCTAGTTAACGCAGTGGACTTCCAGTCAAAATTCAGTTCCAGCTCCTTTGGGTCCCACAGGGTACAGTTGTAACCCTGGAAATGACCGTGCCAGTCGCCCGATCGACGCTGCCGAAGGCAGCAGTTACCTTACCCGATGGACCTGTGACGGTCACGCCGTGATTTCCAGTATCACATTTGTATCAGGCTTGATATAAGCACGTGCATGCTAAAGCCAAGAGAGTTCATAGCTCAGCTTGTCTCCTATGCATAGGAACGCTCAAGGAAGGCCTTCAAGCAGAGAGGGGCGGGGGAGGGGGGGAGGGGCGCACTCCAGCAAGTCGTAGGTAGCAAACTTAAGCCCCGCTCCGCCAAACGCCATACAGGCGACAATTATTGCTATTATTTACACCAAAAAAGGCAAGAATACATTCCAAGCCTTCCTTATGGCCACACGTGTAGGGAAGATGTCTTGGGTATTTGTCGTATGAGATTGGTCGATTGTCGGTATCACATGTCAAGAGGAGGAACAGAGGTCCTAGCCTATACAACCCTCCTGTTCATTAGGCGTCAGTCAGACCGATGCCGAAACTGTGACAGTCGATCTCTGAGCATTGACATATAATACTTCATTCCTGCGTCTCATCTCTTCACAAAACACCTTTCCTAGGACTTTAACATTTTGTGCATTCCCTATGCACCACGTATGTACTTTTTGTATGACCGCTGATTGATAGAAAAAGGACAGTTATTGAACTTCAGATTTGAGTGCTGGGGATTTCCATTCTCCGAAATTTTGTTTAATAGCTAAGTACAATAAGACACTCTCACTGTTCCTGTTGCTACCATTACCACCACTTATGCTGACACAAGTCGCCACAAAATATCGCCATGAGTAAAGCACAAAGTTAAGCACGAATGGAGTAAATACCGACGCTATAGGGCAGCTGTGGAAATGTATTCCTGTTACAGAACTTCGCAAGGCAATTAATTCTCCAATATTCAAACGATAATAAAGCTAACCCTTTATAGGGCACAGAAAATGTATCCTTCAAAGCAACAGACACGAAAATTACTAAGTTTTTATTTACACATGGAAACAGGAAAATATAGCTTTTTACATTGACAAACAAAAATTGAATTTTAGGAATTTTTTGCTCGGAAAAAAATCAACCACAATCCGTTTCAGGTCACATACCTTACCTGAATATTTTGTGGTTGATTTGTCGACCACAATCTTTAAATTCATATATTTAAATCATATATTAACAAACATTGACCTCTTGAAGAAGGTAGCTGAAAATTAAAATTTTGCTTTTCTATCTAAACTGTGTACGCATATCCATCTTTCAAAACCCGCCAGGTTAGCTGAGATCGCTAATGCGCTGCTTCGTGGACTTGGGTGGGCTCCCCAGCCCCAGATCAAATCCGCCTGGCGGAATGACGTCGAGGGCCAGTGTGCTGGAAAGCCTGGATGTGTTTTTTAGGCTGTTTCTCACATCCCACTAGGTGAGTACCGGGCTGTTCCCCACGTCCCGCCTCAGTTACATGTCTTGCACACGTCTGCAACACGTTCACACTATTTGATGGTTTACACTAGACGCACACAGCTGGGTACACTAATTCGGTCCCGGGGTGAATCGGATGGCCACCCCCCCCCCCCCCCCAACAACAACCATTCCGAATCAGAACTTAACCATGCCGACCCTGCGCACGATGGGGGACACAGGCACTAGTAAAAGAAGAAGAAGAATCCATCCTTCAAAATTATTTTGAGATCCAAGCAAAGTGCATCCAGCAAAACTCAGTCATTTCATACTGTGAAATGGTGCAAAGCATTGCTTGCAAAGTGCTACGTTGCAGGATCTACAATTGAGAGAATTTTTTTTCGGTTTTGCTCAGGTACTGGACAGTGCTCACCTCCTTGAAGTACTTTTCAAAGGCATGCATGCTGCAGTAGTTGGAGACAAGCTGACCTTGGAAGTGATGTGTGATTTACTCTCACTAATAAGAACTTTTGGGTGTGATATAATTACCATTCTTGATTTAGAACAAAAACTACCTATTACATCATTTGCCACTATGATCCAAAATGTTAAATGTTACTGCTGTTTGCTGTGCATTGCTAGTTTGCTTGTTTCTTTGTACAGAATCTAGGCATTCACTGTTGCTGCATCTATAAAGTAACAAAATATTTTCATCCAGCCACGCCTAGTACTTCGATGCTACATTGTAGTTCTTTATCGATTGAAGGAGTTCCCATTGGGAAACAACTCCTCGAAGATAAAACCGTCCCCCATCCGAAAACATATTTCTGCAACTATTTAGGTAAGAGAGGGAAGATGGAGGGAAAACGATTGTAAAACAAATAGTATCCATGATGTTGGAACAACTTTCTCTCCCAGGGGTGTATTATTTTCATCAGTCTTTCCTTCATAGATCTGAATGTTCATCATGTATCCTGTCACAGAGCAGCATGTAGCAGAAACTTGGTAGCCACGCTGTATTGTTTTGAGTGGCATGTACTGCTTGAGAGAGGTACTGCCTTTGAATGCTATCATACGTTCATCTACTAAAAGGAATAAATTTGGAATGAATGATGCTCTCAAGAAATTCATTCACATGACTCAAAAGTGTCTTAGTTTATAAAGTTTATCATAGACTGGGGAGCCTTTACTGGGTATCTTTTCATTGTAATTGAGATGCAAATAAGGAAAAACCTTTAGAAATCTTTTGAGTGACATTCTATTTGCAATTCTTGGTACGTGAAAGTTGGGGTCAGTTGACCAAAAATGGTTAATGCTCAGAAGGGAATGGAATCCATTATAATTGGTATACCAATAAAAGCTCTCCCCCTCTACTCTAAGTTCTGATTGAGAGCTGTTGTTCTCTGAACAGCACATATGTTAGACTGAGCAAATATGAAATTGAGAAAAGTGTCAGAATAAACAGAATTTTCTTGGTTCACCTCCACATTTAGTGAACTGATGTTGCCCCTGTGTTATTGCTGTGCCATCAGTCTCTGAGTCACTATCTGAATGAGTTGCAGAACTTGTCAAGCAATGTGAGGGCTGAGTAATAACTGCAGGATCTTCACGTTCATCAGAGTTACTGTTATTGAAGTCTAATTCCTTTGTCGAACTGCCACCCTGAACAGGATGAACTGTATAAGGGGGGCACTGACTGGCCCTGGATTCAGCTTGAATTCGTGAATCTTCTGCATCTGTATCACTCCCATACTCAGAATGATCCGAAGAAACATCAGAACATGAATCTTCAATCATCTGCAATATCTCTGCTTCGTTCAGTGTTTGTCTAGCCATTTCACTAGAAACGAAATTACGCTAATGTGCCCATTATTGACCACAAAAGAAACTAATAACCATAACAAACATTGATCGCTCATAAAGTACATAGTACAAGCAGATACGATAGATATTTCGTAAATAGGAATTACTTTAAAACAAATCGTCTTGACGCCAAGCAGCAGAAAATGTGGGATGTCCACATCTGTACTGTAGCATGCCAATTTGGATACAAGTTGAAAATAACATCTCAGCGTAAAAGTTACTGACTGTGTGTCAAGCTCTGTGATGTTCTTTCAACATTTCAACTTACCAAAAAGCATGTATGAAAATGATGACACACCTTTCTGGGTCACAGTATTTCAGCACAATTGCAGCAATGAAGAGCTTGCTGAACAATGTCATTGCAAATCGTTTACTTCATGACTACTAACTTTCGATTTCAATATAGTATTGACACTTTTCCAAGGATAAAATATCAGAGAACGACTATAGTGGGTAAAATTTATGTAACAACAACAATACACTTGCCTTCAAAGTAACAAAGGCGATAAATGCCTCAGACGAGGTCGACAACATTCTGTGGTCGATTTTTCAACCACAGTGGCGATGTACCCCTGCCGTCTGTTGAGAATTTTGCGAACTACATTGTGGCTACTTTTCCAACCACAAAACGTTCTCACTGATGTGCTGGAGCTATAAGGACTAAATCACAATGTAAATGACTGAGAAAATGCGCCCTGCGTGATGTGGTCGAAAAATCGAACGCAAACCTATAAAAAGATAATTAAATTCCCAGACAGTTGTTATACGGCATTCGAATTGGTTTCAGATGAAGAGTACGATGTCCTGAAGTTTGTTAAGGGCCGGATAGTTGGCTCAGGCCACATGTTGTGTGTTAGTAACGCAACAGCAACGTGGCACAATATAAGAAGCGTATTATTGGAAAATTATGCTACCAATAGAACTTTTGATTACTACACATCTAATGTTTTCAACCAGGCAGGAGAAAAATCTATCTGTGGCACAGTGAGGCCCTTGTACAGATGCTTTGCAACAGCAACGCAGAGAGGTAATTCACTTGATAATACAAGCTCTAGAGCTTGAATGATGCTTAGTGCCTGTGAGGAAATTCTGTCGCTCAGTTTTCATTACAGATGTATACGATGAGAGACTTGAGACGTTTCGAGCTACAGGGGTATGCATTATGCTGATTGAAACAATAGAAATATCTCTCACTGAGGAACTAACAATCGTATCGTATGAATGAAAAGAACTTTTGCTATAAAGCGAGCTTCGCAATACTAGCTGTAACAAAGAAATAAAATGATATACTTGCGGAAACCAGTGCACACTGCAAGAGATTTCTAAAGCACCGTCATATATGTGAAGTTTGGCAGAAGTAACCACAGAACGGCACTGAAGACATGAAAAATGAGTATGCGTAGTCAATTCAGTATTACGGTACAAGCGATCGCATATGGAGTGTGAATTCATGCGAAGGGAACTTCGTGAACTGGGAAAGGGAGTTGAAAGCATTGGAGAAACAGAAGACATTGCTGTGGGAACTATAGAGAGGCAGATGGGCTACGAGTCATTGCGTGCAAAACCTGCAGTTTTGTGGGACTCAATGGCTTCTGCACGAAAGTAGTATGAGTGGTATGTTACAAATGTAAGGGTCCAGGGCATGTGTAAGCGAGCACTTGGCTCGCGCCAATCCAGGTAACATGTCCGCAATCGACTGTGAGACTAAAAATTATTTCATTTAGTTAGATGTAGAAAAAGTAAAATCAATACACTGCGACTTCTCGTACACAACTGAGCACATATTAGCCTTACAGTTACGAAATGCTTGTAGGAACAGTTGAGACAGAACCAAAAAGCGATTATGCAATTGAATAGCACAGCAAGAGAAGTGACGACATTGTGGGGATGGCTTGGGAAAGAGAAAACATTTTCGACTCTAGATTTTGTGAAAGGATACTAGCATGTATCACAGGATGAGAAGGACTGACAAAAGCGGCTTTTGGTACACCCTGTGGGCACTACAAATACAAAATAACACCCATGGGATTAAAGATTGCAACCGGTACATTACAAAATTAATGTATTCGGTCAGTATGGGTTCACAAGGTGGTAAATTGTTCATTTAGTCTGATGATGATGTCATTTTCCCACCTTACATTAAGGAGAGCAATAAGAGGTTGGACGAAGCATTTTAAGAATTGTGGCTCCATTATACGAAATTAAAGATTTTTAAATGCGGATTTTTATACATGCAAGTCATTTATTTGGGACTTGTGTTGTCGTCAAACTTAAACAGTCTACAGGCAACACATGTGCCAAATACCTAAGACAGGTTAGTGCTGTTAATAGTATCCATAACCCTGTATCATAAAACCATTTAAAATCATTTCTGAGAAAAGCTAGATATTAATGACGCTTCATAAACGATTTCATCAGGACCCCTGCATGAACTTTTAAAGAGGAAATGTCGATTGAGGTAGCATGCGCGAAGAAGCTTTCAGGCTTTCAGACGTTTGAAGAGAAGATAACAAATTCACTCATACTTCTGTATGAGGATACTACCAAACGATTCATTATAGCCGCCGAATGGAAGACAGGATGCAGTAGGAGTTGTACTGAGTCAAGGCAAAGTATGGAATGACCTGTCAGTCGCCTTTGGCTCCAGAACACTTAATGAAGTGTGTGGTATAACATGAGTAGTTAATTATTTTATTCTACAAGTATACAAGAGAATGTTTACTATATGTACAGATAATAAGCCGCTATGATGGGTAGCATGTGTGACTGATCTGCCTAGTGTTGAATCTTGAGGAATATTATTGCTGTATTTTTTAAGTGAGAAGAGGAAGAAAGCAGCTGATACCCTTTCAAGCATAAGGAAGAAACAGACTGAAGAAGAAGACCGTACACATTACGCCTGTTTGAAGACGGACTTGTGGAATCAGAGGTAACTGTAGAAGAATAACAAATAGTTTTAAAGCAATTTAATGACTTACGTCAAGGTGATTATCAAGGAACAAGTCGCGCATATACAAGCGTAAAGGAATACAGAGCATGAGGTGTGAGGAGAGGCTGTGAAAACCATATTTTATTCAATCAGAACAAATAATTCCGATGCATGTAAGAGAGGAAAAAGCGTTCCAAGAGGAGACAGCGTTGCATGGAAGGCATAATTTTACAGACTTTGGCTTCTTACCATTTCCTTTGTCTCCTACATTGTAGCGTTGTTTATTGTGGTGTTTATAAGCTGTTTATGTAAACATTGCAAGTGGTGTTGAGAGTGTTTTCGGAAGTTTCTTGGAGGCAGGTGCCAAAACTTGCGTTCACACCGCTATAATTATAAATGACGGAACTGCCAAGTGGACACGCGTTATGTGTAGAAGAGTCTAATGTACAGAGTCACCCAAGAGTGGGGCACCTAAACCAGAAACGAGTAAACATGTTATTAAGGACAATACCTTTCCCAATAAGAAGTTGAAAGAGAAAACTTCATAAAGCAAATCGTTGCATGTATGTTTAGAGATATCTGTGGATACTTCTTTTGGATCACTATATAGTAACTGCGAAAAAGTACAGAATAAAACATTCTGACAGTCTCTATATACGCTCGTGTGAAACATAACATTTTGATTTAACAAGGTGGCCAAGATATTTCTAAAATGTATGCAAATAAAAATAAACTTTGTATGTACTCTATAATGTAACACAACACGTATATCTATGTAATTTCTAGCTGGTACCAAACGCCTATACTGTGACCTTGTGAAACTGAAGAGTGACTTGTAATTTTCATCAGAAATTGTAACTATTCAATATTACTATAAAATAACCATGTGGTGATAAACAAATTCGCCTCCCTATCGGGATGAGTCGTGTTCTACAATCAGCAGACAGTCTTAACGCAGGAGAAACCGAGAATTGGAACCAGAAGAGCTAAAGATGTTGTGGATATGCTGTCTAAACGCATTTGAAACTACTATGGGTCCCGCAGCTTACAACGACCTAACTGGGGATTACTGTGTTGGTCTCTAGTCCAGCGCCACTGAAGATAGCGATTATCCTAGTTGATAGACCTCTGATGATCATCTCAGGGCTCAAAGTAACACATTTCTGCACTCATGCTATAAGTATGTGTTTTCTCTCTCTCGTCTACGTCTCCAATGCGTGGGAATGCTGGAGAATGATCTTTAAGATGGGGTGATGGAGGGGGGGGGGGGGGGGGGCGGGGGAAACCTCTCACTGACATACACAAAGGGAGATGAGCACTCTTTGGATGGTTCGGCTATGCTCTCGGAAGTCTACACGTGGGACTGGCCGACTGTCCCCGTATGAGAAGAGACCCACTGGACTGTCGTTTCATAGAACGACAAACAAACGTGGGCGACCTCATATGCAAATGAATATCTTAATTCAATACAGAGTGCTTCTTCTAACGTAGTCCCTTGCCTCTTCTCTCGCATTAATACGCTGCATTTACGTTTTTTACTTTTACCATTTTTCATTACTTTTTTTTTCTTGTGGCTTCCATGTAATAGTTTTCAGCTTGCTCTGTTTCGCACCGTATCTGCTGCTCACAACATATACTGCTTGAAAACGGTCACCCGCCTAAGAGATCCGGATACCGCAACTCCTGATTTTACCTGCTGCCAGTTTGAAAGGTGAGTTTTAGTCTGCAGCCAGCAAATAACAGTGATTCAGTTGTCACCCGCACAATTCTGACACGTCCTACGCACAATCTCTTTCGAAACTACGCTAGCTTTTGTCTTGTCTCTTATCGTACTCTAACGTCGGTAAAATATGTGAGCCTCAGTCATTTTACATTGTTATAAAGAACATTTGGGCTAAATCGTTATTCAGTACATTAGATGAGGTATGTATTCATCTACATAAAACTCACCACGTAAAGAATTATCGTAAATAATTATTGACAACATTTTAAATCACTATGAGAGCAGCCCAAGGTACCGTAATCCAATTTAATTTTTTTCAGTTTGCTTGGCAGCCAAATGTCTGAACGAGCATAGTTGCCTACTGCGCTACCAGCCTTGATTGTGACCAAGAACTCAGCATCCGAATAATATAGTCTTTTTGTTACTACTCATATTAAAATAGGGTCGCAAAAGAAAACAAAAGTGAAATGATGAAAGTAAATAACACGTTTTACATGTGATTCCGTAGATTTTCCCGGCGTTTTCCTTTAAGAAGAGAGAAGGGAACATAGTAGGAGAATATGGACTCGCGGTAAGAAACGGAAGTGGAAGCCGTCTGGTAGAGTCTTGCACAGAGCATAACTTAATGATAGTTAACACTTGGTTCAAGAATCATAAAAGAAGGTTGTGTACATGGAAGAATCCTGGAGATACTAGAAGGTATCAGTTATATTATATAATGGTAAGACAGAGATTTAGGAACTAGGTTTTAAATTGTAAGACATTTCAAGGGGCAGATGTGGACTCTGACCACAATCTATTGGTTATGAACTGTAGATTAAAACTGAAGAAACTGCAAAAAGGTGGGAATTTAAGGAGATGGGACCTGGATAAACTGAATAAACCAGAGGCTGTACGGAGTTTCAGGGAGAGCATAAGGGAACAATTGACAAGAATGGGAGAAAGAAGTACAGTAGGAGAAGAATGGGTAGCTTTGAGGGATGAAGTAGTGAAGGCTGCAGAGGCTCAAGTAGGCAAAAAGACGAGGGCTAGTAGACATCCTTGGGTAACAGAAGAAATATTGAATTTAATTGATGAAAGGAGAATATATAAAAATGCAGTAAATGAAACAGGCAAAAAGGAATACAAACGTCTAAAAAATGAGATGGACAGGAAGTGCAAAATGGCTAAGCAGGGATGGCTAGAGCACAAATGTAAAGATGTAGAGGCTTATCTCACTAGGGGTAAGATAGATACTGCCTACAGGAAAATTAAAGAGGCGTTTGGAGAGAAGACAACCACTTGAATGAATATCAAGAGCTCAGTTCTAAGCAAAGAAGGGAAAGCCGAAAGGTGGAAGGAGTATATAGAGGGTCTATACAAGAGCTATGTACTTGAGGACAATATTATGTAAATGGAACAGGATGAAGATGAAATGGGAGATACGATACTGCGTGAAGTGTCTGACTGAGCACTGAAAGACCTGAGTCGAAACGGAGCCCCGGGAGTAGACAACATTCCATTAGAACTACTGACGGCCTTGGGAGAATCAGTCCTGACAAAACTCTACCATCTGGTGAGGAAGATGTATGAGACGGGCGAAATATCCTCAGACGTAAAGAAGAATATAATAATTCCAATCCGAAAGAAAGCAGGTGTTGACAGATGTGAAAATTACAGAACTATCAGTTTAATAAGTCACAGCTGCATAATACTAACACGAATTCTTTACAGACGAATGGAAAACTGGTAGAAGCCGACCTCGGGGAAGGTCAGTTTGGATTCCGTAGAAATAAAGGAACACGTGAGGCAATACTGACCTTACGACTTATCTTAGTAGAAAGATTAAGGGAAGGATAATCTACGTTTCTAGCAGCTTTTGACAATGTTGACTGGAATACTCTCTTTCAAATTCTAAATGTGGCTGGGGTAAAATACAGGGAGCGAAAGGCTATTTACAATTTGTACAGAAACCAGATGGCAATTACAAGAGTCGAGGGGCATGAAAGGGAAGCAGTGGTTGGGAAGGGAGTGAGACAGGGTTGGAGCCTCTCCCCGATGTTATTCAATCTGTATATTGAGCAAGCAGTAAAGGAAACGTAAGAAAAATTCGGAGTAGGTATTAAAATCCATGGAGAAGGAATAAAAACTTTGAGGTTCGCTGATGACATTGTAATTCTGACAGAGACAGCAAAGAACTTGGAAGAGCAGTTGAACGGAATGCACCGTGTCTTGAAACGAGGATATAAGATGAACATCAACAAAATCAAATCGAGGATAATGGAATGTAGTCGAATTAAGTCGGGTGATGCTGAGGAAATTAGATTAGGAAATGAGACACTTAAAGTAGTAAATGAGTTTTGCTACTTGGGGAGGAAAATAACTGATGATGGTCGAAGCAGTGAAGATATAAAATGTAGACTTACAACGGCAAGGAAAGCGAAAAAAAGCAGTTCATGAACGCAGACGTTAATGAACTCGTTTGGAATACAGTACCCCCACTGTTTGACATCCCAAATAACGCACCTCAACTGACGATGAAGAGGAAACTGCCACAAAGATTCGACAATCCATCTAAGGCTGTAAAAGAGACCTACGACACAGAAGCAGCTAGTTCAACTCTCCATGTATTAGTACCAGATTCGTGTGAACCGTCAACACAGACCTACTTTGACAATGAAGTGGTTAGTGTAAGCACAGTTATTCGTGTCACAATAGCGTGTGAAGTGTCAGAATGTGCAGATCGGTAGACTTCGAGAAAATCTATTACGGTACAAGGAAAATGTCTACAGACAGCGACGGAAACTGTATCAGAAGGATCAAGTGAACAAGGACAGACGAATGTTGACGACTGTAGGTATGTATTTCATCACTTCTGTTGTTAGTCACATAATTTCCCTGCCTTTCTTCGTGTGATGACATTATTTTGTTAGCACCTTTTCACTAACAGATTGTTTGAAAATTATTAAAATATTTGGTCTTGCGTGAAATGTAATGCCGTCAGCTAATTATAATGTTCTCAACATATTTCTCCCACTATTTGGCATTTTCTTGTCCCACTCTAATAATATAAAGATGAAGGTTGCACTTGTGGCAACAGGCGACAATTACAAACACAGTATGCCTACAGGACGATAAATGAGCTGCCGATCGCTTTAGCTTGTAGAGGTACATGTCTCTGCTTCTTACGAGTGAATCTGTGTGTTTACATTCTTTTGATATCAACGTGGTAAGTTGCAATTCTATCCAACGTCACAAGTATTTCTTTACGAATGTGTTGTAGCTTGAACTCGACTCATGGTTTTATCCATACTTGCGCTTATTTTAGGATCATTTTTAGAAACATATATGCCTTCTGATACTACACAAGCCTTTGGAGGCAAAAACATAGCTCAATTATTTCGTAAATTACGTAGGAAATGGATACAAAACGAACATTATGCTTACGACGCCTCTGACGTTCGCCTAACTAATCGCTCCCTCTGTCAAACAGTAACAACTCTTACAGCAGTGAGTGACGCGACTGTTATGTTAGACTGTGGTAATATCGTGTAGTGACAGCGATTATATCCAGCAGCATACTCGTGAAGAGCATAAACCCTATATACAATATGCTTATGTCATAGTTACACCGATTTTGATAATCCAAAGATAACGAAATCGGTGATAAACTATCATAACAAAGTTCCAGACACTACTTAAATCTATCTACTATTGGCAACCTGTGGACGTTACACCTTAGTCGTACTCTTGCGTTTAGTACAGATTGTACATTTTTGGGTAGCATCGGTCGAGGTACACTTGTTCCGTGCTTTTATAAGGAATAATTCGCTAATAGTTTTTAACGGTTTAAGCTTTCAGTTAATTATGAGGCCTCTGATGAAATTCTTGAATAGGAGTCTCCAACCGCCAATAACAAGCACAATTTTCTGAGAGCCAAGACATACCATACTAGCTACATATCATAGTACGCCATAAGTTGACACCAGCATTCCAGTGCCCCAACTCCAACACGTACGAAGTTATTCATCTCAGCCACAGGCACTAAATAGTAAATAAATGCATGTAGGCCGTATAAGCAACTGTATCAAGCGTGTTGAACTTTGAAACCAACATGAATTAAGGCGGACACCCTGTCACTACCCGTCATGCGAATTAGGAATGATAGTCACGTATCTGATAATTAAAATTGAAATTTTAACAACTGATCGACGTCTATTATTTAAAAAAACTTATATTTGTGGGACTGGTGTCGTTTTAACATTCGGTCAGGCAGAGAGCAAAACCTATCGATGGAAACACTGACGTCAGAATTAACGTTTCACGTTTTCTTCTTTTACCACACCGTCGTCTATCTGCGTCACTGCCCTCAGAGAACGGGAAAACCGACCTCCAGTTTGAGTTTAATATTAACGCTGTCCCTACAAAATACATATGAAATATTTTTTTATTCCCTTATCGGAAATAACATCCGCTCTTGCGCATCACGTGCATTTTTTAGAAAACAAAATTACATTTTAGGATGTTATTATATTCAGTGGAGGTACCCAAACAATATTATGTTATGAAGCAGAAAATGTTGGAAAATCATGCTATCGAGGGAGCAGTTGTGCGAGTGATGATTCAAATAATATTAACGCTTTATTGTGTAAGAACTTCGTAAGTGATCGAGTTTCGCATCTGAGTACCAATATAGATCCAGCTTCTTGTCTTTATTCTTCGTACATAGTACTGCATATTGGCTACTAAACCATTACTCCAGTAACGTAAGATGTTCTTTCGGTTTCTTAACCACTTACATTCTGATTGCAGCAGCTTTTATTCAGTTATGGAGATCTTGCTACATCCTTTGTTAACAAACCAAACTTCATGTAAATGTATTTTAGGGCGGAATAAAAATTGACGTTTCATTCGCTGAAACTTGTGAATTATGATTTTCCTTAGAATAATAAAACTGGGGACCAATGTAACACGTATACCATCGTCCAATGCAAATTACACTTCTTCGTTATTTTCCTAAAACTATGGCTCTTTTTTTTCTAGGTTTACGGTAGATGAAAACTAACAACTGGTGGCTCATTTCCTGAATTTAATCCGACACCAGAGGTCTCACAGTCATAGTATGTAGGCAAAAAAATCCTTACTGCACTGCTCTGTATGGATGTTAAACGATATTTCTCCTTCCCAGAAAGAGTGTCGAGACATGCCTCCCTACGTTATTAGTGAGAAGATTCGTGCAAGCATTGATTACGCAAAAAGTAGCTACAGAATTCGTATCGTGGACAAAAGAAGGGAAGACAGTGTAAATAATATTTAATAAAGCTTGGCAAGTGCTGTTGAGATCGGTGTGTCATCGCAAATAACGATTTCAGAATGAATTTTCACTCTACAATGGTGTGTGCGCTGATGTGAAATTCATTCAGGAAGCAATTCCCCGGGCTGTGGCTAAGCCACGTCTCCGCAATATCCTGTCTTCCAGGACTGGTAGACCCTCTAGGTATGCAGGCGCACTTCTGTGAAGTTTGGAAGGTAGGAGATGAGGTACTGCCGGAAGTAAAGTTGTGAAGGAGTATGGTGAGCTGTGGTTGGATAGCTCAGTCGATAGAGCACTTGCTCACGAAAGGCGGAAGTCTCATTTTCGAAACCCGGTCTGGGACAAAATTCTACGAATAAGTTTCACCACCAGCTAATTCGTAACATTAACAGATAAACAAAAATTCGACTTTAGAAATCTGGTCAGTAATGATATCACTCTGTACTAATATTATGTAATCTTATTCCCACCTGCAGGCTAAGCAGCCGCACAGGCACCTCTTGAAGCGTGCAGTCGGTAGCGTAGCAGGGTCTGTAGCTGCGCAAATCAAAACGTAAGACGCAGAGAACCTCCCCATCAAGAATGAAATGAATGAAGCATAATCCTAAAAATAAATTGGTATGAATTTACGTGAGACACACTGACCATTTAATATCGTCAGAATTATGTCTGGAAATGTTTCATCACTAATTTCGGTCGACAGTCAGTCCCAGTACACCGCCAGAAAAAGCGCAGCGTAAACACAAGGAACGGGCTTTCATGAGATCAGGCTACCAAATTCACGACCTGTCACGTGTGTGGATCGGCACTGACGCATTTTAACAGATTATTCTCCTTAGAGCAAAGAGGTACCCTTTTCCTTAGGGATATAGATAACTTAAGCGATTAATCAATATAGTAACCGCAATTCCATTTTTGTGTTGAAAGAGAGTAACTAAATCATATTCGCCACTGGACAAACTGCATTAGTACCTTTGTGGGATCTGTGGCGCCTTTAGAGCTGTAGCGCTATATGTCAATTTACAAGGTGAGTTCTGATCTATTAGTAGCAAGATAGTGACCAAGTACGGTAACACTGGTCAACAAATTGAATCTTTTTTTCTGCTTTTGGTTTGCAAATATATAGATTCATTCAATTTTGTAGTGCTGAATTCACTGGTATAATCAGTCCTTCCCTATTATGTCACATTTCATAAATGCAGAGCAGTTTCGAAAGCAATACATGCGAACATTAACAGAATTGAGAGAAGCAAGGAATACGTATTCAGATTTTCAGAACTCAACGTGTAGCCCATACTTTTAAATTTTAATCTGCTTTAGTATACGATTGTGACAATTATGTTCTTATTCAAATAGATTTCGGGCTTGCAGCCGGTCGTCGTAAACTTCATTGCACAATATTTCGGCTGGACAACTGCCAGTGATCTTCAGGTGAGCCGAACAAGGACTGACGAAGACGTTTTTTTTTTTTTTTTCTTTATTGTATTTCAATTCCCCATCGGGGCGGGCTGGCAGCAGCATATGCGCTGCTTTTCAGCCGAAAGACATAGAACAAAACAATAGAAGACATTTAAAAACAGCAAAGGAGAGAAGAAGGCGAACATAGATATAAAAAAGGGAGAACATCATGGAAGGCAATATACAAAAAAAACGGGGTGACTGTAAAATGGAGATTAAAAAAAAAAAACAGTTTAAAGGTAGCACACACAAAAAGCCACACTCTGCGACGATTAAAAGAACACAAGGCACAGTATGACTGGAGCATAAAGGTGTTGACGGATGGCATAGCACACAACGTAACACTGACGGCGAACCTCAAGGCAGTACACAATTAAAATCACACCTCTGGACGCACACGAGAAACAGCACGAAACAACACTGACGTGGCACACTGATGATGATCAATACAGAGGATCTGCCAGGTTCAAGGAGATGAGGGAGACCTGAAGAAGGGAGGGAGGGGAAGAGATGGGGGAGGGGAATGGGGGGCGCTCGGAAGAGGGCCAGGTAGGGAGGGATGTGGGAAGGAGAGAGGCAAGTATGGGGTGCAGGGTCTCAGGGGGGGGAGGATGGAGGAAAATCCGCTCTGGGAGAAGGAGGAAAGAAGAGAAGGGGGCCCTGGGGAGGGGGGGGGGGAACAAGGCCGGGTTATAGTTGGAAGGAAGGGTATATGTCACGGCGAAGTTCGTCATCCGGGAGGGGGAGGCGTTGGAAATTGCCCTGATGAAGGAGATGGAGGGTGTGGAGATGGAGAGAGGGAGGGATACAGCGATAGAGGCGTGGCAACGGCCAGGGGTGGAGAGGAAGGAGGAAACCAGAGGGTGGGGGGATCAACCCTGCGAACAATGTAAAGGATGCGGAGATGTTGGAGGAACAAGAGGAGGTGGGGGAAGGGGATCAGTTCATACAGGAGCCGTGTGGGGGAAGGAAGGCGGATACGGAAGGCAAGGCGGAGCGCATGGCGTTCAAGGATTTGGAGAGCCTTGTAAAAGCGGGTGGGGGCGGAGATCCAGGCGACGCTGGCATAACAGAGGATAGGACGGATGAGGGATTTATAGGTGTGGAGGATGGTAGAAGGATGCAATCCCCATGTCCGGCCGGACAGGAGTTTCAGCAGGCGGAGGCGGGAATGGGCTTTCTGCTGGATGGTCAGGAGATGAGGGGTCCAGGTGAGGTGTCGGTCAAGGGTGAGGCCAAGGTATTTCAGGGTGGGGGTGAGTTGGATAGGACGACCATAAAGGGTGAGGTAGAAATCTTGGAGGCGAAAGGAGCGAGTGGTACGGCCTATGATGATTGCCTGGGTTTTGGAGGGGTTCAGACGGAGGAGCCACTGGTTACACCAAGTGGTGAACTGGTTAAGGTGGGTTTGGAGGGTACGTTGAGACCGTTGAAGGGTAGGATAGAGAGCCAGGAAGGCGGTGTCATCAGCATATTGGAGAAGGTGAACTGGTGGGGGTGGCTTGGGCATATCAGCTGTATACAAGAGATAAAGGAGAGGGGAGAGGACAGAACCCTGGGGGACGCCAGCCGTGGGATAAAAGATACGGGAGTTGGTATTGTGGAGGGTGACATAGGAAGGACGGTGCGAGAGGAAGGAAGCGACCAGACGGACAAAATTGATAGGCAGGGCGTAGGTTTGGAGTTTAAAGAGGAGACCGGGATGCCATACACGGTCATAGGCATTTTGGAGGTCAAGGGAAACAAAAATGGCGGAGCGACGGGAGTTGAGCTGGAGGGACAGAAGGTGAACAAGGTTGAGGAGTTGGTCGTCAGCAGAGAAGGAGGGTCGGAAGCCACACTGGGTAAGGGGGAGGAGGTGGTGTTGAGCAAGGTGCCGATGGATACGGTGGGAGAGGATGGATTCAAGGACCTTACTGAAGACGGAGGTGAGGCAGATGGGACGATAGGAAGAGGCGGCAGAAGGGGGTTTGTTGGGTTTGAGGAAGAGGAGGACGCGGGAGGTCTTCCACAGGTCAGGGTAGAAGCCAGTAGAGAGGATGACATTATAGAGATGGGCGAGGACAGTTAGGAAGGAATAGGGGCTTTCTCGAAGGTGACGGTAGGTGACACAGTCGTGACCAGGGGCCGTGTTGCGTTTGGACTGGAGGAGAAGCTTAATGTCTTGTGCTGTGATGGGAGTGTTGATGTCGGAGGGGGGCAACTGCCCCAAGTACTGGAGACTAGGAGCAAGTGGAGCGACTGAGGTATCAGCACGTTCCATGACGGTGGGGAAAAGAGAATAATCAAAGTGGGGATCATCGGGGATGGAGAAGACCTCGGAAACGTGGGAAGCGAAGTGGTTCGCCTTACTGAGGTTGTCTGGAAGGGGGCGATCGTCATGGAGAAGGGGGTAGTGGGGAGCGGAAAGGGAACCAGTAAGACGATGGAAGGCAGACCAGTACTTGGAGGAGTTGATAGGGAGGGTGGCATTGAGTCGTGTGCAGGTCTGGCGCCAGTCCCGGCGTTTCGTTGCTGTAATAAGGTTCCGTATGTGTCGCTGTATTTGCCGGTGGCGTTGGAGTGTATCCCTGTCACGAGTGCGGAGGAAGGAGCGATAGAGGCGGCGGGATTCACGGAGGAGGAGGACAGCCCGTGGAGGGAGAGTGGGACGGTGTGGGTGGATGGTTTTAGTAGGAACATGGGCCTCCACGGCGTCAGTAATTACCGTCTGAAGGAAGGACGAGGCGCGGATGATGTCGTCAGGATGGCGATAGGTAAGAGGGTGGCTTTCGACCTGGGTGGAGATGGAGTCCCGGTAAGCATCCCAGTTGGCACGGCGATAGTCATGGACGACCTTGGGAGGGGGTGCAGGTTGCGGAGCTGGAGGGGGCCGGTTTGCAGACGTTATGGTGAGAAGGACAGGGAGGTGATCGCTACCTGTGGGGTCAAGGACGGCGACTGTGATACGCCCAAGGAGGTTGGCGGAGGCAATGACAACATCGGGGGTGGTGTTACTTTCGGGTCGGGTGTGCTGGGGAATGGGAACAAGGTCACCCTGGATTGTGGAGAGGAACTGATGCCACCGCCGAAGGGCAGCAGGAGTGCGGCTATGGACGTTGAGGTCGGCGGCAATCACATAGGTGGAGAAGGTGTGGTCAATGTGTGAGATGAAGTCATAAGGAAGAGGAGCAGTGGAGCGGACATAGATGGTGGCACAGGTAATGGTGAGGGAGGGGAAGAAGACGCTAAGGATAAGGTGTTCAGTGGGGTCATTGAGGAGAGGTTGTGGCCGGACGGGGATATGCTTAAGGTGGCCAATCGCGACTCCACCCTGCGCACGAGGACCAGGAGCATCAGTGCGGTGGAGGATATAGGGGGAGGAGCGGATAGAATGGTGGGGCTGGAGAAAGGTTTCGACCAAGAGGAAGGTGTCGACCTGGTGGTGGGAGAGGGTGTGCATGAGGAGGTATTTGTTGGAGCGGAAGGAGCGAATGTTCTGGAAGAGGATGCGAGACTCGTGCCGCGCCATGACGGGAAGGAGGGGGGGAAGAGAGGGAAGGGAAGAGACTTAAACTAGGGTGTTGAGGCAGGTGAAGGTGAAGTGGGCTTGGTTGTGGGAGTAAGTGGCGAAGGTGTTCAGGTGGAAAACAGAGCGAGCAGCAAGGGATATTTGTTGGAAGGTGTGCGGGCGCTGGAAAGGGTGAATGTTTTGGAGTACAACGGTAATGAACCGGATGATGTCCTCGGCCGTGGGGGGTGGACGGAGGGAATTGTTAGGATGGACAGGAGGATCGACGGGACGAACTGGGACTGTAAGTTCAGGGGTGGCTGGAGGGGGTTTAGCTTTACACTTGTGGGAGTATGTGGGATGGGGGCCATTGCAGGTATTACAGGAAGGAGGAGCAGCGAGGTTGGGGCAGTTCTTGAGAAAGTGGGATGCCTTGCAGTGGGGACAGGTGGGGGGGTTTTTGCAGTCGGGAGTCAGGTGGTCATTGTACATCAGGCACCGTTGGCAACGGTAGGATTGGGGAGGGGATTTGGAGGATTCAACAGGGTGGCGACGGTGGTATATCAGGGCACCCTGGGTGAGGAGATGGTCTATGGACGGGGCGGACTCTGAGAATACCCGCATGAGGTAGGTGGGACCAGAGGCATTGTGGATACGGCGAGCAGAGCGGATTTCCAAGTCCGGGTGGGAGTTCAGTTCTACCAACACTTCATCCTCTGTGATCACCGGGCTGAGCTTGGTGATCACAGCGGTGTAGGTGGGGGGGCGACGGGGAGGCTGGGGCTGACGAGGAGTGGAAGCGGAAAGGAAGGGTGTCAGAGAGGCGTGGGGGCCAAACATAACTCGTGGGAGTTTTCGCAGGAGGTCTGTGTGAAATGATGGGGACGGGGACTTGATAAGGACTGAGTCCCTGCGGGGAATGAGTTGGGAGATGGGAGCACCAGGTAAGTACTTTCGTATTTCCTTGGTGAGGGTACGAGCGTCGAGGAACTTAGGATCGGGAGTGGACAGGACAAAGGTGTGGAGGGTGGGGGCCAAGGTAGGGGTGGCAGGAGGAGGGGTGGTGTCCATGGTGACGGCAGGGGGAGGGGGAGGTGGCGCTGATTTTTTATGGGAAGTGGCGGGAGCAGAGTCGGTAAGGACGCGCTTTTGGGGTTTTTTGGAGACTGGAGGCTGGGAGGAGGGGAGAGGGACGGGGAGGAGAGGGAGGTGGCGGGTGGCAGATCCCTGTGGCATAGTGGAGGCACCGGGAGAAGCAGCTGGTTCAGTGGTGGCGATGGTGGCTCGGCGCAACGTGATGCGTGCAGGAGATGCAGAAGACGAAGCGACGGGGTCGGTGAGAGAGGGGAAGCCAACCACCTGAGGGGCGGCAGCAGCGGCGGCAACAGAGGCGTACGTGAGGGCGGGGGTAGTAGTGGGAGCTGTTGAGGGTGTGGAGGCAGGAGGAAGGGTGTAGAGGTGTGGGTATACAGCAGGGGAGGAGATAGGGGGGTGGGTAAGTGGAGGAAGGGAAGGGGAGGTGGAAGGAGGGAGGCCAGAGGCGGCACTCCAGGAAGTGACTGTGGGAGAGGGGGAGGGGGAGGTGTAGATGACGGTGGAGGTGGGAGTACTCATTGCAGACGAACGGCGACGGACAGACGGACGTGCAGCAGGCGGCGTCGGCGTTGGGCAGCGGCGAACAGCAGGCGGCGTCGGCGTCGGCGTCGGCGGCGAACAGACGGACGAACAGCAGGCGGCGGCGGCGGCGGCGGCGGTTACGACGACGGCGATGGACAGCCAGCAGGCGAACGGACGGACGGACGGACGGACGGACGAACGAACGAACAGCGACAGCAGCGGGCAGACAGACAGACAGACACACACAATCTTCGAAGACGGAGATTCCACCCTGAGAGTAGCCCAGGCTTTGCAATCTGACGCTTTCGAAGGAGGGGATCCAACCCTCTAGATGGACGAAGACGTTTTTTTTTTTTTTTTTTTTTACTTTATTGTTATTTTAATGCCTGTACAGCAGGCAGGCTGTCAGCAGCATACTACGCTGCTCTTCAGCCATAGAAGGTACAATCAGCAAAAACAGGAGAAAAACATAAAAGTTACAAAATGGTGGGCAATAAAACAGGAGACACAGAGAAACAAACACGGAGCCGTTCACACTCGACGATAAGCCACACTGCAAACTGTTGAGACGACGCACAAACACTGAAGGAGACGATGGCGCTGGTGAACGATGGAGTGTGACGGTAAACACTGAACACTAAACATGACGGCACACACGATACACTGATGGCGGTGATCTCCGGCGCGCGAATGTCCACTGAGCGTGTGCGAGTCCGGGGACCTGCCAAGAGGGCAACAGGGATGAGGAGGGGGAGAGGGGAGGAAAAGAGGATGCCATGGCTTAGGAGACGGGGACAGGAGGACAGGGACAGGGGAGGGGGGGGCCCGGGGGACGAGGGACGAGAAAAGGAGGAGGGAGGGAAAAGGGAGAGAAGGGAGGGAGGGTGCCCTGAGGAGCAAGCACAGGAGGAGGGCGGGAGGATCAAAGTTGGTAGGAGGGGTAGATGGAGGGGAGGAGGGCATCATCAGGGAGGGGGAGCTGGCGGAAGCCACCTCGGGAGAGGGTAAGGAGGGTGGAGAGATGGAGACCAGGTGGGACGTGGGAGTACAGGCGCGGCAGCGGGCGGGGGTGGGAGAGGATCGGGGAGACGAGCGGGTGAGGAGGATCGAGTTTACGGGAGGTGTAGAGGATTCGTATCCTTTCGAGGAAGAGGAGGAGGTGGGGGAAGAGGATAAGGTCATACAGGATCCGCGTGGGGGAAGGGAGACGGATGCGATAGGCAAGGCGGAGAGCATGGCGTTCAAGGATTTGGAGGGATTTATAAAAGGAAGGGGGGGCGGAGATCCAGGCGGGATGGGCGTAACAGAGAATAGGGCGGATGAGGGACTTATAGGTGTGGAGGATGGTGGAGGGGTCCAGACCCCACGTTCGGCCGGAAAGGAGCTTGAGGAGACGGAGTCGGGAACGTGCCGTGGCTTGGATGGTCTGGAGATGGGGAGTCCAGGAGAGGCGACGGTCGAGGGTGACGCCAAGGTACTTAAGGGTGGGGGTGAGAGCGATGGGACGGCCATAAACGGTGAGATAGAAATCAAGGAGGCGGAAGGAGGGAGTGGTTTTGCCTACAATGATCGCCTGGGTTTTGGAAGGATTGACCTTGAGCAACCACTGGTTGCACCAAGCGGTGAACCGGTCAAGATGGGATTGGAGAAGGTGTTGGGAGCGTCGCAGGGTGGGGGCAAGGGCAAGGAAGGCGGTGTCATCGGCAAACTGGAGAAGGTGGACGGGGGGTGACGGCGGCGGCATGTCCGCCGTGTACAACAAGTACAGAAGGGGGGAGAGGACGGAGCCTTGGGGCACACCGGCGGAGGGGAAAAAGGTGTAGGAATCGGTGTTATGGATGGTGACATGGGAAGGACGGCGGGAGAGAAAGGAACCGATCAGACGAACGTAGTTAATGGGAAGGGCGAAGGTTTGGAGCTTGAAGAGGAGACCGGAATGCCATACGCGGTCATATGCGCGTTCGAGGTCAAGAGAGAGGAAGATTGCGGAGCGACGGGAATTGAGCTGTTCGGAAAGGAGATGAGTGAGGTGAAGGAGAAGATCGTCGGAAGAGAAGGACGGCCGAAAGCCACACTGGGTAACGGGGAGGAGGCGGTGCTGGCGGAGATGCTGGTGGATGCGGCGGGTGAGGATAGATTCCAGGACCTTGCTGAAGACCGAGGTAAGGCTGATGGGACGGTAGGAAGAGACGGCGGACGGCGGTTTGCCAGGTTTGAGGAACATGAGGATACGGGAGGTTTTCCACAGGTCGGGGTAGTAACCGGTGGACAGGACTACATTGTAGAGCCTGGCCAGGGTGGAGAGAAAAGAGACAGGAGCTTCACGAAGGTGACGGTAGGTGACACGATCGTGACCAGGAGCGGTGTTGCGTTTGGTGCGGAGTGTATTGATGAGATCCTGTGTGGTGATGGGGGCATTAAGGTCTGTGTGTGGAATGTTGTCCAAGTACTGGAAACCAGGAGCGAGGGGAGGGACAGAGGCGTCAGTTCGATCGCGGATATCTGGGAAGAGGGAGTAATCGAACTGGGGATCATCAGGGATGGAAAACACATCGGACAGGTAGGAGGCAAAGTGATTGGCCTTACTAAGGGCGTCAGGGAAGGGGTGATCATCGTGGAGAAGAGGATAGTAGGGGGAGGGTTTAGTTCCGGTAAGGTGACGGAAGGCGGTCCAGAACTTGGACGAGTTTATAGGGAGGGTAGCATTTAAACGGGTGCATGTCTGTCGCCAGTCCCGGCGTTTCTTGGCCGCGAGCAAATTTCGAATGTGTCGCTGTAGTTGCCGGTGGCGTCGTAGGGTGTCCGGGTCACGCGTGCGGAGGAAGGCACGGTAGAGACGACGGGATTCACGGAGGAGGAGGACGGCCTGTGGTGGTAAGGTAGGACGGTGGGGGTGGATGGCAACAGTAGGGACGTGGGCCTCCACGGCCTCAGACAAGGTCTGCTGGAGAAAGGAGGCGGCATGGGTGACATCATCGGGACGGCGGTAGGCGAGAGGGTGGCTATCGACCTGAGTGGAGAGGGTATCCCGGTAGGCATTCCAGTTGGCACGGGAATAGTCATGGATGTACTTAGGGGGAGGGTCATGACGAGGGTCGGAGCGGGGGCGACGGCCGTCTGAAACGGTGAGGAGGACAGGGAGATGGTCGCTACCAATAGGCTCCAGGACATCAACCGCAATGCGCCCAAGGAGGTTGGGGGAGGAGAGGATAACATCGGGAGTGGAGTTGGATTCGGGACGGGTGTGCTGGGGGATGGGGATGAGGTCGCCTTGAAGGGAGGAGAGGAACCGATGCCACCGCCGTAACTGGGCAGCGGAGCGACTATGGATGTTGAGGTCGGCGGCGATCACATAGGTGGAGAAGGTACGGTCGATGTGGGAGAGGAAGTCGAAAGGAAGAGGGGCGTTGGGGCGGACATAGATGGTGGCACAGGTAATGGTAAGGCCGGGGAAGAAGAGACTAAGGATCAGGTGTTCGGTGGGGTCGGGAAGGAGAGGCTGGAGCCGAACGGGGATCTGGCGGTGGTGGCCAATGGCAACTCCGCCACGCGCAACTGGGAGGGGATTATCGGAGCGGTGGAGGAGATAGGGGGAGGTGTGGATGGAGTGGTGGGGTTGGAGGAAGGTTTCATTAAGGAGGAAGGCATCCACACGGTGGGTAGCAAGGGTGTGCAGGAAGAGGTTCTTGTTGGCGGGAAGGGAGCGGATATTGTTGAAAAGGATACGATGCTGTCGCGCCATGATAAGGACTTATACGAGGGTGTCAAGGCGGGAGAAGGTGAAATGGGCCTGGTTATTGGAAAAGGTGGCGTACATTTTAAGGTGGAATATGGAACGGGCGGCGAGGGAGATCTGTTGTAAGGTGTGGGGGCGCTGAAAGGGATGGACGTTTTGGAGGACAATGGTGAGGAACCTGATGATGTCCTCAGCAGTGGGGGGGGGGACGAAGGGAATTGCCAGGAGGGGTGGGGGCGTCCAGGGGACGGACTGGGACGGTGAGTTCAGGGACGAAGACGTTCTCCGCTCCAGCTTATATAGTACGCTGATAGTACTGCCGCGCATGCGTTGCAATTGCGGAGACAGAAGGGCCACACCGACCAGCGGCAGCGCCCTCGCTGGTGAAACTGCAGTACTCAGCTGCCGTCGGTATTGTCGCTGGCCGCAGCTATCAAAGTCTTATGGCGTCTTCGTCTGGAGCAAATTTTGGAGATGACGGAATTCCATGCGTTAGTCACTTGGTAACCACTGTCACGGTTGATTAGATTTCCCACAATGCGTATTTCAACTGATTCTTTGATAATGGAGTCCCAAAAAGTTGTTGCAGTGGCCAAAATCGAAGTTTTGTCGTACTCCATTGAATGTCCGTTAGAAATACAATGTTCCGCAACTGCAGGCTTACTGGGTTGCAGTAGGCGAGGCAACGCTGATGTTCTGTACAACGCTCTTCCACTGTACGCATTGTCTGTCCTATATAGGCCATACCACATTGACACGGTAATTTGTAAATTCCCGCCATCCGCACTAACAAATCATCCTTCACCGATCCCAGCAAATCCGAAATCTTAGAAGGCGGACGAGAAACCTCTTTCACATTAAAATGATTAAGAATCCTTGCTATCTTGAAGGAGATATTTCCGACAAAGGGATGAAAAGCTAGTGACTTGGCTAGCGCGTCCTCCTCTTTATCCACTTCCCCGGTCCTGGATGTAGTTGAGAAGGCCCTGTTAATTTTTTGGGTCGAGTACCCATTGTCTCTGAACACCGTCCTCAAATGTGCCAGTTCCTTAGGCAAATTCTGTACATCCGACACTGTGTGTGCCCTGTGTACAAGGGTTTTAAGTACACTCCTGGTCATCTCCGAAATTAGCTCCAGACGAAGACGCCAGAAGACTTCGATAGCGGCGGCCAGTGACAATACGGACGGCAGCTGAGTACTGCAGTTTCACCAGCGAGAGCGCTGCCGCTGGGCAGTGTGGTAATTCTGTCTCCGCAATCGCAACGCATGCGCGACAGTACTATCAGCGCACTACATAAGCTGGAGCGGAGAACGTCTTCACACTCCTCATTCGTCACACCTGAAGATGGCTGGCAGTTGTCCAGCCGAAATATCGTGCAATGAAGTTTACGACAACCGGCTGCTAGCCCGAAATCTTTTTGAACAGTTGATTAGTCGGGAAAATTTCAAATTTTACAATTATGTTCTTCTTTTATTTATCGCTTCTATATCACGCCTCCCATCTAATGTTGATTTTTACGTCTTTCAGTAACCCTGTAATAAAATAACACAAACATTATAAATACTGTCATCGAAATAAAGAAAGTAAACGTCGAAATTCAAAAAAATAACAATAAAAGCTCTCAGAAACTTAAATATCTTACGTGATAGAATATTGTGGAAGTTATACTCAGATTCTACACACCAAACTACGTACTTATAGGTAATTAACATCCTAGATGTAAAATTTCTGTTGGGTAGTGTAATTAAATAGCAAACATAAAATAACTGTTGTAACAGTTTCCAGACACATTTTTTTAACAGTTACTATCTTCGCTTTTAATGTGAAGAGCTAAACGTTATTTTATTGACAGTATCTCTAAATGGCTCTAGTCTACCGTACATGGAGTGGTTTGTACAGTTCTACAAACTAGTATTTCATAGTCAAATCAATTTTTCTCTGCTTATTGATGTCAAATGTTGGCCTTCCTTTCACATTGATTAACCAACGACAGACATCCATAGCTAAATCGCACATTTCAAATTATATATATATATATATATATATATATATATATATATATATATATATATATATATATATATATATATGAAATATAAATTACCTTCTTACGCAAATATAGCGTAATATGTCAGTGAGTAGTTAACCTACTTAAAGCGTTATCAATAGTGGCTATATCATGAACTCATAGCATAGACTGTGTTTATGTGTGGGTATAGGAATATGGTGCTTCAAACAATGAATATTCTGCACTGCAGTATGCAGTTACTATTTTGATACTAAATGTATTTGTAATTCCATGAGGCACATTGCGACACTCACTGCATTTACTTACGTCTTGCTTATGTTGAACAGTGGATTTCAAAGTTTAATATGTGCAGACAAATTTGATTGTCATTACCTAAACATGAGGATAAGCACAAAAGATGCTACGTTGTAAGCAAAATGAAGCAGTTGTAAATGGTTGAGGATTTTCTTCCACAGAACATGCCTTTCGTAGTTCGCCATTTGTGTGAAACGCCCAGTTACGACATGCTTCACTATGGTATGTTTGTGGACCCAAATGGAAATCTGAAAAGCTTCTATTACACTGAAAAGGCCTAGACCGTATGACAATCCACAGCAGGAAAGAAGAAAACTGTATTTTCACAGATTAAATACACTGTGTGACAAAAAGTGTGAACATTAAATGTTGAGACTGAGGTGTGAAGGGCACGGAGAGGCCACCTACTCGCCTGCGAGTGTTATTGATGCCTGACAGAATCTGGAAAGTGGTCTCATTCTCGGTCTCCACTGCGTTTAACAACGTTCTGGGCTCTTCATACCCCATTGTGATTGTCATTGGCGAGCACAGTGGCGACTCGGGGAGAAGTCCTATCCATGTAATGTTTTGTGAAGGCTCAGAAGTGATAATACGGCATCATGGTGTGGAGAGCCACCGGACATGACTTCAGGTCAACAAGACAATGCTCGTCAGCACATGTCACGTGTCTCTGTGAACTGTCTGTGTGATGTTAAGGTACTCCTGTGACCAACAAGACCACAGATCGGTCCCTGACAGAACATGTGCAGCACCAACTCAGAGATCAATAGCATTCAGGATTTGTGGGCCACTTTGCCACATGCGGAGGTACAACGGCTTTACGACATTTTTCCAGTCAGATCAGTGCATATTTCCAGGCTGAAGAGGGTGCAACGTTATACTGATAACTGGGCTGATACTACTAACTCCTTTGTCAGTATGACTAGATTTAGTAATCATTTCAAATACATTTCAACTCCTGTAGTTTCATTTCGTTACGTGCAAGTACACCCACAGGCGGTACTTTACTTAGGAAATAGGTTGCTGATTTGACACACAAATAAAACAAATTTATCCCCACGAATTCTTTCTCGAAGCACAAGATTAATGCATAGCAATAGACAGCAGAAAACTAAGCATCTTAACTGACAGCAAAGCCAACGAAGCACATTAATTGATATTTATAGCAAACAGGGCCGAGATAAGTCCGTTTCACTTGGTCTGCATCACTGTTGATATTGCTAATTATGTTAAATAAATAAAATTCTATTATATCCTGAATAATATGTGGCGTATTTATGCGAATGACGATACGCTGTGAATTTTTTGTATTCTAGAACCACTATAATAATAACAATGAACACCAGTTATTTATGGTCGATTCTAAAATTAACCTCTAAATGAAAACATTTCGTCATTTAAGTTTCTTGAATCTTGTCAATACATTTATCTATTGAAATTAAAAATAAATCTCTATTCTTAAAAACAAATAATGCAAAGAGTGATTATTCTCTACGGCTTAAAACAACATCTACTCAATAATTCAGCAAAGCTAACTAATTTTCTTGTGGGTCAAGCAATGTGCAGTGTTTCACATAATGGTATCTTCGCAGGAACTTTTAAAACTAGTGTATACCTAGTACTAAAAGTTGCATTATCAGTGAGATAGTTTAGTGTTTCATTAAGGTAATTATGACACGTGACACATAAATAGAATTTGCATTACTGACATTTTCTGCTCCCAATGGAGACTGCTCCTCAAGATCCATGGAATATGAGTCATGTAATATTGCAAGAATCATTTGTAACTGAAAGATTATCTATCAACCAGTTAGTAGGAATGTCTAAGTTGTCGTGATGCCAGTTTTAAAAAGTCTAGTACTTCTTAACTCTCCCATCCTTTGGATGTGAAATGTCTATCCGCTCGTCACTCCAGTTTCCTTATTTGAAAAAATTACCGTCAAATTAGAATCGCTAATAACTCCGCGACTAACATTCCGTAAACATTAGTTGACCCCACAACGGATAGGTCATGTTTCTAAATGTTTTCCCCGCAATATTTCTTATGCATGCCACGTCATCGTACGGCGCATGCACGTGGTTGTTAAAATTAGCTTGGTGCAAGGTTATAAATTAATTAGCATGGAAACGCACATAGGTAGGAAACTGATTCAGGTGTTGTCATTAACAGCTCATGGAGCACTACTAGAATAAAGATATTCGCTGGAGGACAAGTGAAAATCGGTATTGAACCAAAAAATACTGAATAATGAATTATGTCGTTGCATTGGGTCGTATATATACGCTGGTAATTACAGAAAACTCAAATCAGGGGAAATATTGCGTCAACAGGAGTCTAAAAAGTCTAAAAAGGCTAGTGCCGAGCGAAAGCGAGAGCTACGGCGGCGCCCAAAAGGAATTGAAAATTGAAATCTAAAGTTGTCGTCCCTTGCATCCCGCAAATATCCTGGGAATCATAGAAAACGAAAGTCAGAGGACAGCTCGCATCCTTAGAAAGCCAAAAAAGTCTAAAAAGTATCCTGCTGGGCGAATTTTCAGAGCTACGGCAACGACAAAAATAAATGAAAGCACGACGGGTAGCGATTACGTTACAAGCGCATTGGGCATACAGCCGCCATTCCAGACCTGTGGTTTATCTGTCCTTTAATCATTATACTCCTCCATGTAACCACCATATTAAAGAGATTGGTTATTAAATTAAATATTATTATCAAACCCTTGGTACGGTTCTATTCCAAAGATCTCACGAAAACTCCAAGTGCGAGCCTGATCGGCGCACATAGAAATTTTATACATCGTATATGGTCTGGTACTCCATGAGTTTTTTATTCTTAATTCCTATTGGTAAGGTTTCCGGGTCCGTGATTTGTTGATGTTCAGAAAATGTCCTCTTACTTTCTTCTAGCTTTTCTTAGACTTTGCATGGTTAGCTGTCTTGTGACTTCAACATTTTTGATTCTGACTGTTCATTTAGATTCTCTGGAAGTTCTTCTAAAATATTGAACAGTAGTGAAACGGTTATAACTGAGGCACCGTCTAATTTGATCGAAGTGGATTAGAAAAAAAAAGTTTCTATAGCGAGGATATCCTTATAACGAAACCTCTCGTAGAAGAACAAAGAGAATTTAATATTGAAAGCCACGTAGGTTTTACAATTTGGAAAAAGCTTTCGATCGAGTTAATCTAAACAAATTACAGGCAATAACGAATGATGTTTTGGTTATGTGACATTCTGTAGCCGTTAAGTAAATGAAAGAACGCATTTTAAGCGCCAGCTGTTTTTATTTGAACTTTAATGTCTTCCGGTTTCATCTTCACATGATCTCCACCAGCAGTACGAAATGGAATACGTAGTGCACACGCAAATACGTAAAATAAAAATTATGCTTCTCTAACTATTTCAAATTTTGTATTTTTTCGTGTACATTACTTCTTCAATCCTACCCCCATGAACCAAGGACCTTGCCGTTGGTGGGGAGGCTTGCGTGTCTCAGCGATACAGATGGCCGTACCGCAGGTGCAAGCACAACGGAGGGGTATCTGTTGAGAAGCCAGACAAACGTGTGGTTCGTGAAGAGTGGCAGCAGCCTTTTCAGTAGTTGCAAGGGCAACAGTCTGGATGATTGACTGATCTGGCCTTGCAACACTAACCAAAACAGCCTTGCTGTGCTGGTACTGCGAACGGCTGAAAGCAAGGAGAAACTACAGCCGTAATTTTTCCCGAGGGCATGCAGCTTTACTGTATGGTTAAATGATGACGGCGTCCTCTTGGGTAAAATATTCCGGAAGTAAAATAGTCCCCCATTCGGATCTCCGGACGGGGACTACTCAGGAGGACGTCGTTATCAGGAGAAAGAAAACTGGCGTTCTACGGATCTGAGCGTGGAATGTCAGATCCCTTAATCGGGCAGGTAGGTTAGAAAATTTAAAAAGGGAAATGGATAGGTTGAGGTTAGATATAGTGGGAATTAGTGAAGTTCGGTAGCAGGAGGAACAAGACTTTTGTCAGGTGAATACAGGGCTACAAATACAAAATCAAATAGGGGTAATGCAGGAGTAGGTTTAATAATGAATAAAAAAATAGGAGTGCGGGTAAGCTTCTACCAACAGCATAGTGAACGCATTATTGTGGCCACCACTGACACGAAGCCCACGCCTACTACAGCAGTACAAGTTTATATGCGATGTAGCTCTGCAGATGACGAAGAAATTGATGAAATGTATGATGAGATAAAAAAAAATTATTCAGGTAGTGAAGGGAGACGAAAATTTAATAGTCATGGGTGACTGGAATTCGAGAGTAGGAAAAGGGAGAGAAGGAAACATAGTAGGTGAAAATGGATTGGGGCTAAGAAATGAAAGAAGAAGCCGCCTGGTAGAATTTTGCACAGAGCATAACTTAATCATAGCTAACACTTGGCTCAAGAATCATAAAAGAAGGTTGTATACATGGAAGAATCCTGGAGATACTAGAAGACATCAATTAGATTATATAATGGTAAGACAGAGATTGAGGAACAAGGTTTTAAATTGTAAGACATTTCCAGAGGCAGATGTGGACTCTGACCACAATCTATTGGTTATGAACTGCAGATTAAAACTGAAGAAACTACAAAAAGGTGGGAAGTCAAGGAGATGGGACCTGGATAAACGCACTAAGCCAGAGGTTGTACGGTGTTTCAGGGAGAGCATAAGGGAACAATTGACAGGAATGGGGGAAAGAAATACAGTAGAAGAAGAATGGGTAGCTTTGAGGGATGAAGTAGTGAAGGCTGCAGAGGATGAAGTAGGTAAAAAGACAAGGGCTAGTAGAAATCCTTGGGTAACAGAAGATATACTGAATTTAATTGATGAAAGGAGAAAATATAAAAATGCAGTAAATGAAGCAGGCAAAGGGGAATATAAACGTCTGAAAAATGAGATCGACAGGAAGTGCAAAATGGCTAAGCAGGGATGGATAGAGGACAAATGTAATGATGTAGAGGCTTATCTTACTAGGGGTAAGATGATATTACCTACAGGGAAATTAAAGAGACCTTTGGAGAAAAGAGAACCACTTGTATGAATATCAAAAGCTCAGATGGAAACCCAGTTCTAGGGAAAGAATTGAAAATAAGGAAATCATTTAGGAATTAAATAGATAAACACAGTAATCTAAGTCGTTACTATTCTCCGATGAAACACGTAATAATACAGGAAAGTAAAGACAGTCTGAAGTTATCAGTTCACCGGCTAAATCGGATACTATGTCAGAAGAAAATTAAAGCCTTTCCAGGTAAATGCTGAGTTTAGTCGATAATAGTATTTAGCAACAATGTATGCGAAGGAATGTTGCTTTTTAAGTATTTGAGCTGCGAGACGGGTTATTGTAATGGTACAGAAGAGTAGTTGCTCAAGCTTCAAGCAACATGTGTAACAATAAACTGAACGCTTAATTATAGAATCCGAAAACACACATAAATGAAATTTTATAAAACTATGGCAATTTATTACTATTTAAAAGAAGTGAGAATTGGTTAAACAAAATGAAACTGACAGTAAAATATAAGCAGCGGAGATGAGATTCTCGAGGGTAGCGAAAGGTTGCCGATGAAAATTTAACGAAGTGTCATTCGAAATGAGTCGAATATTATTAATATACTATTAATACTTCTACTACAGAAACTGATGCTATTAATAAGGAAGTCTGGCGGAAGCTACGACATGTGATTATATTCTGTTTTGCTACAAGGCGATACCACAGTCTATCTGTAGCGACGCTCCGTCCTAAGAGGCTAGCAGGTGACACTTTTGAATACGATAGCGAATGAGGCAAATGCTAACGTTTAAGTTTCACTTCAGTATTACTTATTTTTTACAATAGGTTGAGTATGTAGTGCCATAAAAACCGACAATAATTAAAAAATTATACCACATTTGGGATTATTTATCTTCCTATGGAGACTGAGAGATACGAAACGGTGTATTACAGGACAGTAAATAGATTCTCTTGTAATGTACAGACGCTTACTAAATAATTTAGTTTTTCTTTAATAATAATAAAAAATCGCTAGTAAACACAAGAGGACCTGACCTTTTCCAGAAAGACGTCATATATCTATCCAACAAAGTAGAGTTCTCTTCGCTTCACCTTCAGCCAAATCAGGGAATGGGGACTGCAAGACACCTGTATGTAATCTAATACCTACATCATTCAGCATATCAAATAAGCCATCCCAGCTGTGGGTTGAGGAAAAACCATAAATATGTGATAATAAATCACCAAAAGCACTAAAACTGTTTCCCAACACACGAGAAATCGATTCCAGAACTGCAGCTAAATCTGAGCCACGAGCGGCAAGAATCTTCAAGAAATTCGCTTTTGAAGCAAAAGTAATTACATTTATAAAAGTGGTCGTATATTGGAAAGCCGAATGATGTGTATGAAAGGGCGAATCATTGTACCTCACAAAAGTTTTTAAGTGTCAAGAAAGCGCATTTGATAATAACCGCAGACAACAACAGAAATATATGCTTCTCATGCATGAATGTGTTTATATTATCTTGCTTTCAGCGGAATAATCTGCAGATATAGACATATTCAAAGGTATATCTCCATCAATGAGTTGTATCTTATGTGCTGAATTAGTGTGATTCGGCTGTTTTTACAAGTATTTCACGATAATACATGTCTCTTGGTAACTTACTGACGCATGGAACACAAAAATATAACCACTATTTCTTTAATTAAGTAGAAAATATTTAAAAACAAACTTTATCCTTACGAAGCCTGTGGTTCTCTGTTTTCTCACCGCTGCGAGCGCTAGTGTCGCACCAGCTATCAATCGGTAAGAACTTTCTCAGCAGAGAGTGTCTGACTGTATTTATTAGACTGTGATGATACTGTTGTAAGCATTTGTGTTATAATGGCGGTTGCAAGCTGATTCACAATTGAAGGACGTCTTCTTAACGACTTGGTGGTAAAAAAACACTTGAGCGAACGGGTGAGCCACAGGATAACATATGGGAGAAACTTTTTAATAGCTTCAAGAAAGAAGCACCAACTGAGGCTAATCCTCGGAACCTGAAAAGAAAGGCCTTTGCAACTGACGCTGTGACAGTTGGACCACGCTGTGGAACACCCAAGAAATTTGACAACGATAATGAAGTCACTGAAGTCTTCAATACTGCTTCTGTCACCGTTAATATCGACAACGAAGCTGTCGGAGTAGACCAACATTCCCAGAACCCCCATGTGTTGCTGGTTGAATAAAGGATGTTACCATTTCTTTCGACCCCTGCAGCATCATTGAATTAAGTGATCATCATATAAAGACGTGACGTGATTTGTGCGACTGATAGCATCCACAGAGAGTTTGAAATATATAAGAAGTTGAAACGTCCCCTTAGAAAAATATACACGACTGTGCTTAAACTGACGCACAATATTTTTAGCGCAACGCAATCTGACTTTCAAAAATCCCTACAAAAGAATGGCCCTGACTAACATTAAACTATATCTTTCACAAATCACTAAATCACTTACCTCACAATAATCTTCGTTTCTCCCACTACTGCAATACAGCAAGCGCCACTACTGCCAGCTAAATAAAAGATTCAAACTATGGAAGGCACTAACTACTGATAGGGATAGTTAGCAAATGAAAGATATTAATAGAGAACAAACAATGTATTTACCTTGATATCATCATATATAAATACAGCAGTTCATGACAAATTTCAAAACTCCGCCATCTCTCTCCTCACATCCACCACTGCTGGCGGCTCACCTCCAACTGCGCAATGCTACGCGCTGTTCACATCCAGCTGCCGCTGCCCAACACTACAATGGCGAGTATTACAACAATGCAAAGCAGCCACAGACTGCACACAGCACAGCCAGTGATTTTCATACAGAGGTGGCGTTACCAATAAAAAAACCTAAACAGCCTACTTACAAAGTATTTACCTACATTTGTTTCTGTGTTGTTGAATTCTTGCATTTATACGATTTCACTCTTAAATGCAATTTCTGCTACAGTTAGGGAGTAGTTTCATGTTCATGTTTGCCTTTCACGTCGTTACTTGTTTCAATACAATAACATTAACATTAGCAATCGTGATATCTGCCCCCCCCCCCCCTCCCCCACCACCACCACCAAACCATCACCCGTACGATGACAGGTGAAAGACCAGCGAAGAAAATTCTGAATTACGAGCACATCCTGAAAGAGAGAAGGTACATAGATCGCCCAAGAAAAAGATGGATTTTAAGTTTGTCAAGGCAGAACAGGTGCATAGCTAAACCCATTGTTTAAGACGTCAAAGACGATTACAACATGATGATTACCCCACAGAAATTAATTAATATGATCATTTTAATATGTATGAGTTTCTAGTAATTTTATATTACATCAAAGCTGAGATGTGTGAAGTACGTTACTTTACCTATCGTTTACTGTTAATGAGAATTTTAGTTCGCGTTTGGTATTTACCTGTAAAAGTCGTGCTTTAAAATTAAGTATCTATGCAGTAAATATCTTAGCTAATTGTACCTAATTCCAGAATGGGGAAGCGAAGTTCCATATCAGTTTCATACATTGTCTTATTCTAGCGTAGAATCTGAAAAATGAAAGTACATGTGTTACATTCTTGAATCTGCGCTCGCTTTTGAATCCTACGTATCCACCGTACCATCGTAACCAGATGAACCCTTGCTCGCCGACACTGGCGAGCAAACATCGACCCGCGTTTATACGACCGGTAGCTGTCGGGCCTTGAGCCACTGCGAAGCCGAGATGGAACGCCAATATTTGCCGCGCGGATTGGAGTAAAAAGACGGTGCGGGATCGCGCATGCGCAGTGGCTCTTCCCCCCGGGAGCCGCGCTCGTGCTGTTGTGTAAACGACTACACACGCGCGCTGAAAACGGCTTTGTTTCGCATTTATCGATGCGCTATACAGATAAACTGCCGCGTTTATTCCGACGCCGTCCATCAGCCGCGCTCGGTTTGGCTCACGACAATGCCGCCGGCGCGGCTGCGGTGCTGGCGGCACCCCTGTCGCGCCAGACGCGAGATAGCGCGCACTCAGAATGCAGGTTGACAGTCGGGGCAACAGGGCGGCATCATCCGACCCACTACAGCGCTCAATGAATTTTGTGTGCCTCTGACAGCCATTCGCCGAGGCAGATATATCGCGGACCCGTGCTATCGACGTCTGCTGTCTACTGCCCACCAACGTTCGCTTCAATCTCCATGAGCACCGTGGGCAATGGCGCCCTAAAACAGTGTCATCCGCCCATAACTTGCAAAGCCTAAACTGAAAGCAAAGTACATTATCCGCAGACTGCATCGGTCTTTTTTATGATTGTTACAAATTGATTCCAAGCTGGCTTCCGATTGCAAGATGTTGGCAGGAAAGTACTAGGCAAATCTGACCATACGGAAGTCGAAATTTATTCTCTCCTCTATAGCGACATAATTTCTCGAACTTCCTTACTTCATGTTTTGAGATCAACAAGTAATTGCCACACACAAAGCATGTTTTATATTTGACCTCGTACGATGACTCACTTTTACTTCCTTGGTTGTTAATTCCCAATAATAAGAACTGGAAATAACTTTAAGCTATATAATTCAGTTATTCAGATATGACAAAGCTCGCGAAATGAGGAACAATAGAGGAAGCAAGAATAAAATTATGTCAACAATAGCGTTCCATATTTCGCTACACGGAAGCAAATCCTCTATGCTTACGAAAGAATGGACTGTATGACCACATTCAACCGAAATGAGATTTTGTATTGATATAAGAAAGATAAATAGCATCATACGAGGAATATGTATGACGTGACATATGATGCGAAATAAATTCCTTTATAGGAAATAATACGTACACCGCCTCAGCGGTTTATGCCGTGTTCATTGACACCGGCAAGGTGTTAAGCACAGTTCCGCGCTATCGACTAGTGAACCAAGAGTATCAGCCAATATTTGGGATGCAACTGAGGACTTCCCCGTAGTTAAAACTCAACAAGTCAAACTCAACAAGTCATTCATAAGGCAAAAACAAAAAAAAAAGAAACCATTAGATCTCTAAGCTAGTTCATAGCTAAACTAGAGGAGAACTATAGATCAGATGCAGTTTAAAATGGTTGAAAATTAGGTCGTATATTAGTGTACCTTGGTAAAGCAGTAGTAGTAATAGAGGTAGTCGTTTTATTCAGTCGTGGATCGCTTTCATACGGAAACTGGATGTGTTAACGTATTACTATTTAAGAACAGCAAATATTATCTAATTCATTTAACTAGGCATTTACATATTTGTCTAATTTACCAAGGCGGGTAGAGAGTGTCGTGAGATTATAGGCGGACAACAATACCGTGTATCCGAAAGGAGCAACTACAGTATATTGTCGCAAAACAGAAGAAGACCTGCATAAGATGGATGCTAGATGCAGTAATTGGGTGTTGAACCCTAATATAAATAACTGAATGTTTCGTTGTTCATTTTTTGTTGTTGTTTCATTTGGCCTTCAGAATTTGTAGTCTCTTCAGCCACCGAGGACACATGTTTACATAGAATACATAGTTGTAAGGAGAAAATACTTAAAATCCACATTTAAAGGATTGGAAGCTGAAGCCATCTATTCTTTTCCACAGCAAAAGTTTAAAAAACAGAATGTCAAGTGAACTTGACATATTTACGTAATCAATTCACACTACTTTTAAATTTAGTAATAATGGATACAGATAAATGAAAATATGAGTTCTGCAAATTTTTCCCTGTAATCTTAAGAAAATGGACAATCACTTTATACAGTTGAATGTCTTTCGAAAGCACAAGGGAAGAGGCTGATTGAGGGAGGACGTAACCCGTACTCATCAATTGTCTCCAGAAATTCCAGTCGCTCATTGTCAAGTTTCGAACACAAAAGCAAGATGTGGTCTACACAAACTTCTGCTTCGGAGCTACAATCTTATTCAGGGGATTCGTAATGTTGATTCTACACTGATTTGTAGGAAAGGAGGCGTGGCTAAAGCAGAGTCGAGTGATGGTGGAAATCATAGATCGGTCCCACATGCGTCCTCGTAAACCAAGGCCTTGTGGGAATTTGTCGTTGTAATGCCGCATAATATTCACCTTTCATTTGTTGGTACACATTCCACATCTCTTGCCAGTGCTGTTTTTTCCGCCTCTTGACTTCACGTTAGTAGTCTGTATACGGTAAGTTCCAATCGAGAAGAGCTCCTGTAGATGTAACTTGCTTCGCTAACACGTCAGCTTCCTCAGTACGGAGGATGCCAGCGTGAGAATGCATCCACAACAGATGGATGGCCTGGTCTCTCTGTTTACAGCGAATGTATTCCAGTACCACACCCAAAATTTAACAGTTCGTTGTCTTGTTCCAGCTAAGGTGTCAAATATTTTTAAGACCACTATGGGAATCGGGCTGGAATAATATATTTAAGAAGGAGGTTGAAGATAGAAACTTATTACCTCCAAAGCTCCCACAGCCCGCGTAGTAAAAACTGAAGCACATTTACGCAGTTTACAGGTCTTGCTGATTTCGTTCTGAGGACAGAGGAAAGCACAACCAATATACTCTTCTTGTTAAATTTTTGATCCATCTGTATATAACAATATAACCAGCCCAATGAACATCAATGGAACACTTAGTGAGATTGTCATAGAGAGCTTGTCATATTATAACAATAGACTGGAACCTGGTTGCTGAATGTCTCAAGATCCTATTCAAGTAAAGGCAACTATGAAAAACGTCGCATAGAATGTATGACGGGATACAAAGAGTCCAACCTTATGCAGATGGCCGGAGTTTTAGTTTCTGTGTTGGAGGCATTCCGTAATTGGTACATACAAACCCTACTCTTATAAACAGAACTTAGCATGAAGGCCATTCCTTGAAAGAAGAATTTTTCTAACGGCATTTGACGTATAATGCCTAAGGGCATCTCTCCTTCTTCCACTTAAAGAGCATTCGTTCGCGTCGAACGCATGGCTCCAAGGGACGTACGAATGGCGCATTGTAATACAGCACACAGCCATACGCTAGTCTAGCTCGAATAATCCATCAGTACATTATGAGTAGAATACTTCGATGTGCTCCCCATCATACCCAGGTGAGAGACTGAATTACATTTAATCCTTCCTCACGTTTGTTAACAACAGATCATATGTGAATAAGATTTGATGGCACATAAATTACTGTTTGATTCCATTTGGCGATCAGACCCTGGAGGAGGAAGTTATAAAATAATTTTCAGTATTTGCCTAGAACAACCCAAAGAAGAACAATGGCATAAAATTGCTTGAACGGAAATCAAATTTTCGGCTGAAATTCAGTGGAAAAGTCCCAAATAAACTAACGCATCGTCAACAAAAAGAATAAAAATTGTAAGTTGTGTAGACCAATTCCAGAGAATTCATTCTGGGTCCCGTTCTAGGTGGGAATATTAGAGATCTAAAGAAGAGCAGCGTTTTCCTACACAGGTTTATTTAGCGGTCACATTGACGTAAGGCAATTTCTCATCAGATTATAGTGGCAGAGACTACAAGAGAGGCACTCTGCACCATGGAACCGTACAGTGTTGAAATTGTGTGATACGATTTCAGGAACATATCACCTCCTCTGAAATACAATTAGGAAATCGATGACAAGCGAAAAAGAAATTTAAGCCAGCGCAGACTTACTGACAATCGTTTTCCTACGCACCATTTGTGACTGGAACGCAGGATGGACAACGTGATAACTACACACGAAATATGGTCCGCTAAACAACGAGGATGGTTTGCGGAATACAAATGTAGATACGAGCATAGATCATTCATTAGAGGTAAGTATAACCACCAGCCATTGGAGTTCGTGTATAACCAATATGGCTGTGAGTCGTCTCCTGGTGCAGGTTTACAGATGTCGACTTACTGGCGCTATGGCTAGGGAGAGTACAGAACTGTTGAGCATCAGGACAGGCTGTTTAGTAGAGGTCTCGAATGAGGATGGGAAAAAGCGTCATTCGTCGTGTTAAGAAAACAAGTATCAGCAGACAACAATGTACTACCTTGAGCCATGTGAGCTCGTATCGATTGCGGTCTGTAGGTCAAATTCCATGTTCGGTTTCCCTCTGGTCGTCGGGCGGCGCTCTTTCGCTGCGTCTTCCTGTTTGAAAGGTTTTCCAGGCAGGCGAATGGTGGAACGAACAGCCACCACGGGACGAGGGGGAAGAAAGTCCGTTGGAGGAAATGTGTTTGTCAAGCGCTGGTGGTCGGTGACTTGACTGATTCGCTCCGCAAAGGGAATTAATTTGGATATCATCAGTTGATTCTGTTGCTCTGAAAGGGCACCTCTTTCGTGTTGTCGATCCTTGTAAGTGGTCCACCACCTTACCGTACATGGGCTGCACCCTGAATACAATTGATAAAAGAGTAACGACACACTGTGGCTGAGCTGAAATCGTCACACCAAGTCGTGTCCTATGGCATTTTCTCCTGATCAAAGATACAGCAAGGAATGTTTGGCAGGCCAGCAGACACCACAACAGAGACGATAAAGGCTTATACATGATCCCAGGAAACGTGAGCGAAGGCCGGTAGCTGTACGATGACAGGGCCCTGTAACGGAATGAGTGAAGGGAGGATGTCACAAGCGGATTCAAGAAGACCATGAGTTGTCAGTGAAAAATATGACACGTTTTGATCCGTAGCCAAGACACTAAATTGAACATGTGTATGCATGTCCATCTCAAACTACTATAAATGCAAATAATCATAAATTGTAATCATCATAGAAATATTGAAATAACGCTATTAGTAATAGTATCATAATTTTCAGGAGTACCGTAGTACCATTTCCTGAAAACTCTAGGTGGAGGTAGCAATATTAGCGACATTTTTTGTAATTGTAATACATATATTGTTATCGTACCGGGAATAGCTGGTGTTGTAATGGTAGTAACAGCAGTAGGTATAATGATAGCTGCAAATTAGTCAAAATAATTAGAAATAACGAAACCTATGGTCCTCGGCCACATAAACGAAGATCCTACTGAAGGTGAAGAGAGGTGTCATAGGAAACGACTGGCAGGAAATAAACGTTGGAGTGAAAGTAATAGAAAGAAAATACGCAAAAGAAAACGGTATTATACACAATGAAAATTTAACTCATATTCAACACAGTAAGGGAAATAAAAAATAAATAGATTCTCATCAAAAGTCAGACTTGTCATTCAGCACTGAATGATCCGTTGTTGACTATGATGTAGGTTCTTGTCTGTTTTACTCGCACACTACAGTGCTTAGGCCTCAATAGACAATAGACGCCTGTGAATTTTTCCATCCCTTGGTGAATCTATGCCCTTTGTAGCACACGGTCCTCAGCGACAGGGTTCGTTTCACAATTCCTATACGCTAAGTCTTTGGGCCATATACTTAAATGAGAGCGCAACGCTCGTTAATTTACACCACTCTCCCCAAATCTCTGTCCATTTCATACTCCTCCCCTCCCCTTCTGCCCATCGCCTCGTCTCCTATCATACTACCCACCACCGCCATTCCGCTCTCTCTATCCATCTCCTCCAGCCCCTTTATCTGTCCATCTCCTCCTATCACCTTCCTTTCTGTCTATCTCCTCTTCTCACTTATCTGTTTGCCTCTATCCCCCGTCTCTCCTCACCTCCTCCCCCCCGTCTCTGTCCTTTTCTTCCTCAGCCCCCTCCACTTCTCCTCCACTCTATCATTATCCCCTCCTCTCATCTCTCTCCTCATTTACTCCTCCATACCTCACTACCCACTGCTTTGTCTCCCCTATGTCCATCTATTACTTATATTCTCAGTCTCTCCGTCTCCTCCACAAAAACCCTTCTCTCTCCATTATCCCCACACTAACAGAATGCTGATGGTTCAAGTCCCCCCAGTATTTATCTCCAGATAGTAAGTACTATGAGTACCAAGTTTGGTTGAAATCGATCCAGGGATTTAGTAGGAGCTTTCCATATGTGGCTTCAGCTGCTTATGCACGTTATAAATCTGGCGTATAATTAATAAATTTCGTACATATTTACACACATATTTCACTTACATCTCTTGCAAATTTCGCCCGGCAATTTTGTTTTCAAGCAGCTCATATTTCCTACACTAAGCACAGTACATTAATGTAATATTGCAGGTATATTCAGCGGCATGTGTGAATACTGTCTGCGAAATGTGTAGCGAAAACAGTTAGCGATGAAGACACAATAAATTAAAATTCCGTGCATGATGCGGCAATTCTTCACACATGTTACTCCTAATGACGTTATGTTTCCTGAACTGTGTGTCGTACAATGATATAGCTTTTCAGATACATTATTGATATATGAGAATACTGTATTAAAATGTGTAACGAACGGAGTTGGTAATAGAGAAGTAATAAATTAAAGCGCCTTGCCTGATGCGGCCGTTTTACTTCATGAACAGCAAAATTATAGTAAGCAATAAACTTCTTTCCTTTCATTATTTCTTTGGGAGCTGTCAGCGAGAAAATGTGTCATATAGGTTTGAAATCATTTGTAAAGTTGGTTGCAAAGCTCTTAGTGCAATCTTTCTCAAATACTGGAAGAACATAGTCTGGCTATTTGCGCGTCATGAGATGTTTCTAACATCCACGCCAGTCCATTTGATAGCTAGGTAGTTCTTAGCCCCACTAGGCTTCTTTACAGAGAGTAGATGAAGTTGGTACCAAGTTTGGTTGAAATTGATCCATTGGTTTTGGGCCGGCCGAAGTGGCCGTGCGGTTAAAGGCGCTGCAGTCTGGAACCGCAAGACCGCTACGGTCGCAGGTTCGAATCCTGCCTCGGGCATGGATGTTTGTGATGTCCTTAGGTTAGTTAGGTTTAACTAGTTCTAAGTTCTAGGGGACTAATGACCTCAGCAGTTGAGTCCCATAGTGCTCAGAGCCATTTTGAACCATTGGTTTTGGAGGAGATGTTGAACAGACATAAATTTTTGTAATATGTATGAAAGTCATTGAAGTTCTTGTGTTGCATGTCACTGGGCGTAAGGCCAAAGAGGGAGCAGGCCGTGTGCCTGGGACCCTATGTCTCAGCAACAGGTACAAGGTGTTATACAGTGCTGATGATAACTCTGAGCCAGCCAGGATGCATTTCCTCTGGGGCCAGCGATCGATTTTCCTGCCCAGTCTGTACAAGTACAGAATGTGGGTATGCTTGTCATTCGGAGCTCCTATATTAGGTGGGTGATGAATCCCCTCAGGGAGATGGCAGGCAACGCAGGGAGGAATTCCAGTGTGCATTCTGTATGTTTGCCGGGTGGTCTCATGTGTGATAAGAAGGCCCTGCTGGCGGCTATCGAGAGTACTAGGTGCAACTGGCTGCATATAGTGGCATATGCCGGCATGAATGATGCCTGCCATTTGGGTTCTGAGGCCATCCTCGGCTCTTTACAGCGGCTGGCTGATTTAGAGAAGGCAACTAGCAATGCACACTGGGTACAGGCTAAACTGTACAGGTCTAAATCAGAAGCTCAGACAACTCTGCAATGGTATCGGATGCGAATTTCTCGCCTCTGGTAAGGGTTGCAGAATTGTAGTGTTCTTTTAGTAGGTCAGGCGTGCATGCAGGAAGTGGTTACTAAGGTATCGGAGTATGTGTGGCTTTCACTTGGGGCTTATTTACGTTAGAGAAAACCTCCCTTGAGGTCAAAGATGATTTGCCTGTTAAATCAGCTGCAGTGATCTCAGAAAATTTTGGTCCTCACAAATCAGAGATAAAAAACACTAATATGAATTTGGTAAAGTGCAAGAGCATCCAAGGAAAGGTCTTAGAATTAGTATCCCTTACTGAAGGTTATAATACACAGGTAGTATTGGGAACAGAAAGCTGGTTGAAGTGTACTGTGAGGAGTTAGAAGGCACCATATTAAGATTTGTCCAAGCTTTCCAAGTGATTTATTGTTTCCAACTACAGTGCTGCATTCCCCTGAGTCAGCATCACCAGGTCCCTCAATGCTGAGGACACCACTTTGCTGTCTGCAAAACGGTTTGGGGCGGAATTCCTGCCTCAGCGACCCGTTCAACTCACAGCTGTGTGTCGGCCTTGTGTGGCCACAACGTCAGGATGCGCCAACAGTCGACTCAGCGGTCTTTGCCCTTGCCACCTCAGTGACGCTCGCCTGGAGCCGCAGGCGTTCAGCTGTGTACATCTTGCCAGGGTGGCTAAGATTGCAGCGACATCAAGAGCCCGCGACTCGGAGTCAGAATGTATGGCCCTCGCCTTGGGATGCGTCCAGTGTGTGTTGGAAGCTAGGACGACTACCCGAGCTAGCAAGCTGTGGAGTGGCCTGCCGATGGCTGGTTACGGACCCTGCTTTGGACTCCGAGGGTCGAACGAGCGACCTGCCGGCTACTGGAAAGCTGGCACCCCACCTCTTGCTGTGTGTAGCTGGTGGTGCGACACGCCCGTCCATTCAGGAAAACTGCACACTTGAATTCCTTGTTAGGTAACCGCCACCTATTTGTATGTGTCTGTGCGCCTCTGTTTTGATAACGCACCACTCCGAGTCATGTACTCATAACACCTAGGGAGGCAAGTGGTCCCCTTCTGCCTGTAACTTGCGTCATGCAAACAGCTGCATTTACCCTTTTCAGCTGATCTACGGCCCTGTGGCCTCCATTCTACTTCACAAATCGCTGGTAGCGTAACTTACTGTCAACAGGCCCGCAGCTGGCTGTAACTTCTGCACTCTTAAATATTGCACCAAAACTTTTTCCTATCCCAAACGGTAGTGTCACTACAGAAGCCAGACGAAATCCTAAGTTCAAATTGGAATGTTTACCGTAAGGATAGGTTAGTCGCCAAAGGTGGAGTCATGTTTATTGCAGTTAAAAAATTCTATAAAACCTAGCGAGGTTTTCACGGATTCAAAATATTAATTAATCTGGAAGAAAGTGAGGAACAAAGAACGGCCAAAAATGGTGACCGGATGTTTTTGTAGACCACCTAGGTTAGTAAATGCAGTTGTAGAGTGCTTCGTACAGAACTTACAGAATGTCATTAGTCAGGTATAAATTATCAGGATTGTGGCACCAAAATTGGTGCCAGAGAAAGGGATTCGTGTGACATTGTTCTGGATGTCTCGTCCGAAATTTACCTTGAACAGATAGTTAGAGAACCAACTCTTTAGGCTAACGTATTAGATCTCCTGGTGACAAACAGACCTGAACTTATCGAATCAGTTAAGGTGGAGGAAGGTATCAATGGTTATAAGGCTGAGACAGCATCTACGACGACAGGTCCTACAAGGAATGTTGAGAGAGGTAGGAAGATATATTTGCTCAGCATGGGTGACAGGATAAAAATTTCAGAATATCTCAGCAGTCAGCATTAAATATTCTCTGATGGGGACGAAGATATGGCGAATAAACGGAAAACATTTAAAGGCATCGTTCAATATGCCATAGACAAGTACGATAAGGAAATGTGTGTGAAATCTTAACTGCTAAGGTCATCAGTCCCTAAGCTTAGACACTACTTAACCTAAATTATCCTAAGGACAAACACACACACCTATGCCCATACCAGGAGCAGCCTCAAAGTCCATGACCGCAGTGCCTTAGGCCGCTCGGCTAATCCCGCACGGCATAGATAGACAAGTATGCTCCGAGTAACGTTGTAAGGGATGGGAAAGAACCACCTTGCTTTAGTAGCCGTATTAGAAAAAGGCTACGTAAACATAGAGCACTTCATCTCTGATTCAAGAGAAGTAAATACCTAGCTGACCAACAAAAGCTGAACGAAGTGAAAATCAGCGTAAGGAGAGCAGAGTTCAATGATTTTGTAATGAAGGCGTTGTCAACCGACCTGAGTAGAAAAGCTAAGAGACTTTGGTCGCATGTAAAATCGGTAAATTGGTCACAATAATGCATTCATTCTCTCACCGACCACAACGGTACCGAAACGGAAGATAACAGCGAGAAGGCCGAATTACTGAATTCTGTCTTCCGAAGTTGTTTCACCACGGAAGATAGTAACAGTGTCCCACCTTTCAATCGTCGTACGAACGTCGAAATGGCAGATATTGAGATAACCGATCGCGGAACTGAAAAACAGCTACAGTCGCTTAGTAGCGGAAAGGCTTCAGGACTAGATGAGATACCTATAAGATTCTATAAAGATTATGCAAAAGAACTTGCTCCGCTTCTAGCAGTAGTTTATCTTAGATCGCTTTTGCAAGGAAAGGTACCTAACGACTGGAAAAAAGCGCAGGCCATTCTCGTTTTTAAGAAAGGCTGTAAGACCCACACAATTATAGACCTGTATCGTTGATGTAGATCTGTTATAGAATTATGGAATACACTTTATGCTCAAGAATTATGACGGATTTGGAAAATGAACATCTCCTCTATAAAAATCAATATTGATTTCGCAATCACAGATCCTGCGAAACTCAGCTCGCTCTGTTCCTCCATGAGATCCACAGCGCAGTGGACAACGGCGCTCAGGTCGATGCTGGGTTCCTTGGTTTTAGTAACGCATTTGACACAGTCCCGTATTTCCGTTTAATGAAAAAAATAAGAGCTTACGGAAAATCGGAGCAGACCTGTGACTGGATTCAAGACTTTCTTGCAGATAGAACTCAACACGGAAAAAAAATCGGCAGATGTAAAGGTAATATACGGAGGACCACAGGGAAGGGTGATAGGATCATTACAATTTAGAATATTTATAAATGATTTAGTAGAAATGGTCGGATGCTCTTTAAGGCTATTCACCGATGATGCAGTTGTCTGCACCAAAGTAGCAACGCCAGAGGGTAGTAATAATTTTCAGAACGACCTGCAGAGAACTGATGAATGTTGTAAGCACTGACAGTTGACCCGGAATATAAATAAATGTAGCATATTGCACGTACGTAGGACAGCAAATCCACTACCATACCCCTACGCTATTGACGACAAACAGCTGGTGACAGCTTTTGCCGTAAAATATCTAGGCGTAAATATCAGAGCGACATTAAGTGGAATGACCGCATAAAACAGAGAGAGGGAAAAATTACACCAGAATCAGATTCATGGGAAGAATCTTAAGGAATTAGAGCTCATCCACGAAAGAATTGGCTTATGAGGCACTTGATTGCGCGACTCTTGAGTATTGTTCATCTGTCTAGGATCCCTATCATGTAGGACTGATAGAGAAGACGGAGAAGATCCAACGAAGAGCGGCACGTTTCGGTACGGGATCGCTTATGTGGTGAGAGGTTGTTGCTGAGATACTGAACAAACTCCACTGGCAGACGTTACAAGAGGTGCACTGTGCATCACGGAGAGATTTACTATTGAAATTTCGGGACACTACTTTTCAGGAAAAGGCGGACAACGTATTACTTCTCCCACATGCATCTCACGTACTGATCACGAGGAGAAAATTCGAGTTTATAGAGCCAATTCAGAGGCATCATTCTGCCCACGCACTATTCGCTAGTGGAACAGGGTTGGCGGGATCAGATAGTGGTACCGAAAGTACCCTGCGACACACACAATTAGGAGGCTTGCGGAGTATGATGTAGACGTAGGTGTAGATCTTTAGTCTTGTGACGGGACTGACGCAGCTCTTCACGTTACAATATCATGTGCAAATCTCTATATGTCTGCGCAGCTGCCGTAACCTACACCCATTTGAACTTTCTTTGTACCCTTGGTCTCCCTCTACGACTTTTAATCCTCTTCCCTTCCAAACATACACCCATTTCCTTCCGCTATAAAACTGACGATTCCTTGGTGCCTCAGAGCTTTTCATATCAACCGATCCCATATTTTATTCAAGTTGCACCACACATTTCTTTTTCCCCAATTCGATACAGTACCTACTCATTCGTTATTCAATCTAACGATTCAATTTTCTACATCCTTCTGTAGCACCACATTTCAACGGCTTCCATTCTCTCCTAGTAAGAACTGCTTACTGTTCGTGTTTCACGTCTCGTACAAAGCTTCATTCTACACAAATAAACTTCAGAGAGCACTTCCTAATTTTAATTTTATACTTGATGTAAACAAATGCCCTCTTTTGTCGTAAATGTTTGTCCTGTTAATACCAATCTTCATTTGAAGCCCCTGTGCGACAACCGTCGTCAGTTATGCTGCGTTTGACGCCCAGGTAGCAGAATGCGTCCACTACTTCTGCAGCCTCACTTTCATATGTAACGATATCACCGTCTTCTGATGTTACATGGCTACATTTGATTACCATTGTTTTACTCTTGTTGACTTTCATCTATTTCGCTCAACGTCTCATGAACATTCTTCTTTGTCACTGACAAAACTGCAGTGTCATTGGTCAACCATTAAGTTTAATTTTCTCTTCATAAACAAAATTCCTGTTTCAAATTTGTCTCTAGTTTCCTTTACAACTTGCTCAGGGTACAGATTAAAAACGTTAGGCGTGGGCCACGTCCCGGTCTGACTTCTCAACTTCTGCTTCCCTTTTATGCCCTTCGTCTCTTATATACCGTTAAGTCACATTAAGGTGACCACCTATCAGAAGCCTGTATAACCACCTTCTACAGCGCGAACCACTGCGAGACGTGCAGGAAGAGAGTCAGTGAGAATCTGGAAGGTGCCGACAAAATGGTTCAAATGGCTCTGAGCACTATGCGACTTAACTTCTGAGGTCATAAGGCGCCTAGAACTTAGAACTAATTAAACATAACTAACCTAAGGAGATCACACACATCCACGCCCGAGGCAGGATTCGAACCTGCGACCGTAGCGGTCCCTCGGTTCCAGACTGTAGCGCCTAGAACCGCACGGCCACTCCGGCCGGCGAAGGTGCCGACAGGGATGTGGAACTACGCCGACTCCAGTGCCGTGGTCAGCTACGCCAGGTTTTCGGTTGAGAATCCATGACGTGAACAGCCCTATAGAGGTGATTCCACACTTACTGCCCGACAGATGGTACTGTAACGTGAAAAGCCAAATATAACACTATACTGCGGTGTTTGTTTACCGGCCTAATGCGTATTACCAAATATGGTATTACGATGCAGCAAATGTTCACTCTGGGAGGATTTGAGTAAATTGACCGTGAGTTGCCTAATGGGTTTGGATTATCGAATCTGAATTTAATACAACGTAGGAGCCAGAAAGCTAAAGACTGAAATTTGGAAAATTTCTTAAGTAAACAAGTTTACTTAAATAAAATAAAATACAGTCGCCAGCCTAGTTAGGCATAGTAATATGAAAATCACTTTTAAAGAATCTGTATCGAATTTTGGTAAAGGAAAGCTACCATTACTTCTTTCACAGAGAAGTGCAATGAAACTCTACTATAATCAGATAAGTGATACTGTAAATATCAGCAGTTATAAATAGTATGTGCAAGCTCTCACAGGAACAAATGACCCTTTATTTCTTCTCAACATTAATACTTTGTCATACATAAATGATCTCATCATTTAATGTTGTGAAAGACGTTACCAAACCAAAATTGGTCATGGACATAGTCCTGTATCAATAATTACTTTTCATATAGTAGAAAAATAATTACAAGTCACTTACAATAGGATTTTTAGACTCTGTATGAAGCAATCTTGTTTCTATTTTTATGAACAAAAACAATTACAATAACTTTATCTTTCATAGGAAAAGACTTAGGCGGAGGCCCTCAATTTGTCTTTGCAACTTTTACTACACAAAGCACACAAAATTCTAGAATTACTTCCTAATGCAATTAGTAAATTCATTGTTCAAGAATGTTTTTTCATATTAAGCAACACTAATGTGGGGATTCTCAAACTGACCATTACACTAAAGCAAACTAAACACACTTCTCTGAGACGATTTGTAAGGTGCAAATTTAGGTATTACTCTCTCACAAATTTCAGTCACCTTGCAGGACTTATAAAACAGTTAATGCCGGTGATCTTTTAAACAGGTGTCTTAAGTATGACTTTAAATGTATTTTACTCTAACCTCAAGACAACGTTCTGTCTTATTTCCATTGATACAACCAGTAATTTTCATTAACAGAATTTAATGCAGTTTATCTATAAAGCACAAACACTTTGAATGAAAGCAAATCAATCACTATGGATGTTTCCATAAATGCAACGTTAACTTCCTCCCTTATCTTCAACTGAAACCACGGTATCCTTAGATACTTTTTTGCATTCAGAATTGTGCAAATAATCAACCATTTATTTTCATTAGATTTTAACACACAGGATACTCGGATGTCAGTATGTATACGGAATGGATCCTATAAGGTATCATGAAAGGAACCAAATCATGGGTCGGACACAAGTTTCAAACAATTTGCCTGACTATTGCAAATTGAACAATACTTAAATGTATTGGTTCACACTTTGACATAAATTTGACCTCTTAGACTTGCTGAAGTGTTGGCGCAATATTGCTGGCGCGTACATGGTGGATACCCGGCCTTTCTTCTGGATATAACTGGCTCTATTATCTTCTTCTTGGCGACAACACTTCCAGCGTTAGAGCCGTTTTCAATAATAAAGTACCATTTTACAGTAGTACACACATCCGAGACCTTCCCATATTAATCCAGGTACCCTCGGCACTTGCGCATTCCCCTCACTTGCTGCTCAGACCAGACTGTCCAGTAGCTGGCTGCCGACTAACCCCTATTCCACATTTTAGCCCACGAGAACCACATTTAGGCGCGTGCCAACTCTCTTCCTCTGCAAATGAGAAGGACTGTAGCTTTTCATTTAATGCAATGCAAGTCCCTAGGTATGAACCAGCTTGTACATAGTTGTAAACAAACGTCTTTTAAATAATCATAATATTTGGATACATTACCATGTCGACACAAAAGCCATATAATTACTGTGGTATCGGTAGCTACGATGCCACAACGTAGGTGCGCTCTGCTAGGTTGGCACTGCTACACCGACACCGACAACGACAGCGCCCTCTAGCCGGCGCTGTGCAGCTCTACGAGCTCCGCTTCGGATTCAGCCAATTTGATGCCGAGCAGACGACCAAGCAACAGTGTTTCTATTTCGTAATGGGAGCCACTACTTGTCACTTTGTAACTTGATGTACAGCATCGCACCTACGTGGTCATCTTCAGTGCAAAGTTACGTATGTCATTCTCTATTACATGTTCTATAAAGTTAAACGTAGTACCGAAGCATTTCACCTTTTCCTGCTCCTACTCACTTCCTACATTCGGCCTATCCTTCAGTTTTCAGCAGCGCAGTTTTCAGGAGCGCCGCCTATCCAGGCGGGATACAAAAATTTCATAACATTTTCTTCCAGTTCAAACAAAAAATTTAAATAGTAAAGAGAAAACATATTTTAAAATTTTCCACTTTATTACAATAGCTCAAAGACATTACATAGTGAAAAATACATACTTGACATTGAACAGATTTAATCAGTACAAAATATTTATAGTATTATGGTGTTACACACCGATAATCGATTGGGTTTTAATCCTCGGACTTTCGTGGCAGGGATATTAATCTCATCATGGTGCACTCTGAGCCACGCGCGTACACTGCGAGCTGTGTGACATGTGGCATTCTCCTGTTGGTAGATGCGTTTGTGCCGAGGAAAAGCATACTGCATGTGGAAGAACACATGGTCCGCAAGGCTACTTGTATTGACCCACCGTGGTTTCGAGAATAACGGAATCATTCAGGGAATGCCCTCCAACAAAGACCTTATTGAAGATCGTTGCAGGGTGTTTGCCTTCATAGGCATCATGTCGTACGCGCATATGACCATCTAAAACGCCATTCTCCTGAAAGACCATCTGTTGCTACTCAGCAGAAAGCATGGTTGCACCAACCAGGAGCCTACTGCGGAGGTCTGTAGGCAGCAACGTTCGCGGAACGGTTGTTGAGGAGCCCCTCGGTTAATCTGGGCTATGGGTTGCTCAACAGTTCCACGTATCTTCGCCGGTACACATCCCCGCAGCCGTCGTTAAATTCTGTGGCCTGTGCTTCGTTGTGCACTACACTTGCCTCACAGTCGGTTTTGGATAACACCCTTTTGCCATGCTCGGTATACTTTAACCTCTGCTACACGCGAACAGCCGCCCACTGTGACGGAGCAGTTCTAGGCCCTTCAGTCCGTAACCCCGCTGCTGCTACGGTCGCATGTTCGAATCCTGCCTCGGGTATGGATGTGTGTGATGTCCTTAGGTTAGTTAGGTTTAAGTAGTTCTAAGTCTAGGAGACTGATGACCTCGGATAAGTCCCATAGTGCTTAGAGCCATTTGACCCATTGACACGCGAACAGTTTACAGACTTCACCGTTTCGGGAATGTTTCCATTGTTGGCTTTAAGGCCAATGATGACGCCCTATTGGGCGTCATATAAATAGCATCTTTTCAGCTTTACGACATTGACTGCACTGTTTTTCCGCATCGTCCGTACATACTTTGCATATCATCCACTGCTAGTGCTGACAAAGCTGCCATCTGTCAGTAGATATTGCACGTAGACGTTGGACATAGGCGGTCCTCACATTAATGTCACTACACCGTGTAACTGCAACGTTGTTCCTGTGCATGTTATAGATAACATTTCTCTCGCTATTACCTCGAGAAATTCAGACAGTGTATTCTTGTCAACATTGTCAACTAGTGTCTATCATTCCTAAAGCCATTGTGATTGTCACTTAGTAGATAACGAATTCCCTTTTGAATTCGTTTGTAATAACATTCTGTGCAGCAAAATTGATGCACGAGCTTTCCAGCTCATGCACAACTGAACAATATTTCATCGAACGTCTGCTGTAGAGTCATCCTCTTCTGAAACCTAAGTTGCGACGGCGCTTAGCCGTACAAGAAGACCTGTTTGTGTGAGTGTGTGTGTGTGTGTGTGTGTGTGTGTGTGTGTGAGTCGACGCCTCGGCGGATTTGATGGCAGAGAGCTGGAGTTAGCTGGAGCCTGCTGTGACAAATGCCTCCTGGAGCGGCTCTGTCGGGATTGACGCCGCTTTGATGGCGCCGCGGCGTGGCGTCGGTCGCACGTGCCGACGCCGACGCCTACGTCCCGCTGCCGGCGGTGATTTATCGACAAGCCTCACACCCACACACGCTGCGCCAGTCGGCGACGTTTAATCGTCTTACCTCGCAACGCCGCGCACTCCTCCGCTGGTTATAGCCCACAGTTCTCAGGGAAAGTTGAGAGTATTTTCTCGTGGACTTTAATGCATCATGCATCAATTTTGCTGCACAGAATGTTATTACAAACGAATTCAAAAGGGAATTCGTTATCTACTAACTGACAATCACAATGGCTTTAGGAATGACAAACGGAGGTAAGAGTAACGTGCTATAACTCATACCAACCACGAAATAGACTACGAACATACCAATGTCTTGGCACAGACATCTAAATACTGGGACAGCGTCGATAGAGTGGCTCTCGCAATTCGTACCAGAGACGAACTCATCAACCGAGATTCCGGCTATAACCTCAGCAAGGCATGGGAACTATCATTGAGTCTAATTAAAATGACGCTCAACAATGGAAACGAACGAGCGTCCAGGGCGGACGAGGCAGTTACACCGACGCCACAACAGACGCCGACGCCAGCGTCTCAGCGGCCGCCGACGCGTGGCTCGGGCGCGATCCGCGGAGAGAACGCCTCGTAGGGGGAGGGGATTTAGGACGGCTACCCGCCCTCAGGAGCTCAGTTCTCCAGCGCATCTGACGATGGCGACATGTCTGATCACTGAAAAATTTTGCCTGTTGGACACTATGGACTGGCAGTACACCCGTGGACTGTTTGAGCAACTAATTTTTTGTTCTTATAAAGGGAGACTCTAACTTAATTCGACAGTTATTGTCTGTGTTTGGTTAATAAAAGACATTTAATTTCTGTAGCTTGAGCCTGTTTATTTTCAACTACCTATATCAATTTTCTTAAATCGGGCGTCAGAATTTGTTATTGCTGAGTGTAAGAGCAGGATTTTATCATGGTGATCGTTTCTCCCTATGTAGGTCACCGTCAACAAAATATTTTCGCATTTGGAGGAGAAATTTGGTGATGGGAATTTCGTGAGACGATTCCTCTGCTACGATAATACCTTTGGTTTGAAGATGTCCAACCCCGATCCAGTATGATTTCAGTGACACTCTCGCCTATATTTCGCGATAATACAAAATGTGCTATCCTTCTTTGAACTTTTTCGATGAACTCCGTCAATCCTATCTGGTAAGGATCCCACACCAAGCAGCAGTATACTAAAAGAGGACGGACAAGCTTAGTGTAGGCAGTCTCCTTAGTAGATCTGTTACATTTTAAAAGTTCCTTCTTAATAAAACGCAGTCTTTCATTGGCCTTCGCCACAACATTTTCTGTGCGTTCCTTCCAATTCACTGCAAACGATAGGGCTGTATTGCATCCAAATTCGAAGACGTCACGTGGACTACTTCTTGAGTGAGTAAGGGTGGAGAATAAATATTTGATTGAATCAAAAGGAATCGAGCTGAAGGCCGCAAAATGAAAACCGCTGTAGAGTAGTAATGACACTGGCTGTGGATGAAGAAGTGGCTCCTCTAAAAGCTCCGGTCAGCTAGAGCGATATGTGACGGTAGAGCGAGAACGTGGCAGCGTCGACCGTCCACTAGACTCAGTCGTGCTGAAAATAGTGTAATGGAGGCTTCAAAAGACAGCAGAAAGAGTGCGGGTAATGGAAATTAATTTGTACGAAGAGCACTGCATGTTCGATGCAAGAGTCACAGAATGGCACAAGCAAATAAAGGATGGACAGGTATCTTCGGCCGATGATGCACGATGTGGAATGGCACACCGCATTGTGCTGCAGGCGGAAGCGTTCCGTCTTGAAGACTCTCTAACGACGCTGTCCCAGTATTTAGATGTCTGTGCCAAGACATTGGTATGTTGGTAGTCTATTTCGTGTTTTTCCGACAAACAGTGCTCTGCGACCGCCGACTTGTTGGGGTACCTAAGTAGAGTGTGCCTCTGATGTTCTCGGCAACTATCTTCAATGGTGTGCACTATCTGTCCAATATAAGTCTTCCCACACTGACACGGAATCTGATATATGCCGACCTACCACAAACCGGGACCGTCTTTGACACTTCCCAAAATTGCTGATGTTTTATTGGGTGGGCAAAAGGCATTTCCTACTCGCTGTTTCCTCAATATTCGTCCGATTTTCTCCGATAGTGCGCCAGTATACGGTAAATAGGCAGTGGCTGTCTCTTCCTCTGTGACTTCTTCCGTCTCCAAAGGCTGTAGAGGTGGGGCGGAGAGCGCATCTGATCTGCCATTCCGAAAAGCCGTTTTTCTGGAATACAGTTTGGAGGTGTTCCAGCTCTTGGGGCAGACTCTCTGCATCAGAGATGGTACACGCCCTGTGCACCAGTGTTTTTAGCACCCCATTCCTCTGCGAAGGGTGGTGGCAGCTATCCGCATGCAAATAAAAGTCGGTGTGCGTTTTCTTCCTACATACCCCGTTGTCCAGGGTGCCATCGCCTCTACTTTTGACCATGACGTCCAGGAACGGTAAACTGGCTACTTATGGTTGCAGCGACTGTCGAATAGTTTATACTGAGCGTCGGAACTGTAACTGACATGCGGTGGTCTCTGTACAGTAGTGCCATTCTTCGATCAGTTTCCGGTCTCCGCAGCTTTTCCGGTCTAAGTTTGGCCCTTTGCTCCCCTTTCCCATCCTCCATTTCGCTCCTTTCAGCACAGTTGAGTGCAGTGGACCATTGTCGCATGCACATGCTCACTTCGTCGCCAAATGGTTTGAATGCCCAAGTCCTCCTGACTTCGAGTTCGGAACATCAGCGCTCTTATAGGAGCCACACTTTCTTCTATTGGCCATCCCATTATTTTACAATACCTCTTCGTTTACTTTTCAGTGCCCATTATAGTAACTAACGATAAATTACAGTAAGTCTCAGTTTTTATGGTTTCTAACACACAATTCAACAAAATCCGGCGTTTTAATTTCGCAGAATGGGCATATGGTTCGTGAAAATGAACAGTTTAAATTTCTAGGTGTTCAGAGTGATAGTCAACTGTCGTGGAGAGCCCAAGATCAGGATCTTGTTCAACGGCTTAAGGCTGTCATTTTTATTTTTCGAACTGTATCTGAAGTACGCGATCGCTCGACTCAAAAATTAGTCTACTTTTCTTATTTTCTTTCGCTTATGTCGTATGGTATTATATTTTGGGGTAACTCTTCCCATTTTAAAGGGATATCTTTTGCTCAGAAACGGGCGGTTCGGGCATTAAGTGGTGTAAGTTCGCGAAACTCTTGTCAACTTCTGTTCACTGTGGATATTTTGACATTTTTTACTTTCGTTTCTTGTTATCAATATCAGCTTATTCCCAACAATGAACAGTTTTCATTTAGTTAATACTCGGCAGAAATCCAACCAGAATTTGGATCGGACTTCCTTAACTCTTGTGCAGAAAGGTTGTCAGTGTACTGCTGTCTTTTCAATAAGCCACCAAAAGAATTGAACTCCTTCTATTCTGTTGAGGAGTCGCTAGAGAAGTTAAGCTGATTCTTGTTATATTGTTGACTGCGTTTAAGTTTAACTTATGGCTTGACTTTGTTTTGGGTTCGTAAACATTTTAATTTTGTCTCTTATTACCTTTAGGTTGTAATTTCATGTACTGACACGTTCCATGACTTTGGGGATTTGCTCCTTATTTTAGTCCTACGGAACTTGACGTGTAAATAAAAACAAAAAAAGTTACAGCGAACATTACAGCGGTCGAGGAGTCAACGTGGGACCAGGTGCTCCCAACAATCATTCTATCATCGGAAGCATAAACCCTCTCTGCTGGGATTTAATTAACAGAGAATAAAAGGAGATGTCGATCTTTCAAGCGTGATGGCCTGGTTACCCATCCACATGAAAGAAAATCCCACCTCGTGAGTCTACAAAAAATAAACTGGACTGTTGTCAAAGACGACGACCAGCCCGCGATAAAGGAAAACAAGTTGGTGTTAAAGATATATTATGTGTAGGTACCTGGAATATAAGAGAAGGTTTTAATACAAAGGAATTACAACTTGTAAAGACTTGCAATCAGAGAAATACATATACTGGTGTAGTAGCAGGAACAAACAAGAGCCGGCCGCTGGTGGCCGATCGGTTCTAGGCGCTTCAGTCTGGAACCGCGCGACCGCTGCGGTCGCAGGTTCGAATCCTGCCTCGGGCATGGATGTGTGTGCTGTCATTAGGTTAGTTAGGTTTAAGTTGTTCTAAGTTCTAGGAGACTGATTACCTGAGATGTTAAGTCCCATAATGCTCAGAGCCAACAAACAAGAATCTGAGAGAGAAATAGGTTTATATAATTGCACATTAATTTACAGTGTAGTGGAACAAACGAATGGATTACGCTTTCTCATAAAAAAGGAAATGAAAGATTTTCATGACTAAGTAAATGGAAGGATAGTAGCTGCTAGGTTCAAAACTGCCAGAGGACATTCATTTACCGTGAAGAAGTAAAACGTGAAAGTTCTGAAATATTGCGTTGGTGCAAAAGTTCGAACTGTTTTCACTTTAGATGTTGGTATTCTAGTTGCTACGGGTTTATTTATCGTTGCATTTTTTTAAATTTGTTGATCATTGTGGCTATTTGAGTTTATATATTGTGATTTTGTCTTTTCGAGATAGCAAGTGGAGCTTGAAAATGGAGTGCGAAGTGAAGAAATCGGAACGTTCCCGACGTAGCTTACTGTTTGAGTTCAATAGAGGGGTGACAGTAGCGAAGGCAGCTAGAATCATTTGCGCTGTGTATGGGAATAATGCCACAGCACAGAGCAAGACAAGAAAAGGGTTTTCTCGTTCCAAGAAGGTTCGTTATGACATTGGGGACCCCCCACGTACAGGAAAAGTTGGGGGTTTGATCGTTTAAGCGCATTAATCTACAATGATCCGCGTCAGTGTACTCGACCACTGGCTAATGTGATAAATTGTGATCATTCCACCATCGTGTAACATTTGCATCCAATGACGGTAGTTCAAAAATCTGGTGTTTGAGTACTGCACACTCTAAGTCAAAATCAAAAAAATCAGCGGGCAGCCATATGCATATCTCTCCTTGATCGTCGTTAATTGCCTCGTGAACAACACCGATCGTACCTATCCTGTACCTTTACTGGTGACCAGAAATGGTTTCTTTATGCCAACATATGGAAATGAATGAAATGGTTGAGCGAAGCAAAACATTAACTATCCCTACAAAGACCCGCGCGCCTCCGCAATATATAATCTGACGCATCTGGAGGAACAGCGACTGTGTGATGTATTACGAAATGATTCCCAAATGTGTACTCATCAACAACTGATATATCTTGCAGACCTAGTCGAAGAACAACGACCAGGAAGACTGCGTGAAGTCTACTCCACGATAAGGACAGCCTGCGCTTCGCTAAGCTGACAAAAAACGCTATAAATGAGATAGGTGGGAAGTCCTGATGCACCCTTCCTGTTCAATCGATCTTGCACCATCTATCGAACAAACTTCAAGGAATTTAATGTCCAGGAGAAAAGGCGCTCTTAGCATGGCTTGAACGTTACGAACTAAAGTACCACTCTAATATTTTAAGAAGATCTGCAGAAATAACTAAATTACTGTAACTGATCATTTGTTAGTATTAGGAGACTTAAATGCAAGAACTGGAAAGGTACCAATAGTATCATTAGAGACACATTTGGCGAAATAATTTTACATAAGAATGACATGACATTATGTCATCTCCCTACATTTAATCAGCTAAAAAGTACAAATTCCTTCGTCAGGAAGAAGTATGTAAATAGGTACACTTGTCACGGTAGAGATTCATGGTAAGTAATTCGTTGTGTAATTCTTAACAAAAAGGTAAACTCTCAGATTCTATATACTTATATATTTAGAGAAAATTATTTACACTTTCGTAACTTCCTTGTTACTTCGAGGGTTGGAATGGGAGTATGATGGAGGAAACAAAGAAATGTAAATAAAACTCATAGAAAAACTTGAAATATAATGGTCATCTTTTACTGGAAGAAACCCTAAGGAACTTAAATCAACACAAATTCACACAAGAATTGAAAATCGTTGAAACTAAAGACAATATTTAAGAGGAACAGGAAAGGCTAAAATCTTGAAAATAGCCTATGAGCTGCTAGGAGAAAGTAAAGTATCATACCATAAAAAGGACCTGAAAATATGGAATACAGAAATAGCTAACAATACTAAAGGAAAAAAATGTTTATAATGTGCATTTACATATGTGAACAGTTGGAAAATATATCAACAGAAAAGAAATGAAAGATAGAATTTCATAAAAATTTAACATAGTGAGTCATCGGAAGGATTCATTACTAATCTTAAACATGAAAATAGTGAAGACAGAACATAGTGTTTAAACTTATGAAAGATATGAATAAGATGACGAAAGATATTACAAACATTAAATTAATAACAGAAAATCAATTTATATGTCATTACAGAAGTTCATGGTATGATGAACACAGTCAAGAAATTCATGCTATACAAGTTGATAATAACTCCATAGGTCAAATAGACATAAAATAATGAAAAACAGCCTTACATGTAACAAAAATAGAAAAGCTACTGGCCTAGACAGCTTGAAAGCCGCATTAATGAAATTTGGAGGGACCATTTTAGTGTTTTGTGTCCGCTACTTTTTAAATATGTGTTAGTCGATGCCTTAAGAATGGCACATAGCAACATTTAAAAAGGCAAAAAGAAAGATACAGGAAACTGCCCAGGAATAAGTCTATTAAATGCAAAATATACTGTTTACAGGAAAATTCCTAGGATTACGAACTATCGCCAACATAACAATGTCAAAAGAACAATCAGGCTTCAGAAAAGTATATTTGTGCAGTCATAATATGTTTACAGTAAGACAGACTATTGAAAAAAAACATCAGAATTCGGCTCAGAAAAGAATTTTTCATTTATTGATAATGAGAAAGCCTTTAATAACGTAAAATATTCTTTCAGTAGAAAATATAGGAAACAAGACGTTTTTCCTAAGCACCTTATTAATATCACCAGGAGTCTAGAAGTAAATAAAAAAATAGTTACAAGTTCTAGTTTGAAAATCTCAGATGAAATGTAATAAATCAAGGTGTTTAACGATGGTGAAGTCTATCACCCACTTTATTTGATATATATAATAACGACCTTGTAAATAAGTAGACAGATGAATGACATTCACGAACTCTAACAGGGTCCACTGTATAGTTAAACACTCTCTTAAATGGTGGTTGCCAGGTAATTATATGGGAAACAGAAGATAATTTAGAGAGAGTACTATAAAGATTCAGCCAAAGCGCGATAATTGCAGCTCAAGTATACCTGCAACTAAAGCAAAGAAAATGGCTTTCAAAGGAAAGACTTCAGTCTGATCTAAAATAATAACAAATGTCAAAATTTTATAAAAGAGTATCCTACTTCTATTACCCTGGAAGTGATATTAGTTATACGTAGGAAAAAGTTGTTGAGAGAAGGATTATTAAATATCAACCTATCTACACAACAACTGGAATAACTCTGGGACGAAATGCAAGAAAGGAAACACAAATGAAATTCTGTAAACGTAGGGCTGCACCTAAAATTTATGTGCTTCCTAATCATGGACAATAAAAAGAAAGGGAAAAATCACATTTGACGGCAGTAGAGATTAAGTTCATTAACTGCAATAACTTTTGGTAGAAATACAAAACAGAAACACAAATGAAATTCCGTAAACTGTACCTAATTTAGTACGTGGTTTCTTATCAAGGACAGTAACAAAAAAGAAAAAAATAACGTTTACAGGCAGCAGTGGTGAAGTTCATGACATATGTACATGAGCTGTAAGACAATGGATGAAATAAGGAATGGAAGAATAAGATCAGCTTTAAAAATCTTTTCAGTTAATGGCAAGATGAAAGAGAACAGAATGAAGTGGAAGGATCATGTTGACAGAATGACAGGAAACAGGTTACCAAAAAATGTTATCAATTATCGGCCAACTGGAAAAGGAGAAGCAGTAGACCTGGATGGTCGGATGATAGAGACTGGAACAGCTGACTACAACACCTAATTCTTTTAAGTGGATGATGCCGATGACGAACTAGAACAGTACATGATAGTGTGGAAAGTGTTGCCTCGTAACCAAACATTAACAACCATCTTGCGAATGTTACGTTTGCGTATCCCATGTATATTGAAACATATACGCTTCTAGTAACAAGTTTTTGTAACCTGTCGAGTTTCGCTTATAATTACGATACACCTTGTATATGGATAGGTAATATGTAACTGTATCTGAGTACAGTCTCCTCTTGGCCTTAAGGTACATGACAGAATGATCAGAGCTCGTGAGCTCAGCGTAAATAATTAGAACAGATATTACGCCCGCATACCACTGGTAACCCGTGCGATTCTTTTGCGCTGGAGGGAAGGAATGTGTAAAATTTTAGTGGAACGACAGCTGGAATATTATCAGACCACCTGTTCTGCAGCCGCGGAATGAATGATGGACGAGCCTCTCTGCCGCTGTTCGGCACGCAGATCACAGACACCGACACCGACAGGGACGGCGGGAGGGTGGACGCCGCCGCCGGCTCTCCGGCCGTGACAAAAGAGAGCGCGCGCTTAATGACGCATTCAGACGGCCGTCAATCTGAGCACTGTGCGGCTGCCTCCGCTGCAAATCGGTGACAAAATCCTCCCCGTCGGTCCGGCAGCCACAATTGGACGCCAGCCGCGCATCGATTTCAGATGGCCGGCCGACGCGTCGGCTATTGCGCTTTGCGGCGAGTAATATGGCAAATTAAACAGCGCGCTCGTTTTATTTCGTTTGTAACTGAAGTCGGCATTGTTCCTGCCGTGCGTCGTCGCCACACCAGCGCCAGATACAGTTACAGCTGGACGACCTGTCAATTTACCTACTCTATCATGACGAGAGTAAACGATTAGCGAACTGCAATTATGAGTGATAGTGTCGACAGGGGAAGATTTACATACCTGCAGAGGGCACCTTAGACGAGGTGAAGAAATTACAGCAAAGATATGAATAGAAAATAATATTGAACATATGTTAGATGACAGTCAGTTTGGCTTTAGGTAAGGTAAAGGCACGAGAGAGGCAGTTTTAACGTTGCGGTCGATAAGTGAACCAAGATTAACGGAAAAAAAGACACGTTTACCGATTTATTGACCTGTAAAAACTGCACGACAGTGTGAAATGGTACAAGATGTTCGAAATTCCTAGAAAAGTCAGAATAAGCTGTAGGGAAAGAGGAGTGGTATACAATCTATACAAGAACCAAGAGATATCATTAAGGACGGAAAACCAAGAAGAAAGTGCTCTGATTAAAAAGTGTGTAAGGAGTGGTGTGGGCTTTCGCCCCTACTGTTCAGTCTATACATCGAAGAGGCAATGAGGGAAATAATAGATGGTTTCAGGAGTGCGATTAAAATTCAGGATGAAAGGATACCAATGATAAGATTTGCTGATGCCGTTGCTGTTCTCAGTGAAAGTGAAGAAGAATTACAGTATATGTTGCACAGAATGAACAATCTAACAAGTACAGAACATGCATTGACAATAAATCTAAAAAAGATGAAAGTAATGAGAACATAAGCGTTTGACGGAGCTATAGAGAGTAAAAACTGTAGAGGTAAACAAAAAATGGAATATATACCGAAAATTATTAAGGACATAGACTGCAATTGCTACCTTGAGATGAGAAGTTTGGCAGGAGAGGAGTTCGTGTCCGGTCGCCACAAACATCAAACCAGTCACAAGCCTAAGAGCCCAGAAGGAAAAAAAATGTAAAATAAAGAAATCATGTTTCTGGTACTGTCAAAGCATTGAATAAGCGTAAACTGACCGTATACATAGTAATAGTTCAAATGGCTCTGAGCACTGTGGGGCTTAACATCTGAGGTCATCAGTCCCCTACAACTTAGAACTACTTAACGTGACTAACCTAAGGACATCACACACATCGATGGCCGAGGCAGGATTCGAACCTACGACCGTAGCGATCGCGCTGTTCCAGACTGAACCGCCTAGAACCGCTCGGCCACACCGGCCGGCACAGTAGTAATATTTGAGAACGAGCTAATATTCGAAACTGATACAGGATACCTGTGATAGAAGAGGTTACGGCCAGATTGTTTTCTGTTTGCTATTACCAAGAGAACGTATTCCGAGCTACGTGAGCCCTGTCCATATTCGGTCATGTAACTGCCCTACAACGTTAACTATAGTCGGAGCTGACGCCACAGTAGAATTGTTCTGACAAGTACATCGCCCAAGGAACAACTGTTTGAAAATAGTGTTCACATGTTTCGAGGGCGGAGCTGGTGGATTTTTGGTCGCGGCGAAATAATATCACTCCATTTCACATTTCTTTTTATTGGCAAAGGTTTCGCTCATTTTCTTAAAATTACTTTCTACGTACGTGGATGATGATGCGAGTAACGGATTTGGTGTTGTTTTTATGATAAAATGTGGCCCCTCTACTATAGTTACTTCACGGTAAACAAACAGAAGTTGTAGTATCACCTTGATCATCAGTGCCACGTAATGATTCCAAGACAAAATCTCAGCAAACACTGATATCTTATCACGTAACATATCTGCATTGGAAATTTGGTAGGCTTTGTGTCACCTCCGTATTTCCGTCTCGAAAACACCAATGGCATTTCTTTCATAATATTTCCGTTTTTAAGCATCTTAAGAGTAGAACTAACACTGGAAGTTTATGAGACTTATCCATTGGTCCATAATTGTGCCCTTAGCCTATTCTGATTAATACTTAATAGCACAGTACTCGATTATAGCACTGAAGCTACATACAAATTACTACTCTGCACTAACTTCACGTAGTTTTCTCACGCGGAGCTCTGTCCCCACTCCACATGATCTGCTGCAGTAACATCTGAAGCCACAAATGGCGAAATCTGCTGTCTGTTCGAGTAGATACTGGGTGCTCCCGAACTGCAGCAGTGCTCCTGTTTCTTATTACTAAGTATTTTAAAACTCCGGTTTAAATTTATCATTATTTGTAATAAAGCGATGGGAATGCATAAAATGTTCGGCACTTTATCATGAAAACAGCTACAATACATATCAAAGGCCGGCAAAGTCACAAGTTAAGTAACCCCTGACAGCCGACATACTTAAGTGTTTCTGCTTTTCTAGAGCGTTTACTCGTTCGACTGTTGAACGTCTAATGATTATAGTAGCTGTGGAGAAATCTGGTATTTGTGGTTCCTGTATACCGCGACCATGAGTCACAGAAGAGAAAACGCTGAAGTTTGTCAGAGCTGGAAAACCGTGAACGATAAACTTCTCAATACACAAATGCGTACATTGCTATTGGTACGTTACTTCTATTTTGAACTGCAAATTCCTTAACCTTTACTATAAAGGGAGTGGAAGGACTTGACCCATACAGTGACCATTTGATTTCAGCATATTTATTTGCATCATACATAAATCATTAAGAGAATTACAATCATAAATCAGATAATTTCTTTAAGAACGCCATTCAAGCAAACTTTACAAACTGCTTGTTATATAAAACGACAAATGAATTAATCTCTTTAAAAAATTTAAAAACCAGCCACTCAGGCCAATTTTACAAACTGCTTGATATATGAAACCGCAAGCGAATTAATCTCTTTGCAAACATTTAAAAAAACCGCCAGTCGGGCCAAGTAAATAATTTAAAATAAACTTTACATCAAGTAACCAGGAAATCAATTATTATTTCCACATTGATTGAAAACCACCCCTCCCGGGTGAGATATTACCAAACAACTTTATAAGGTTATAGACAGTTTGATCAATAATAACCCAGTTATTTCCCCATCAAAATTAACATACGCCACTAAGGCTGAATTTCACCGCAATTTTAGAAAACGGTCTCAATTAAGACACATTCTTCTAGAAATCCCTCAAAAATCTAAAGACAAATATTTAAAACATTTAACCTGGGCAACCTTGCAGAGCCACCAGAAGTTTTAGAAAACTGCAGCTTATACAGTGACTGAGGCCCGAGATTGTGAGGCCGCGACTTGGCCTCGAACGGTGGAGGCAACGGACTACTTACCTTCGAATTAAGATGTGGACTCCGTTTGTACTTCCACCCCGTTCAGAACACCTAAACTGGAACCAAACAGCACACGCGAGCTAAGGCGAAGTCCACCACCCGTACGGCCGCTAGTAATTTAAAAGGGGAGGCTCTGAACTTCGGTGGCCCACCGCTTCTGATATCTGAAACATAAATCAAACAACCCTTCCAACGGTACTGGCTCATTAATACCCAAGCATCACATGGAGCATCTTACGTGGGCCTGTAAGGTACCACACGGAAATCTTTAAACACGGTATATAGATTGTTCGGTAAGGCTGTGCACACGTAACAATGTTTTAGACACTTGCCAGCTGAAGTAAGAACAATACTATTAAGGAGCGAAGCACACACTTAACAAGAGGCATGAAATATCACATCAGAGTCCTTGCAACGCTTTGCTGCCTCAAGAGAAATCATCATTATGTCTCACTAATCGTTGGTAGGACTTGTATTACTTAACTTGATGCCAGCTGCTGGATCGATGTGGCGAAGACACCAGACGTTGCTTAGTCCGATAGTAACAGCGTGTTCCTTCACGGAAGCGAGCACATGCATAGAGCTCCACGAGATTGCTAAGAAGCCACAGCGCCGGCCCACTGTTACTGACCCCAGTACGATCAAGCGCCAACTGCCGCCCGTACTCGGGCACACCGTGCTCGCTGTCGTCTCTGCAACGTCTCGCTAATACGCGCCCTTCCGCGTTCCGTGCCCAGCGTTGTTGTCTCTTTCCACTCTGTACTGCCCGCTACATCCTGAGCCGGCCCAGGCTCCAAAGACAAACTTCTACCAGAGGGAATCGATAGTGCCCAACCAAAGATAGCCCTGGCACTAGTCCCGCCACGGCTCAGCTATTATTTGGAAAAATCTGCTGTTCTTTGAAGTGAGTATGCTGCATCCAGAATACCGTGCCATGGACTAAAAGCAGGACAAGGAGCGTTTGTGAGAAGCCCCCATTCATGAGGTTTGTACCGATGTCCACAACGCATCAAGAGCCGATGCAGCGGTGCGACAGCAGACTAGTTGCCCAACAACCGCTCAGGACATGCAAGTGCGTAGTAGTGCGTGCTAAAGAGTCTACTAACTATTGAACACTGTTGGGTTGCCTATCAATTTCGGGATGTAGCCATGACCAAGGACGTAGGTCGCAGGAATAATGCCAAGGCATTTTCCTCGATGTGCATCACCAAGAGGGGAATGGTGTAAAATATGCCCATAAAAAAAATAAAAATAAAAAATGAAAAAAATTATTGAAAAATATTATTTAATGATTGTTGAATTATATTAACAACAATCTTTTCAAAAAGGTAGTGATGCGTAAGTAAGATCTATAATCTGAAAAATCTTTTAGCACACTCCTAGCAGCATCAACTCGTGTTCAGTAACGCTTACTACCGACTTCATGACCGCCACATATAAACTTTAAAAATGCTAATTTCATATTTCATTTCAACAGTTTTACTCCCCACACCCTTTTTAAAAACATAATGATGTGTAATTAAGGCTATTAACGCACAAGTGTTGAGTACATCTACTAATGAGACATAACGTTTTAGGTTTAAGTCCAAGAGGAAAAATTAAAACATATATGGAATATGCTGGGAGAATTGATTAAAAACCATACATACTTTTTTACAATTTTTCACTGTAAAGTAACTGACTAGGTTACAATATCCGCTCCCCCCTTGGTATTTCATGGGTTTAACTCCCGTGTTGTACTGTGATCATCATTCAGACGCTATGTGTGAGTGATCATGAATGAATGGCGGAGTTCTTCTGCGCTAGTGGCGGGCATGATAAGAAAGCAAATTCCTGTGTATGTGTGTGTGTGTGTGTGTGTGTGTGTGTGTGTGCGTGTGCGTGTGCGTGTGTGTGTGTGTGTGTGTGTGTGTGTGTCTGTGTCTGTGTGGGTTCTTCCCGTTGTACTCTTTGCCAAGTGCGTCCAGGAAACTGTAAGAAAAATACTTTCACACCGTACCTAGCGTCTCTCACATATCTTCACAGCTTGTATCCTATGACGTTCCTCTTTCCCTTTCTGTACCATAGCGCCCACTTAAAAAGTTTGTATGACTTTATTTAGGACGAAAGCCGCTGCTACTGGGTAAAATAAATCTTTGTTAGAGAGAATCGCAACGGAATTTTCCTCTTGCAAACTAGGACTACCTGAGACTGAATCCTGACCAAATGTGGCTTACCTCGCTGTCAGTTTTGAGTTCACATTGACATTAACCTTTAACAGGGTTATGTAGGTGAGCCATAATTACAAAGACAAACTTTTAGAGGTGGAAGTATAGACTAAAGAAAGAAAAATTGCCTATTAAGAGGAAAAACTGCTCTAAAAGGCATACCTCAAGAGTTATGAACGCTTGGTCATCTAAGCAACTGTGAAATGCATCTCTTAACTGAACAAGTGCTCATAGCTCTTAAATTATATATTTAGGAGCCGATGTTCGCCGGACAATTTTTCTTGTTTTCATCCATACTAGAACCTCTGAAATTTCGTGAGTGAGGTTGTGGTTCACCCTGTATGCTAATTTGTGCTCCAAATTTTTTCTAACGTTCTTCAAATCCCTCGATGTAATAAAATTTCTTAGGTTTAAAATAACATGCAATAACCCTTTTGAAAAACCCTTAAAAAGGCTTCCACTTAACAGCTACTGAATCAAAAGCACACAAGGAAAACTGACTTATCTATTTATCCCAGTTTCTCAAAATATTTGGTTTTAGGATTTTTATCTATTGTTATTTTCTCAATCCTTAAATTAACATTACGTAGTATTTTCTTCACATTATTAACTATAACATTCTCATACATATTACTAAAAGACTTCAACATTTCTTGTCGTTAAACGATGAGGTTGGTATTCTATTAGCATATTAATGAAACTATGTATTCCGGTATTTCAGTTTCATTACCGTCGTATCAGTAAACACTGCTGTCATTCGAGGCAGAGATAAAAAGCGAGGGAACGGTGAAACACGATTTCCCTTACGTTAGCGTCCTACGTATGTTGAGAACGTGCCGCGATGAGGCGACCACGGAAAAATATCACTTAGTCGCCAGCGGTTAATTGTCGTACGTGAGCGCACGTGCGCAGGATATCGTGCGACGCCCGAAGCGGACGCCGTCAGTTGGTTTGACATTTTAGCGCCAGCTGGTTGGATTGTGTTTGACGTCATAATGTCTGAAATACTGATAATTGTTGTTCAACAGCATTGTGTACATTTACATCTATATCCTGCAAACCGCTGTGAAGTGAGTATCAGTGGGTACGTCCCATTGTACCAGTTGTTAGGGCTGTTTCCGTTTAATTCATGTATTTTGTGTGGGGGGCGTTTTCTACTGGTTTCAAATATCAAACAACCATACACTGACAGATCAAAATGGTCACTAATTTCATATAAAACTCTCTGTAATTATTAGCTGTCGAGGTCATAGTGGTTAATCAAAAGCGTATGCGGTATTCTGGAAGTCAAGTGGCGAATCTAGAGAGCATCGTATCACTGCTGCTGAACTGGAAAAGTTGGAACAGTTTATGCCCCTATGTAATTACAGTCCGTTTAAAATTACTTGATAGCTGACGTCTGTCGGTTGCCTCCACAGTGTTGCCACATCCGCTGCCGGCTACCGCTCGCTCATAGGCGACACACAAGCACGGCGGGTCGCTTCACAAATGGTGTTACTGTGTAACGAAGAGCAGTGTTGGAAGTTGCCGCCGCGAGGTACGATGGAAGTAATCGCGAATTTAAGGTGATCAGTGAATGAAATGCGGTAGACGACAGGTTTCGTAGCCCGCAATATAAACTCAGTTCCCAATCTAACCACAAACCCCTGACTTGGAATGTATCCGAGAAAACGGAGAACAGCAGTCTGCGGCAAAACTAAATTCACGGTCGCAGCATTTAAGGCTAACCACTGCGAAAAAATTCAGTAAAATTTCAGTTTTAGCGTTAAAAGGAACCCGTAATCCCTTCCTGTCATTGATTCAAACCTTCGTCCTTCTACACGTCGGTTTATACGCCAAAGACTACATTATACCATTACATAGACAAATATCTTGTGTCCCAGTCCTAACAATTAACTGACTATAAAAAAACTAACCTCCACCCGACCAGGCCACTAAGGCTCAACGGTACCGACGGGCCTCCATATCGTCCTCAGTTCAAAAAATGGTTCAAATGCTTCTAATGACTATGGGAGATAACATCTGAGATCATCATTCCCCTGTACTCTGATCTACTTAAACCTAACTAACTAAGGACACTACACACATCCACGCCCGAGTCAGGATTCAAACCTGCGACCGTAGCAGCAGTGCGGTTCCGGACTGAAGCGCCTAGGACCGCTCGGCCACAGTGGCCGGCTCGTCCTCAGTCCTCAGCCCACAGGTGTCACTGGTTGCAGATATCGAGGGGCATGGGGTCAGCACTCCCTTCAAAAATTCGGCTTCACGCAATAACGTGCGAGCTTATCTCGTGTAAGCCCACCTCTGTGATAATAATGACTGTGTAAAAGACGCTTAAACGCTTCGTGTGAGCAAGGATCCAGTACTGTTTGGCTAGTGCTTTATGTGAAACGCGTGTATTTCGTTAGCGTAGTTTATGTGTGTGTGTGTGTGTGTGTGTGTGTTTGTTTGTTGTGTATGTGTGTGTGTGTGTGTGTGTGTGTGTGTGTGTGTGTGTGTGTGTGTGTGTGTGTGTCTGTGTGTGGATGTCTGGGTGTATTATGCGTTGTTATCATACTTGATGAATTACGACATGAAAGGACCAGGTCCAGGATTCTGGGCCCAAACACATGAACAAAAAATACGGACAGAAAACTACCAATGAACTAATTCTTGCGGCAGTTCGGCAACGGTAAACGGTTCGGGCGTCATGTTGTGCCCTCTGACTGGAGGAAAGCAACTACAACGGGTGAAGTGTATACTATCAAGTAATTTCATGCAGACTACACTAATCAGTTTTTGATTTGTGAGAACGCTGAAGATGCCAGCTTATAAAGATAATTTCATTAGCGTTGCTGGAGACACTAGATGAGAAGCTACTGTATTATCTTTTCTCTTTCTGCTAAATGTAACTATAAAGCCCTATACCGGTTGTAAATCAACAAAAGGCATCAACGCAACAAATATAAACCCTCTACCGGTTGTAAATCAACGAAAGGCATCAACGCAACCTGAAACCACTAAAACATGTACTTACTTAGCGATTGAATCCTGTAACATAGCAAAAAACGTACTTCACTTAAAGCAAAGTATCCAATATAGAAGATCGTAAATATTAACCTGTACAGTACTGCAGTACTCTTCTTTTACGAGATATTAAATGCTGTTAACAGAATAATTCGTTCCATTGAGAAGAACTGCAGTTGCTTCGAAATCCCTATACAACAAAAGTGTAGAGTATTAATCATATGGCAAAATATACGCCTCACTGCATGATATTATTCTGAAAAAACTGCATTTCTTTGTTTTGAACTGTTTACAAACTGCAGTGGCTGTTACGACTACATGATTCATGTTGTGCATGCACAGGCCTCGGCATACCATGTGAGACCCTCCTATATATATATATATATATATATAACTACTATTTCTCGGGAATGGAGTTAGATATTGCTCTGCTCTCAGCTTTCAATAATATTTCAAAACGTGAGGTACATTTCATATGCAGCTATGTAGGACCTGAAACGATCCACATTTAAAGTGTACACAGTGTGTTTTTGCCTCGCCGGCCGAAGTGGCCGTGCGGATAAAGTCTGGAACCGCAAGACCGCTGCGGTCGCAGGTTCGAATCCTGCCTCTGGCATGGATGTTTGTGATGTCCTTAGGTTAGTTAGGTTTTACTAGTTCTAAGTTCTAGGGGACTAATGACCTCAGCAGTTGAGTCCCATAGTGCTCAGAGCCATTATTTTGTTTTTGCCTCTGCAGGTTCTTAAAATACAGTGCAGTAATCTGACGCATCGCTGTATCGATGACGAACAATGAAGAGAAATTCAGTCTGTTATCCAGCTAAGATACTAGGCTGTAATATATGGAAGAGTCATTTTTTTTTAAATTTAAGAATTTTATTAAAACCTGACAATGGTATTTCATAGCGGCTGGTAGGTCGACTCAAGCACTCCACCATCAACTCGTGTAACGCAAGATTGGTTTCTATTTGCAACCGAGGGTGACGTGTTAGATGTTCGAAGATCACTGCAGCTAAGGCTAAAAAGTCGCATTCACTCACCTATTTGCGTTGTTTTAATCATGCTGCTGTACTAACAGAAGTATTTCATATTATATCCTAGACATGAATTACGGATGATGCGGCACCGTAGGGTTCAGCTGGGAGAAGTTGTAATTTCCCTCGCACTAATAAGAAAACTAACACATTCCTCACCGATTGTCGTAGGACACTTCCCAGTAGCGGTATGTCGTAGGGAAGACCTCGAAGTGGAAGAAATGGCTGTCTTCCGTTTCTAGTGTCTTAGTAAATCGGAAAGTGGATGTGTCACTGGGGTATAAAAAGCTGTGAGCTTCCTTCGTTTGTACAGCGGACACATGTTATGTCTGAAGGAGACAGTCTTGCAAAAGAGCTAGATCACCTACAATCAGTGTGTAAAGACTATGAATAGTCTTCACATCCAATTAGGACGTCTGTAACAAGGAGTAAAGACGAGAAAGAGCTGTTTCGTTCACGGCATTCTTCCCATACTTTGGTAGCAGTTCACCTAAATTAGGCGCAAACCTAAAGAATCATCTTATAATAAGACTCTTGCTATTCAACAGAAACCTGGAAACCAAGGGGCAGGTAGGTTAATTGAGCGTTAGGAAACTTTTACTTTCATATAAATTTATTTTAAAAAATAAAAACATTCCAAAAATTTTAAAATCCGACACGAAACAGTGTCTGAATCATTCACGTACAAAAGTTACCCATAATTGGAGAAAAACACAGCAGTAAACACATCTCTATTAAAAAGTAGACTTGCAGCCCTCAGGCTCCTCAATATACGCAGATGTATAATAAGAAAATGTTACAACTGTTATGTATAGATTAGTAATTCAACATAGTTCGCCGGCTTGCAATAACAAAATTTACACAAAGTTTTCCCTGGAATGACTTGGCGACTTCAGTTCAGGTCATCAGTCCACTAGAACATAGAACTACTTAAACCTAACTAATCTAAGGACATCACACACAGCCATGCCCGAGGTAGGGTTCGAACCTGCGACAGTAGCGGTCTCGCGGTTCCAGACTGAAGCGCCTAGAACCGCTCGGCCACAGCGGCCGGCTGGCGAGTTCTGTCTTATCACACGTAATAACAGGGCAAAAGGTGACAGAGGAACAGACCCCCATGCTTGAGTCACTCACTCTGTATGTCCGTTCAATGGTACCATTAACAGCACTACATAACAGAATAGCATTTAATTATGGTGTATTAAAATCAGTTCTACAAGTAAAGCACTATCATTAGCATTGAGCAAATGGAAATCTTGCAAATAAACGTACATAATAAAAACAGTATACTACAACTGTTAATGAAATACAGCAACGTGCCATCCCCTCTATCAGGTGTTGCTGTGGTGCCAAAAACTTCTATACGATGTCAGTCTTTCCTCCCGATTGTTTCTTCTCCCGCCAATACACAACGCTCTTATATACACCGAAGCGCCACAGAAACTAGTATAGGCATGTGTACTCAAATACAGACATATGTAAACAGGTAGAATGCGTCGTGGCTGTCGGCAACGCATATATAAGACAACGGAGTAGCAATATCGGTAACTGCGGTTCTAATCGCATCTTATCAAGAATTATGTGAGTTTTAACGTGTTGTTATAGTCGCCGTACGAGCTATGGGACACAGCATCTCCGAGGTAGTGATGTAGTGGGGATTTCACAAGTGTACCGTAAGTATCAAGAATCCGGTAAGACGTCAGATCTCCGACATCGCTGCGGCCGTGGAACGATCCTGCAAGATCAGGGCCATTCGGGGCAAGCAGTTACGGGTCCTCTGGCAAACTGATGCATGTGGAACATGGACGAGACTGCTACAAAATTGCCCAAATACAGGCGACCAACTCAGCAGGAGAGGCTGGCTTCAGCAACTGACTGGCCAGTGTATGGGGACCTTTACGGACACACTACTTTCATTCCGATGTTCAGTCGCCCAGTGATCACTTATAAAGACTCAAGTTTGTAAGCTTGTTTTTAACGCCATCTCACATAGGCCTACCGGTCAGCTGACCCTTCCTCCAGCTCCCTCCCTGGTCTACTGTGTCTGCACCTTTCTCAGTCTGTTTGCCTTTGTGCGGTCATTTTACAATAGTCACGTCTGTGATCCACGTGCGTCAGTTTGCTTATTTACCTCTATCAGCTTGCCCCAACTGCTACATCCCGTCCCACATTCCATCAGTGCTCGCAGGTAGGGTTCACCACACAGTCAAAGTGTTCCCACACACTGTCAGATGGGTCAGCGGTCCACTCAATGGGGGGGTCCATCCAGTCGGTTGGGACGTGCGTGGGTGTCTGGAACGTTTGCGGGACACAAGGACGTAAAATTCTACAACAACTGACTTCAAATACAAGATTTCGGGAACTTTTGAGATAGTCAATAAGAAATTGCAGCTGTGGGATTACGAGAGATGTGTTTGTTAGGTGGCACTGATGTACTATCAGAGATGAGAAAACTAGGTGCTTTGAAAGCGAAGCTAGGGCAGCTTGAAACCCTCCTATCGTCTTCAGAATACAGTAACTCAACATACATTATGTAATACTATTTCTAAGTCATTTACTGGCGTTTTTCCTGCAAATATCTGTAACTACACAACCGACTACCATATACTTGGCGATAAAAGAGAACCTTTGCAAGTGCAACGCAAAACAGAGTCTCGAACGTTAGGAGACTGTGACAGAATTGTTTCACGTCTGAAGTCCTTAACGGCAATAAATTAAGAATGTTTCACGGATGAAGGCCTTAAACGCCAAGAATAGCAATTATTAAAAAAAATTAACAAACGTACATAAAACACAGACACAGTAAATAATGCTTTCAAATCAAGTCAGTGTGGTTCCAATTAGAATTTTAACGCCAGTAATCACAATCACGGCTGAAGGCCTTTAACGCCAAGAACGGTAATTATTAAAAAAATTTAGCAAACATACGTAAAATACAGACACAACAAATAGTGTTTTGGAAACAAGGCAAAGTGATCGCCATTAGAACTTTAAGGCAAGTAACCACAGTCACGACTGAAGGCTTTTAACGCCAAGAGTAGGAATTATTAAAAAAATTTAACAACATACAATACAGCAGCAATTATAATAACAGAGGTTAATTCAAAAGGACAAGCAACTGATCACCAAACAGGTGAGACAAATGATGGTAACTTGTTAATACAATAATAAAATAATAACACAATAAAACACACAAGGGCCAGTCACAAACGGTGCTGCAGGAATCTGCCTCTGAGTAGGTCAGGCCAAAAACACTTTCGCTAGCGATGAGAAAGGCAGCCAAGAGTTGCATTCACGCCACAAGGTGGTAACTCAGACTCGTGGCAGTCTAACGAGCGACTAATGGTAATCTTGGTGAGGCTACCTGACGTCCAGTAAACCAAATGCAAACATGTAAAAATACACCACAGCCGGAACCGGCGGTCTGGACTCCGCCCGCAGAATACTGTGCTTAGAGTGCCCAGAACAGGAAACGAATCACTACCACCAAGGTAGAAGAATCGACAACCAACCTACAGTCAAGAAATCTGTCAAACTTACACGCCTCGCTGGACAGCGGCAGCAAGGCGAGCAAACGTACGCTGCCGTTACATAAACTAAGCCCCAGGGCAGGTAACTGGGGCGTTAGCGGCCACCAGGAAGGAAAATACGCTGGTTGAACTTAACAATTTTAACCCTTTCGTGAGCCATGGGAAACATTCTTCCCACTACAATGAACTCGCTCTTAGTCCAGTGGGATTCACAGTTCCCACCTCTGTACGGTGTTACTACCTAGTGAACAGTAAAGGGTACTACTTCCAATCGGAAGTTCCCGCCGTTTTTGCTGTACCTTCGCGCAGAGGCATTGTATAGCTAAGTGTTGCTATGTAGAGGAGCCTTTCAGTGCTGTTTGCGTGACATTTTGTGATTTTTTCCTCAAAGCTATAGTATAAGGTAAATACTTTTGATTTACTCAAATTTATGAAGGAAAACGTAAAATTGGAAACAGGAGAATTCCAGTTTGAAACAAAAGGAGCAATTTCTGCAGTAAAATGGATGGATAACCATCCAGTCACTTTCCTTTCTTCATTCATGACCCATGAGAAACAGCCACAGTGAAAAGGAAAAACAAGGATGGTACTAGTACCGAGATTCAAAAATGGCTCTGAGCACTATGGGACTCAACTGCTGTGGTCATAAGTCCCCTAGAACTTGGAACTACTTAAACCTAACTAACCTAAGGACAGCACACAACACCCAGCCATCACGAGGCAGAGAAAATCCCTGACCCCGCCGGGAATCGAACCCGGGAACCCGGGCGTGGGAAGCGAGAACGCTACCGCACGACCACGAGATGCGGGCGTACCGAGATTCCTTGTCCTGAAGTTGTGGCAGAATACAACAAAATAATGGGTGGTGTCGATAAGTTTGATCAATTACGAGAAAGATATGCTATTGGCAGACGTTCTGTAAAATGGTGGCACAAAATATTTAATTTCCTGGTGGACGTTGCTGCAGTGAACAGTATTATCCTGTGGAAAATAAGTAAAAGAGAAAGTGGACAGCATGATCAACTCACATACAGGATCCATCTAGCCAGACAATTGGTCGCTGGCTTCTCATCCCAAAAAAGGAGTGGACAAAAACCTGTCTTTCTGGCAAAAAGGGGTAAAGTACCTAACGATTTTCGTCATGTGGCTGTAGGGGAGCATTAACCCATATTAGGAGAAACCTACTGGACGTGTCGTCATTATAGAAGCAAAGCTGCGGAAATGAGCACTCGCTGTGTTTGTACATATTGTCAAATACCACCTTGCATAGACCCATGTTTCAGAAATTTTCATGGCAAGTAATTGTGAACAATCATTGTAACAAGAGAAGTAATATTATCAAATAAGTATGACATGTATTGAAAAAGTTGTTTTTGTCATTTAACTCCAAGGAAGGGCAGTGGAAGGAATATTTCCCACCTTGTTGGTGACCTCACTTTCACAGTTGGAGCAAATTTGATACTTTGTATGATAAATATACATATCTGTTAACTACTATCTGCTCTCCATTCATTACAAAAAACTGCTCAATAATTTTTCCCACGAAATGTTTAACATTACGCTGCATGCCACACATATCCATTGTTGTCAAAAGTTGCTACAAATGTTTCTAATTTGCCATAACACGGTGCCTATTATGAATGTGTTACTAAGAGCTAAAAAACCTTAACTAGGTTCACAAGGAATAATGTACGATAGTACATGTGTATTCAACGACCTGCACAGCATATTAAATGACGCTCTAGTGATGTACTGAAGCTTAACCCTATTACTGCTAGCGACATATTTACGGGTATATCTACGCATAGTCGTCGTGGCTACAGTGCTAACGACGTATACTGCATATGTGACAGGAGCTGAGCGTGCAGCAGTTATGGCTTCATACAGGGTATATATAGGGTCAACATTAATATAACAGACGAATTGCAAGGACGGATTCCTGACTGGAAATGAACGAAAAAACATTGTATGAACATGTGTCGGGAAATTCATCGTTGGCACGGTAAATGGCGTTATTGAAAGAACGTTCCTTTTACCTCGTGCCGTGTGTTCCTAGCGTGTTTCAGGCAGTGTGACTGACGCAGCGTGCTGCAAGCAGGAAAATTGTCCGGAATCTTCCATTTCCAAACATGAATCCGTTCCTGCAGCTTGTCGATTCTATTAATATTTATTATGTATACCTTTCGACGGATTCGTAGTTGTAACACGAGGTCCCTTGTAGCAGTCCAAGACGTTTGTAGGATTATTAGTGATTCTTTGATGAAGCCTATACGCAGGAACGGCAGAGCGTATGCTTCGTGGCTTGTTTTGTACTTTTGCATTGTGTTTCGATATAAAATGTGGACCTTTTTTTGACTCTTCAGTCTTCTGAGTGGTATAATGTTGCCCACCACGAATTCTCTCCTGTGTCAACCTCTTCACCTCAGAGTTGCTGTTGCAAGGCACGGCCTCAATTATTTTCCGGGTGTATTCCAGTCTCTGTCTTCCTCTACAGTTTTGCCCTCTACAGCTCACTCTAGTACCAAGGAAGTTATTTCCTGATGCCTTAACAGATGTCCTGTCATCCCTGACCTCCTCCTTGTCAATGTTTTCCACACATTCCTTTTCTCCCCGATGTGACCCATAAGTCTGTTAACATTTGAAAATTCAGTACTTCAATGAATAATGTAAGCAGAGTGGCAAAATTTGACTCATGTGCCTGAACAGATATTCAGTTTTATTGAAACAGAAAAAGTATACAAATTTACTAACAGTTAAAGCTTCTCATAATACAAAAGCAATAAACAGCACAACAGTTGATTTGTAACAAAGACGATGTTCCTTATGACAAATGTTCATCATGTAGGTGTCATTGATCAACAATGCCTGTAGTTGAAGGAAAATGTAAACAGCGATGTACATTATATCAATAGGTATGGTGAGAAAATGCCGTCGGATGTTGCCTTTTAGCATCACAACGAGGTCGGATGATGGCGGTAGACTTGCGACTTCAGGTAACCCCCAACGAATAATCATATGGATTGAGGTCGGGGACCTTGAACGTTAAAGTATGACGGGAGTGGAGGCACATGACGCGATTATCACCAAAAGATGTGCGCAAGGGATCTTTCACACGTGTAGTAATATGGGGTAGTGTGTCATCCTACAGATAGGTCGTACTAGAAGGCAAGTGTTTATCAGCCAGGATGGGAATGAAGTGATATTCTTATATATCGGCGTGCATGGCATCCTCACAGTGACAGTTTGAAACCCAGAACACCACGTTTTCGCTGCGCGGAGTCGCCCCTCGGTTTGAGGCGCCATGTCACGGATTGCGCGGCCCCTCCCTCGGATTCGAGTCCTCCCTAGGGCATGAAAGTGTGTATGTTGTTCTTAGTTTAAGTAGTGTGCAAGTCTAGCGATGAATGACCTCAGCAGTTTCGTCCATTAGGAATTCACACAAACACACACACACACACACGCACACACACACACACAAACCAAATTTTCTCGAAGAAAAAGTGTCCAATCACCGTTGGTATTGTAGATTCACACAGCACCCTGACTTTCTAGTCATACAATTGGGTTGCCACGATAGTTCTAGGATTTTAAGCCTCCCTAATTCTACAGTTATGGGAGTTGACTGACACTCGGAATGTGAAATGGGCTTTCGTCGGTCTGTAACACGTTAGGCAAAGATTCGTCATTGTCCCCCATTATCTAAAGCCCCCCCCCACACCCCAAATGATGTCCGCGTCACAAAATCGGTAGCTAACATTCATGATGACGCTAAACTTTCAAGGGATAGCAGTGGAGAATAGGCCTTAGTGATGGAAAAGTAGTGCGTAAAATGCCAGTGCGACTTCATGAGTGCTTACTTCACCATTCGGAGATGAACCCGCTAAAGTCTCCTTTTCTTCCTGAATTGTACGAGCAGCAGTAGTACCTGGGTAGCACTATGTTATAAATCGTCTAAACAGACCGTAGCTTCGAACTTCGTGATCATATTCTTCACAGTGACACCTATGACAAGACTTTTAACAGATAGAATACCATTCTTGTGGCGGAAGGATCATATCAGGCACGGTAGTCAAATCTTATCTCTCTGCCTACATTAGTCAGTCAAACAGCGCATTTTCAAGTGTTTATGGACCTTTTTTATAATTCTGTATGTATTCGGATACTGTCTGAAAAGGAAATGGAACGTATTCTTACAGGAAGGGGAGAATGAGTGTGAGTTTTCTCTTCCTTGATCGGAAACTGTGCCTTTAATGTAGAAGAGACTAAGAGTTACTACTCGGTTCCGGATACTACTCCTTACGAGAAAAGCTGTGTGCAGGTCTGAAATGATTCGGGTACAGCAGCAATGAGTTCTTTCCTGGCAGTAACTCTTCTCATGGCAACAACTATGAAAACTGAAACATTAAGAATATCGGTCAAATGATCCTCTCCTCAAAACTCAGATATTTCTTTGTGAAATGATGTCTGGTGACAAATAGTTATTTTTAATCCGAATATTGTACTTCTGCAATAATAATGGCCCTGCTCAAGATGATAGGCTGTAGAACATAAGATCATTTCTTTCATCCCTGAGAGGGACAACCCGAATAGCATTCACCCAGTTCAAAGAAGTTTGTATTGAAGAAAGTCTCCATTTTTTTGAGGGATGCTTGGCTTTCAGACAGAAGATGCCACCTAAAAGAAGTAATTTTGATATAAAAACATTACTTCGGTGTGTTTGAGAGACGTGACATATTTTCCCTTTTCGGATTACATTGATGCAAAATGTTGCAATGCAAACAGTGAAGACTAATTGGCAGTTACTGGTAAAATGGCGGCAACACGTTTGGAACCTTATTCGAGAAGAGTGCCGTACGTGGACAGTTGGTATGCAAGCCCATTACTCTTCCACTACTAGCATGAAAAAGGAACAAATGCATTAGGTAAAGCTCGCATGAACAAGAACGGTACGCCGTAACTTGAACCAAAATTGCAAAGACGAGAGATGAAAGTTTGGTCAACGGACATAATGATGGATTTGAAGTGGCATGACAAGACAGACGACAAGCCATATAGGAGAAATGAAACGTAGTGGGAAAACGTTCCCCCTAAATAACGCCGAAATATTTAAAGCGAACGTTTGTTGGATTATAATGACTCTATGGGTGCAGTGAACAAAAATGCGGCAAGCCACTTAACTATACGGAGTGGGTTCGGGAAAACACTGAAATGGTACAAAAAGCCCTTTTTTCACAGCCTACATATGTGTGTGCTACGTTCCCATGTTATTTACTAGGATCATTGTACAGGTCGTCGATCATACGAGGAAAATCCTCTGCGACTTCGAGAATGACACTTTCCAAGCACCGCTAAATCGTCAGTAAGCAACTCGTAAGTGTAAAGTGATATATAGTATACAACAAGAAGAAAAAACCGATAGAATATCGTTACTGCTGTAAAAATGTGCTTTGGTACTGTGTTGTGTCTTGTTTCGCAAAATATCACAAAGAGTCTGAAATGTGCCTCTATGAAATGGCATCTGGATGCCGGGCGGGGTAGCCGCGCGATCTAGGGGGACCTTGCTACGGTCCGCGCGGCTCCCACCGTAGGAGGTTCGAGTCCTCCCTCGGGTATGGGTCTGTGTGTTGTCCTTATCGTCAGTTAGTTTAAGTTGGAAAAGTACTGTGTAAGCCTAGGAACCGATGACCCCAGAAGTTTGGTCCCACAGGAACTTACCACCAGAATCACCTAGCTTTAGTAACTCGAACAATAAAGAATATTCAGAGAACACTCTACTTGAAAAACTTGTTGAGGATTAATGGAGAGCTCAGTGCTGTATCTACCCAACACGGGGACTCTGCTGCGTGGTGCGGCCTGGCCATCGATGTGTGCACTGTTATGGCGCGCTCTGCAGTGAAAAGGTTAAGACTGAATGAATGAATTGCCCGTTGGGCAGCTAGTACTCGCAGAAAGTTTTAGAATTCAAGTTTGAAAATATCTCACCGCATAACCTTTTCATTTTGTTTCACTTGCATAATATTGTAAGGTAAACATGTCATTTTGATGTTCGTAAGTTACCGATGTGCACGTCAGTTACAGAGCAAGAGAGCAAGATAGGTTAGTGTTAAACAATCTTTTGTCTTGTTGTGGCACAGTCTTCCCCTCTGCGCAACTTAATACAGTCTTAGCTGAACTGTGTTAGATGATCGACATTTTCAGTAGTGCTGCTTTGATTTATGTCTGTATCTGTTAGCTGAAGAAAGATGTATTGTAAAGGACAGCAAGGATGAAAATGATGCATATATTGAAAGGCGAAAAGAATACAAATTTTGAATCGTGGTTTTTTTTTTTTTTAGTTTGAGGTAAGACTACAGAACTGGGCACCTACTTGTCGTAATTATTGTCAGCTAGTTAAATTTGTTCACTTGCTCAGAGCTCAGAAAGAGACCAACTCACTTCCCTGATTCATGCATTATCATATCAACTGGTTAAGCGTTTTAGTTTTTATAGGAATTCTCCCTTACTATTATACTCTTTTTAAATCATTGTTCAGTTCATTTATCACAGTAATTGTTCAGATAAATGTTATGTGTGTAGCTCATGCGAAGTTTTACACTGTATTTTTGAATACATACTTCATTTTAAAATCGCTGTCCTGGAATATCATTTCATGGGAATAGTTACTCTCACCATCCCTCTGTTTAAAGAAGGTTTATCGTTACGCATTACCGCAATGCACCATGTGGTATGCAACTGTCTGAATATTGTCTGGAAATTTTATTTAAAAATAGAAATCTAGCTTAGCCGGTGCCTGCTTGCTGTTTCCTGCTGTGCTTTCGAGATATCTGCAACAACGCTGCCAAGACGAGAATTAAGTGGAAATTTTGATTAAGGCCAGATAATTGTTTTACTTCGGTTCCGCATTTAATATACAGACAAGTTGTATTCAGACCAGTTACAGTTCATTCCAACTTACGTTCTGTTTAGTCAAAAGTTGGTATAGAAGTTTAAGTTGGATAACTGTTTTGGTAATAGGTAAACTTTTTATAGGATGGGAGATAAATTTGGGCTGAATTCATACACGAAACACACAGTGGGGAACTCACAATATGTACGCTATGTTATACGCAGGACTAAAAAACCTCTCCAAGGAATATGGCTACTTTAATACAACGCAACAGTGAAGCTGTTATCCTTTGAGTAACATAAGTTGCTGGAACCGTTACTCCGCTCGACTAAATACTGAGTTTTTTCACATTATATAAATCCCTGTATACACGCTGTACGGAATACAGGATGTTTATTTCACGTGCGAAATGATCTCGACTCAAGCAGTTCCACGAATGTGAAAGAAGGCAACTTCTCCGAAGTAATGCGATATTTATACGGCCGTCGGTCACGTGTTGATCATTCACGCCTCTGTTCCCCTGGGAGCGTTTCCAGCGGGCTGCGGAGGAGTATGTTATTCGCACCCTTTCCGCTCGGATCCACGCGTAGAGACAGGCAGAGAGAGAGAGAGACGGACCCCGCTTTGCCACAAAGACGGATGGCGGAGACGGCCAGCAGGGCAGAGAGGAGCGAGCCGCGGCACACGAGCGCAACGCAGCGCGGCCTGGCGCCCCGGCGCTGCCACAGCAGATCGATCAGGCCTCCGGGATCGGCGCAATCTCTCCTCTCTTCGCAGGTTCACAGCGCGATCCTCAGTGTGTGTGTGTGTGTGTGTGTGTGTGTGTGTGCGTGACGTGACAGCGCAGACAAGCGCTGGCGCGTGTGTGGAGATAGGCAGCAGCGCGAACTGCACTGAAGATTCAAAGGAACTGGTACACCTGCCTACTACCGTGTAGGGTCCCTGAGATTACGCGGATGTGCCGCAGCACAACGTGTCATGGACTCCAATGATGTCTGAAATAGTGCTGGAGGGAACTGACACCGTGAACCCTGCAGGGCTGTCCGTAAATCCGTAAGTGTAGGAGAGGGGGAAGATCTCTTCTGAACACCACGTAGCAAGGCATCAAAGATGTACTCAATAATGTTCATGGCTGGGAAGTCTGGTGGCCAGCGGATGTGTTTAAACTCATAAGAGTGTTCCTGGGGCCACTCTGTAGCAATTCTGGATGTGTCGGGTGTCGCATTGTCCTGCCGCAGTTGCCCAGGTCCGTCGGAATGCAAAATAGGCATTAATGTATGCGCGTGATCAGACGGTGTGCTTACATACGTGTCACCTGTCAGAGTCGTATCCAGAAGTATCAGGCGTCCCACATCACTCCAACTGACCACGCCCCACCCCATTACAGAACCGCCACCATCTTGAGCATTCCCCTGCAGACATGCAGGTCCATGGATTCATGAGGTTGCCTCCATACCCATACACGTCCATCCGCTACATACAATTTGAAACGATACTCGTCCAACAAGTCAAAATGTTTCCAGTCATAAACAGTCCTATGTCTGTGTTGACGGGCCCAGATGAAGCGTGAACTTTATGTCGTGCAGTCATCAAGGGTCCTCGTGTGCACTTTCGGCTCGAAAGCCCGTATCGATGATGCTTCAGTGAAAGGTTCGCAAGATGACACTTGTTGATGGCCCAGCACTGAAATCTGTAGCAATTTGCGGAAGGGTTGCGCTTCTGTCACGTTGAACAATTCTCTTCGTTAGTCGTCGGTGCCGCTCTTGCAGGATCTTTTTCTGGCCGCAGCGATGTCGAAGATCTGATGTTTTACCGGATTCCTGACACTGATGGTACACTCTTGAAATGGTCGTAGGGGAAATCCCTACTTCTTCGCTACCTCGGAGATGCTGTGTTCCATCGCTCGTGAGTCGACTATAACACCACATTCAAACTCACTTAAATATTGATAATCTGCTATAGCAGCAGCACTAACCGATCTAACAACTGCGCCTGACACTTTTTTCTTATATAGGTGTTGTCGACCGCAGTGCCGTATTCTGCCTGTTTATGTAATCTCTGTATTTGAATAGGCATACGTATACAAGTTTCTCTTGCGCTTCAGTGTATAAGATGATCTTCATTTCAATGGAAGCGTTACTTATTGCCACACTTTTTGAAATTCTTTACAATAATATCTTCTCTCACTCCATACAACGACTGTTTTATTCGCAGTCACGCTTATTGAATTGTAGGTCGTTTGAAAGCATCCTTCGACGTGAATTCTTTTTGGATTTCATTCATCATCTATTTGTTTCATTCCTCTCTGATATACACTTTAAATGATTGATTTATCGAGACATCAAGAGGCTGCAATTGTGACGTATATCCCCCGGAATAACAACAAGCTCTGTATTTCCCTGCCTCGATGTGTCTTTCGCAGAATCTTTCAAATGAGTGCTAAACTAATCTATCACAAGAAGAGAACTGTTCTTCAGTAAAGCGCCTTTACATCTCTCCCACACTCTGTTAATCCATAATGCCACACCAACGTCTTCCATCCAACCCTTGTCATGCACATGATCAACAACGCCTGGCTGTATTTCAGAAGGTTTTGTCATCGTTTTGCTTATGAAAATATGACTGATTTAAGTAGCACAATATGAAAGGACAACAGTGTAGTGCACTTTTTCATGTCCACTTGTCTTTATATTTACAGTTCTAGCAACTTTCATGGCAATAGTTCAGTTACATGGCACATCAAGTGTCAGACGTGTTTCTTCCATATTCACTATTTGGCTTGGTTGCACACTGGTTTCCTTTCGACGTTGAATAATAAAGTGATGGAAAGATAATACTTTCTCTTCATACTCTCGTTGGATTTTCTGAGATATTTTCGTTTTGGTTCGTAGGCCAAGTCCATGACGCCTCATAAACCTGTAGCATCCCCCTAATCAAACATTAAAGTCTGTTAGGTTGTACTGTACAGCTAGCCTATGAGCGCGTATTTGAATCGTTTTTGTATTCATTCCACTGCCCTTTTGACCATGTCCTTGAATCCATTCCAGTACGTCATCATCCAGTTTAGGCCATTTTGCGTTCAGTCCTCTATTTGCACATTACACAGTAATGAAATCCTAAACTCAGATTGGAATGTATACCGCAGAGTCAGGCTGGACAGTGAAGGGGGAGGCGTGTTTATAGCGATAAGAAGTGCAATAGTGTCGAAGGAAATTGACGGAGATCCGAAATGTGAAATAATTTGGGTAAAGGTCACGGTTAAAGCAGGCTCAGACATGGTAATTGGATGTCTCTATAGGCCCCATGGCTCAGCAGCTGTTGTGGCTGAGCACCTGAAGGATAATTTGGAAAATATTTCGAGTAAATTTCCCCACCAAGTTATAGTTCTGGGTGGAGATTTTAATTTGCCGGATATAGACTGGGACACTCAAACGTTCATAACGGGTGGCAGGGACAAAGAATGCAGTGAAATTTTTTAAAGTGCTTTATCTGAAAACTACCTTGAGCAGTTAAACAGGGAACTGACCCGTGGCGATAACATATTAGACCTTCTGGTGATAAACAGACCCGAATTATTGAAAAAGTTAACGCAGAACAGGGAATCAGCGATCATAAAGCGGGTACTGCATTGATGATTTCAGCCGTAAATAGAAATATTAAAAAAGGTAGGAAGATTTTTCTGATTAACAAAAGTGACAAAAAGCGGATTACAGAGTACCTGACGGCGAGGAGGGCTATGCGAGATGCGTTCAATGAATTCGAAAGTAAAGTTCAATGTACTGACTTGGCAGAAAATCCTAAGAAATTTTGGTCTTATGTCAAAGCGGTAGGTGGATCAAAACAAAATGTCCAGACACTCTGTGACCAAAATGGTACTGAAACAGAGGATGACAGACTAAAGGCCGAAATACTAAATATCTTTTTCCAAAGCTGTTTCACAGAGGAAGACTGCACTGTAGTTCCTTCTCTAGATTGTCGCACAGATGACAAAATCGTAGATATCGAAATAGGTGACAGAGGGTTAGAGAAACAATTAAAATCGGTCAAAAGAGGAAAGGCCGCTGGACCTGATATGATACCAGTTCGATTTTACACAAAGTACCCGAAGGAACTTGCCCCCCCTTCTTGCAGCGGTGTACCGTAGGTCTCTAGTAGAGCGTAGCGGTCCAAAGGATTGGAAAAGGGCAAAGGTCATCCCCGTTTTCAAGAAGGGACGTCGAACAGATGTGCAGAACTATAGACCTATATCTGTAAAGTCGATCAGTTGTAGAATTCTGGAACACGTATTATGTTCGAGTATAATAACTTTTCTGGAGACCAGAAATCTACTCTGTAGGAATCAGCATGGGTTTCGAAAAAGACGGTCGTGTGAAACCCAGCTCGCGCTATTCGTCCACGAGATTCAGAGGGCCATAGACACGGGTTCACAGGTAGATGCCGTGTTTCTTGTCTTCCGCAAGGCGTTCGATACAGTTCCCGACAGTCGTTTAATGAACAAACTAAGAGCATATGGACTATCAGACCAATTGTGTGATTGGATTGAAGAGTTCCTAGATAACAGAACGCAGCACGTCATTCTCAATGGAGAGAAGTCTTCCGCAGTAAGAGTGATTTCAGATGTGCCGCAGGGGAGTGTCATAGGACCGTTGCTATTCACAATATACATAACTGACCTTGTGGATGACATCGGAAGTTCACTGAGGCGTTTTGAAGATGATGCTGTGGTGTATCGAGAGGTTGTAACAATGGAAAATTGTACTGAAATGCAGCAGGATCTGCAGCGAATTGACGCGTGGTGCAGGGCACGGCAATTCAAACTCAATGTAGACAAGTGTAATGTGCTGCGAATACATAGAAAGATAGATCCCTTATCATTTAGCTACAAACTGGCAAGTCAGCAACTGGAAGCAGTTAACTCCATAAATTATCTGGGAGTGCACATTAGGAGTGATTTAAAATGGAATGATCATATAAAGTTGATCGTCGGTAAAGCAGATTCCAGACTGAGATTCATTGGAAGAATCCTAAGGAAATGCAATCCGAAAACAAAGGAAGTAGGTTACAGTACGCTTGCTCGCCCACTGCTTGAATACTGCTCAGCAGTGTGGGATCCGTACCAGGTAGGGTTGATGGAAGAGATAGTGAAGATCCAACGGAGAGCAACGCGCTTCGTTACAGGATCATCTAGTCATCGCGAAAGCGTTACGAAGATGATAGATAAACTCCAGTGGAAGACTCTGGAGGAGAGACGCTCAGTAGCTCTGTACGGGATTTTGTTAAAGTTTCGAGAACATACCTTCACCGAAGAGTCAAGCAGTATATTGCTCCCCCCTACGTATATCTCGCGAAGAGACCATGAGGATAAAATCAGAGAGATTAGAGCCCACACAGAAGCATACCGACAATCCTTCTTTCCACGAACAATACGAGACTGGAAAGGAAGGGTGAACCGATAGAGGTACTCAGGGTACCCTCCGCCACACACCGTCAGGTGGCCTGTGGAGTATGGATGTAGATGTAGATGTAGAAGTCTTCCTCATTTCTTCAGTTCTTCATTATGAAGCCGGCCGAAGTGGCCGTGCGGTTAAAGTCGCTGCAGTGTGGAACCGCAAGACCGCTACGGTCGCAGGTTCGAATCCTGCCTCGGGCATGGATGTTTGTGATGTCCTTAGTTTAGTTAGGTTTAACTAGTTCTAATGACCTCAGCAGTTGAGTCCCATAGTGCTCAGAGCCAGCCTTCATTATGAGCCGTCGAATCGCGAATGGTTTTTTCTGTTGCTTGAAGGCCACAATCCCACTCAAATGCTCTGTTTGTTCTGCACATTCCATTATTTTCAGTTTATGAGATCGCAACATATGAATACAATTTATTTTTTTCCCTTACGAAACTAGCAACAAACAAAAATATTGTTCTTTTACCGATAACACAAATCACTTTCAGTTCAAGTTCACTGACACCGTGGACTGCAATGACACATAAGAGGTCAGACAGTGTTTTTGGTTTGTGATGGCTGGGCCGGAGGGAGACAGTGTTAGCAAGCTTGTGAATTCCCGCAGCTCATGTTCGTCGCATTGGTGCATTGCTGCTGCCGGTTGAGTCCAGTGTTGCCAGACAGAGATAGGTATCCCGCGACATCAAATAAGTGGCCACTTTTAAGACTGAAGGGAATTCAAAGCAATCACTGGACACTTTTATATTAACTTCGAGTATACGAAGCACCTGAATGTTGGAATCAATTTTTCGAATAAAAAAGTACGTCTTACGTTCAAATGTGTGTGAAATCTAATGGGATTTAACTGCTAAGGTCATCAGTCCCTAAGCTTAAACACTACTTTACCTACAGTATCCTAAGGACAAACACACACACCCATGCCCGAGGGAGGACTCGAACCTCCGCCGGGACCAGCCGCACAGTACGTCTTACAGTCCATTAAACGCTAATGGACTTCCAGCAACATTCTGTGTCATCCTACACCACTGGTTGGAGACCGTTTTATGTATAGACTGTTGTTGTCACCGTTAACACTAACAACTGCAGAAATTCTTCCAATCCATATGTGGCATACAGCAAACCAGTGCTTAACAGTACTGGTTCAAAACAGTCTTATTTGCAATTTTAGTTATTTATTTTTCAACGACGCGTTTTGTCTTCTTTAGGCATCCTCAGGTTCTCTTAATTAAAAATATCATTTTAAGATAACCTGAAGATGCCTAAAAAAGGCGAAACGCGTCGTTGAAAAATAAAAAAAATAAAATTGCAACCAAGACTGTTTTTAACCAATACTACTAACAACTGCGTTTACAGTAATTCCTTTCCCAGAGAGCATGAGGAGTTAATGAATGGCGTCACAAAGTAGTCATCTGCATTGAAGCACCAAAGCAACTGGAGCAGGCATGCGTATTCAAATACAGGGATCTGTTCGAGGTGATGGTGGTTCTGTAATGCTGCGCGGTGTGTTTAGTTTGAGTGATACGTTGACCCCTGTCAACTCTAGATACGACTCTGACACGTACGTAAGCCTTCTATCTGATCACCTGCACCCATTCATATCCATTGCGCGTTTCTACAGACTTCGGCAATTCGAACAGAACAATGCGACACCCCACACTTCCAGAATTACTACAGAGTGCCTCCAGACATGAACATTATTGAGCATATCTGGGATGGCTTGCAACATGCTGTTCAGGAGAGGTGCTCACCCCGTCGAACTCTTATGGATTTATGGACAACCTTACAGGCTTCACGGTGTCAATTCCATCTAGCAGTAGCTCAGACATTAGTCGAGTCCATAATACGTCGTGTTGCGGCACTTCTCTGTTCTCGCCGGTGCCCTATACGATATTAAGAAGGTGTATCAGTTTCTTTGGCTCTTCAGTGTATGAATCGCGACTCTCCAGTAGCCGAGCGATGACTGTTGGCGAGTACAGTGGAGACTAGGGGTCAAGAGCCCATTCGTACAGTATTTTGAAGAGGCACATTGGTGTAACGCCTGGCGTCCTGGTGTGTGGGGCAATGGGTTCAACTTCACGGGTTGCAGTGATTGAGAGAAATGTGACGACACATTGCTACCTCTCATTCGACAGTAGCGTCGTGTCATTTTCCAATTGGACAATGCTCGTACACACACATGCCATGTGTCTCTATGAAAAGTATGTCCCCAAGCGAACACGTTTGGGTCCAGCTCGGGGTGCCAATTTCGCACCAGTGCCGGCATCCGAGACATCAATGACTAGTTACAACAGTTGTGGTCCGGCTTACCTCAGGGTAAAATGTAATGGCATTTGACACTCTTCGCAACCGAATCAGTGCGTACACTGAGGCCAGAGGTGGTGGAGCGACATACTAATAGGTGTGGTCATACCATCAAATTTATTATAAATTATGTTCGATATTGTAATCATTGAAATAGTATCACATACGTTCTCAACCTGTAAAGATTCATTTCGTTATCTCTTCCTATTATGGGTGCTTCACTTTTTATGTCCGGTTGTGTATAAATCTTACTGTATGTTGCTGAGAAGATCTGAGTACGCATCATTCATAGTGAGGGCACTTGAAACGCTGTCCCCCTTTGCGACTCTAGGACACAGCCAATCACGTTGGCAAGCTGCAGCGCTGACCAGCACCTTGCGGGCCACTGAACCTGCCGACCTCTCCCTACGGGTCGGACCCGTCCGCTCGACACCCATTTCCATTTTTCCAGCTGTATGTGACTGATTTTATCTGATATTCAAATTGTAATCGCGTCCGCTGACCGGAACCACCGCGGCGCCCTCCGACATTTGCATGATAACGAAACTCGTCCGGTGGAATACCCGTTTTAGTTTTCCACCTGCTGGTAATGGAAATGTAAATAGCACTCCACCAGACAAACTAGATATTACGAGCGATAATCTGGCGCCGTTGATTTGCTTAATTACCACCTCTGCTAGTGGAGTCTGCTTTGGTGCTCTAGTATTCATTTACGAATCGGAGATTAAGCTTAAGGGTTAACCGCTCCAGGAATGTTGACATGTGGCGGTTACGCTCGTTACCATTTCTGGATATCTGTGACGGCGGTATAGACATTTCCCCGGACCATACTCTAATCAGCCGTGTGCATAAATGTTGACGGTACCTCAGGACACATACAAACGAAAAGGATTTCATGGGACAGTTCGGTAGATATTAATGCAGTGACGGTTGAGTTCAGTGTCCAAGCGATTGTTTGAGAAACAGATATAGATATTCTGTTGCGGTGAATGTGGGATTCTGATGCTTGGTGTGAGCGCTTTTCATTGATCACATTAAAGGATCGGCAGGATACAAGGCGCATTATTGTCAAGACACCCGAGTCTCAATCTGAACAGCGATTTATACTACCAAACCACTCAACGGAACCAGTTACCTAAATGCAGTATCCCTCTCTAACTTCTTCCAGGAGCAATAAAAATTTGATTTTAAATATTTCGCACAGGCATCGACCGAATTTAAAATTGTGAATTGCTCTTACAATCTACTCATTAACAAGTGTAATTTTACATTGAAAGTTTAACACAATAAGTCTAGTGCTGTAGTTTTTCTTGAGGTAGCGTAGACGACGCACAAACAGCCAGACTACATTTATCTATCAT